>NC_137159.1:54754541-55123759 GCF_951394435.1 Stenella coeruleoalba | reverse complement strand
GGCACTAATCTGAAACCATCCACTGATGATACTGAACAAGCTGATCTAAGGTTCCAGGTACAAGTGGAAAAAGAGTCAGGAGGAGGATAAAGGCAGCTTGGAGAGATAGAGCACACTTTCTGGGAACAGAAACTTTATTTATTTTATATTCATGTCGCTTCTTGTTTGTCCCATCCAGCCCTTCTCCCCTCTTCTATGCAACTTCATAACACACACATATACACTTTATTTGTTGATCATCATAAGCCTACTTATTAGGGTCCACACATATTAATGTCTGTTCAATTCCCAAGATACCTTTTATTTTTCTATCCATTTGGTTGGAGGCTCTCAGGGAAAAAAAAAAAAAAAAAAAAAAAAATTTCCAGGAAGCGCAAGATCCTGGCTCACAAAGCCCGACGTATTTGAACAACCTCATTCAACTATCTTATATCATTCTGTTGTTTAAATACACCAAAGGCTTTTTTGCATTAACTGTTCCCATTGCTTGTAAAGCTCTTCCCTTAGAAAGCTGCTGCTTCTTGGCATCCAAGCCTTGGCTTACTTTAGTGCAGGAGGAAAGAAAGACTTTTCCTTACTACCAAACTTTATCACATCAAAATACATATCGTTATCTGACAGTTTATTATTTTGTAGATAGCCTTTAAAATATAAATCCATGATATCAGAGACACACTCTGTCCTGTCCACTTCTTTATTTCCCAGCACCCAGAACGGGGCCTGGCATCCCAATAGGGAGCTCAATAAATATCTGCTGAATAAATGAACAACTTATGACTTACCAGCTCCATTAAGTGTACCATTCTAAAAAACCAGGCTGACAAACCAAGAGGATATAGTAACTGGAAAAGAAAGTATAAACAGAAGTGCTTTCTAATGACAATAGGTGCCGCCATTAGAGCCAGCAGATGACTCAACTCCTTAGCTTCCTCAAACAGGTATGAACACATTCAGAATCTCCACATACCAAGGTCATAGCACTGATATGAAGATATTTTCTACTGAAATCCCCAATCAAAATCAACTGTTAGCCTAAATACTATCCCAAGAGATCATTTTTTCCCAATATTCGAGAAAAAAAACCAAGGATAGGGTTCAAAACCCAGTAGAGGGTTCCAGTTTATATATGGTTTAACCAAGGTTTGTATGGTTGTGAACATGGGGTAGAAAGATGTTTCAAAGAACCAATGTTTCTGAATTCTAACAAATACAACATTTAATCCCAGACTATAATCATTTCCCTTCTCTCTTAAGGCTCTTAAGGAGACCAGGCCTGTGCCTTCAACTATTTCCTCTGTATGGGTGACTCTCAAATATACACCTCTAGTAAGAGTGACCAGTGTCCCTGCCAGCCTGGGACAGAAGTGTTTCCCAGAATGCTGGACTTCCAGTGCTAAAAAATTGGAGGAGTCCCAGATCACCCTATCTCCAACTCTGACCCCTCTCCCCATCTCTTGACCTGTATTTCCAACTGTCTGCTATCCCTTTAGGCAGCCTCCCAACACCACCGCAAACCTGACATGTCTAAAGTATTATCCTGCCTCCGATCAGGCCCTTCTTCCTGCCTTGCTTATTTTGTTAATGCATTAATCATTCTTCCCATAAACCGGGACAGACAGCTCAGTAAGCGGCCTTTTTTCTTGGTCTTCCATTTCTGCCCTGTAAGTAATCTAATTGATTTCTCTAATACCAAAGATTAAAAGGCTAGGCTAGAAATTCCTCTAAGAACAAGAACCACGTTTTACCAATATTTTACCCTCTATAATGCCTACCTATCACAATTTCTTACATAAAGCAGGTGATCGATACGCTTGTGTTGAACTGCTAACTCTGAAGCAGAATGAAGTTCAAAAAAACCATTTGGATTCTAGTGCTGGCTCTGTCACCAACTAGTTGAGTGGCTATGGACAAATCACTTGATTTCTCAATGCCCAAGAATGAAAATAAAATCATTGTAAAAATGCTTTGAAATTCAATGAGATATTATTACCTGGGTTACTATTTCAAAGAGAGAAAGCAATGACCCTAAATGATATAAGTACCCAAAGCTCCTGATGTGACTGTCCCCAAAACACCTCATCATGGCCTCACACAAGCTGCAGTCCCTTGTTCAGGTCTTCACATGCCTCTCTTAGTTCTACGGAGTTAAATGTTTCAAATTTAGATCCTAACATATGTCTCTAGGTTCACAGCAACTCTGGCTTACCACATTGTACTCTCAATGGTCAGAGTGTTTCTAACACAGGCACATAGAAGATGTTCAAGAAATCGCTTGTTGAATAAATAAATAAGGACCCACTAGTGTTGACGCCAGCTGCTGCATATTAGCTGTCCTTCTGTTAGGCACATGATTGAAAAACCAGGTGTAGAAAAGAAGGGCTAAAATCTGTAAGGCTCCTCAATGGTGAAGTCACTGTGCCTAGAAAAACACAATAATAGCCTAACCTAGAGTTCTGACTGTTCAATGAACCTTCTGTCTACTCCCCAGCAAGGAAAGATTACTTCACAAGGAAGTGATTTCAAAACTCCAGAGTTGCTGGTGTTTATGATAATGAAGGAATTGAAAGGTAAAAATGGAACCATGCGTGGCTCCCAAGAACAATGCAACGAACTCTAGCCGTTTGTTTTGGTTCCTCATCACACAATCCAGGGGGCAGCAAGGAAAAGGGCAAGGTCCCTGAGTGAAACAGTCCATGATTGGCTGTGCCAGCTCCATGCACTCAACAGCCCCAGCCGTGGGGAATTCCAAGCCTGCTTGGGTTAGCGAGTGCCTCTCCACTAGAAGAGCAGACATCCTCTTTGTCCGAAGGCTCTTTTGTTTTATTTCACTCCCATGTCAAATTAATACAAAATATACAGTGTCTTTAGTCTCTGAGTACATCATAAAAATTGGAACTCAAGGGATTCAAGGTTCTTCATAAGCAAGCCTCACTAAATGTTATTAACCCACAAAAGTCTCCCAAGAGATCAGTTTACCAGTTCTAAAGGAAGTTTACTAAAAATGTATCCAAGTTCCCTCCATCTTTCATACCCGAAATCCCCAGACTTTCCCCATCAGAAACTAGAAAGCAGTATTGTACCATGAGTAGAATGCTCAGAATTTAAAAAGGCCTTAGAAAGCTGTATTCTCTTATTTTATCAAAGAGGACACAGCAGCCCAGAAAGATTTACATGGTTTTCCTAGTATCAACAGAGCTGGTAGGTAGCACTCAGTTTTAACTGGTACCTCAATATTCTTTCCTCTACACTCGGAGGGAGGCAGTGGTTAAGGATGGGGGTGTGGGAGGATCAGACCACTCTGATGTTCCTACTCTTCACAGTCAAGAAACAGTAGGCATTAGGGGCTTCCCTGGTGGCCCAGTGGTTAAGAATCCACCTGCCAATGCAGGGGACACGGGTTTGAGCCCTGGTCCGGGAAGATCCCACATGCTGCGGACCAACTAAGCCCATGCGCCACAACTACTGAGCCTGCGCTCCAGAGCCCGTGAGCCACAACTACTGAAGCCCGTGTGCTTAGAGCCCGTGCTCCACAACAAGAGAAGCCACCGCAATGAGAAGCCCACGCACCGCAAAGAAGAGCAGCCCCCGCTCGCCACAATTAGAGAAAGCCCGCGTGCAGCAATGAAGACCCAACACAGCCAAAAATAAATAAATAAATAAAATTTATTAAAAGAAAAAAAACAACGAAGGAAAGAAATAGTAGACATTAAAAAAAGGGGGGGCTGACAGGAAAGAGGCGGGAGGTGTTGTTTTTTTTGTATTTGTTTGTTTGGTTTGGTTTTTCTATGCTAAGTGCTATAGCTTGAGTCCCTACCAAAAGTAACAGAAATGAACAGGCCAGTCCATGGCTGGTGAGTCTTTGTGTTGTCTTGAGAAGATCACTGAAGCAAATTATTGTTCTATAAACAGATTAGTCCAATTTCTATCCACAAAGCTATCTCACTGGTAGTGGGTAAGTATTCTAAGATAAGCATAAAACCCAGACTGAAATCAAATTACATATGCTGTATACCCAACTAATTGGTCATTAGACTATTTTGTGCCAATAAATCAGGTTCCCTGACTACAGAGTGGCTCTCCAATGGCTTCATCCATCCACCTAAGGATGGTAACACAGAGCTATTTTTTGTTGAGTTCTGATTAGTTATATTACGATTGTTAATTGAGAAATGTTACCTTCATTTCCTCAGACTCTTTCAGTATTGTTACTTTTCCTAACTTAGAGATTTTTTTCCAAGCTCCTATTATTTCATAAGCTAAATTCCCCACTCCATTCATTCTTTGGTCAAGTATTGTGTTTATTATTTCAAGGTTCGTGTTTATTATTTCAATTAAACTAAACAGTGACAGATGTGCAGGAAGGTTGTGTGCATGTACATGCACATTTTAAAAACAGGGAACATAGCCCTGAAGCATGGAGAAATTTTAAGCCTGAAAAACGATTTGCCCAAATGAGATCCAGTGAGAAAGCTACATATCAACAGAAGTCATCTTAACCTCCCTCACCACCATCAAATATTGCTGAAGTTTACTGCAGGCTAAAACATCAGGGGGCTATTTTGAAGGCTCAGCTGCAGGCACAGGCAATAGTAACGATGACCAAATATAAATCGAATTACCAATCAGAAAGCCATGTGGGGAAGGGCAAGATACAGTGGATTAAAAGAAGTGGTTAGAAGGATGTAACAAATTGTTGGTTCTCTTAATATTTAATACAACCATTGCCTGAGATCAAGGAGGAAAAAATTAATATTAAAAACTCTGGAACTTTACTAACAAAGCTGAGATAGAAGTTACTCACTAAGAACAAGATTCCTTCATTACTGAGTCTAAAAAGACTGAGTATTATTATGAGAACTTTAAAAATGATTATTCAAAGTTCCAGAAAGAAGGTAATATCTTACTCAACTACGGAGTGGGCTTAAAAATAAAAATCCAAGGGTCACAAACCAAAGACACAAAGTTTTAGATTTTAAACATTAAGACATTCTAAAAAATAAATTAAAAAGAAAAAATATCATTAAGACATTCTACTTTTCCCCAAATCCTTTTTTTTTTTTTTTTTTAAAAAAGCAAGATAGATCTGAACAACTGGACCAAATAACATGTAAGTTGGAAGGGGTGGGGAGAATTGGAGTTAAGACCTAATATTTTTCTTTAATTTGTTTATTTAATTTATTTATCCCCAAATCCTTTTAATCCACTATAGAAGTGGGAAAATTAAAGGATTTTTTTTTCTATGTAAAGTATTAATATGGTTTCCCAGAGTGGATGATCACTTAGTTATTCTTTATTTAATTATTAATATTTCAAATAAAAATCATAGGATACTCAGAAATAAAAAGTGTCCTAGACACATCTGCCAAAGGAGATGAAAATAAAGGCTTAAACAAGATTATATATTTTTTATTTAGAGTTGAATGACTTTTTCCCCAAACCTCATATATTACATTCTACATTTATTTCTTGCTCAACTGCATATTCTTTAGAGACTTGGTCTTTCATTCTCCAGTAGAGTGAAATTATTTTTTCATTAATATATTTCAAAGGTTCATAAGAAGTCTTCTGTTGAATTTGAATTGTAATAGCTATAATTAACTGATGAAAGTTGAAATACATATTTAAATTACTTCTGTCCACCATAATTGTTGACATCCATGAGTCAGTAGTAGCATTTTATGACAAAAATTGCTAAACGTCAGCAGTTCATTTTTCGGGCCAACAATGTGAGAATGATTGTAATTAGTGCAGCAAATATTCACAGTTTAAGCTACATTTCAATAAGCAGAGCAATTCAAAAAAATGAAGAGTAAGACAATATCAGGTACTCATGAACCTCCCTTCTAGATTTAGAACTGTAAACAACAACTTAATCCGCTTAGAGTTAAGCTTTTAATTTATGGCTGAACAAATGAAAACTAGATTCCCTGCTTGGCACCCTAGTTTAGAATTCTGTTTATTTTCACTGAAAGAATAACTTAAAATACTAAGACTATAGAGCATAAATAAGCAAGTATGAATTTCATCAGAAACCTGAATTTACAGTGATAACTTTAATGCATTTAACCACTCTAATCAAGTGCTTAAGCAGGTAATTAAGCATAGGCAGGTGATTATGTTTTTTAAAGAGTGCATGAATATTTCATCAAATTCTAAATAGAAAGGACCATATAAGAAATCAGATTCTAGAAAATTAACTCAACATATTGTGTGTGTGCATGTGCACGCGCAAGTGTTGCTTTCAAAAAATTCCCAGAAAAAAGAACAGTGTCTTCCATTCCTATTTATTCTTAGATGATTGTTTAATAGTGAAGTCAATTTACATTTGAAGACATTCTGAATAATCCTGTTGAACACCAATTCAAACAATGTGGCTCTTGTTTAACTCTTCGGTTATTTACCCATTAATCTCTTTAAGTGTTTGCTTCCTTAACACAGCTGTAGTTCAAGAGGTGGCCAGCAGTTGGCCTCCATTTCAGTGGATTTTCCTGAAAGCCCAGATTTCTTTCTGCAAACTTTAAAACACTGTATGCCTAAATAAATTTTTCATAACTTAAAAGCTTTCAGAAGGATCCAAAAGAAATACATTTGCTTTTAAAAATAAAAACCAAACAAAAGGAAGCCACACATACTGCAAAGACGTTCTCCGTAAAACATTCTGTTCAGCAGATCTGAAATGTCTCCAAAGGGATCAAGAACCACTTGGTTTGGAAGCAACAGTTGGGAACTCATAACAGGTTGGTTAAAAGCCAATAGTGACAGCCATGAGGAGATCTTTACAGCAGATTAGGAGTGGCTGAGATACCAGGCACTGGGCCTTGCCTCATCTCCCCACTCCATTTATTTGGAATGCCTTCAACTGTACTTTCAACTACAAAGTACAGTTGTTCAAAAGCCTCTGTCCTTGGTCCTCTGTTCTTTTCTCCTTTTAAGCTCTTCCCTGAAGACTGCAATCCTACTAGCTATGATATTTATGAAGACGGCATAAATCTACATCTCTGTTTCTGCAAGAGCACCCAAACTAACCCCCTATCTCCCAGTTCTGACTTAAATATTTCCACCAGGATATGCCACCATCATGTCACACTCAACACATACAAAACAAATGTGTTCATCATTATCAAAGTAATCTCCTCTTTCAGTTTCCTTGCCTTTGGTAACATCAATTCCACTTTTCTGGTCACCAAAAATTAAACCACAGGAACAGTCGTGGACTCCCTGGGGACCTCTATCACACACATTCAGTTTACTTCACGTGGCAGATTGCATTCTTCAAAGATGGCCACCACTATATCTCCCATCCCACACATATTTCTACAATACAATCTTGCCACTTTACCATCAAATGGTGAAGTTTAATTCCTCTCCCCTTGAATCCGACTGGCCTTAAGACTCATTTAGAACCAAAACAATGTGACTGAAGCAATGCCACGAGACTTCCAAGGCTAGGTCAGAAAAGACCATGAAGCCTGCCCAGTTCTCTTGGAACAGCCTCTCTGAAGGAAGCCAGCTGCCATATAAGAATTTCAGCTACCCCAAGACTGCCATGCTGAGAGGCCACATGCAGTCCCAACTAGGCCCTATCTTCTAGCCATCCCATCAAGGTGCCATAATGTGAATAAAGCTGTCTTGGACCCTCCTGACCAGTTCATCTGTCAGCTGAACACCACCAATTGAGTTCGATAAATACCCCAAGGAGAAGAATCATCCAGCTAGGCACTGCCCTAATTCTTGACACATCAAATCATTAAATAAGAGATGTCCACAGCTTCTCTTCTAAGCATTCAAAACGTCATGTGTAGAGTTGTTACTATGTGGGGATAAATATTAATTGAGATGCCACTTCTTTCCCTCCATTCCCAGAGCCATTGACTCAGAGGAAGCTCTCATCACCTCAGCTCTAGATTGTTAGAGCCGATGCCAGTCTCTTCTCACTACTATCTGTCACTACAATCTATCTAACCTAACACTTCCAAAGGAAACACTACATTGATGCACCAACACCATAACCAACATCAATCTCATAATGTTTTACATTTGTAGAAAGTTTAATAATGCAAAAGGGTCTTCATACATAGGTATCTTACTTGATCCATATAACAAAGGCCAGAGAGATCTGTCAACAGGGCAAATATTCTTTTCCTTACTTTATAGATGAAGAAATCAGAGGCTGAGGAGAGTAACTTGTACAATCTCATTGCCAATAAACAGAATGGATGTAAGTAGAACTAAGACCTCGTGTCATAGATTATTGCTATTTCTCCATTCTACATGCCTCCTATGATCTATTTCAGGTCGAAAATGTTCAATCCCTCTCTCCATCCCTACTGCAGCAAATCTGTTTTCTAGGTATCCATAATTTGACCTCCATCTATCCAAATGTATGATATTGCCTAGTAACTCTACCACCAGCACCACCACCACAAATCAGCCTGGCTCATTTACTCACCTAACAATATGCCATGCTGGTTCTAGCCTCTGAACATTTACTCATAAAGTCTCCTCCTTTCTCCTCCTATCTACTTAAACCTTACTCATGCATTAGCACAAATTCCACCTCCTCCAGTAAGCCCTCCCAGCCTTTCTTTGCTGCTTTCTCTCTGCTATGCCTACAGAATTTGTAAATTTCACCCAAATTTTGACAATTACATTGGCTCATCTTGTTCAAGTGTCTTGGTTTCACTTTCCAGGCTGGTGTTCAGCTAACACACATCCATGCAGACAGCAATCTTGGGTGCTTACAGCCAGTGTCTGTTCTGACCAGTCAGTGCCCATGACGTACCATTTGTTAAATATTTTGAATTTCATCCCTGCTTATTTCCCCAACTAAACCATATGCTCTTTGAGAACAGGAACCTTGTCTCATAAAGAAGTATTATATCCTCCAAGCCAAGCACAGTACTAAGCACACAGCTAGTGTTCAATATATATATTTGTTAATTGATTTGAAGGGAGGGAAGTGTGTTGTTTTGTGAGAAAAAAATAGTCTTAAGTCATGTCTACACTGGAAAGAAAGAGCTGCAAAGACAACAAAATATTTTCAAGATCAGCAGTTTAATGTCAAGGACATTTTTTAATGTATCATTTAAAGATATTGTGTGCAGCCCATAACTGCCAAAATGTTTTATAAATGTTGTACCAGGAGTGTGAAAAAAATGCTTCAAAAATATTCAAGGAGTAGATGTCTTAACGGCCCAAAATAAAATGTTTGCTAAGGCTACACGGCTGGCAGAACTCTGCTTCATTTCAAAAAGTTTCCAGGCAATGGAAATGTTTTCCTGGAAAATACTACCTTTTATTTAGAGAACACTTGCCATGAACACTTAGTCATTAAGTAATTTCAGGTTTCCTCACAAGCTCTTTGGAGGAAATCTATTATATGAATGAATGAAATTATCAGCACCTATAATGTCAAAAAAAAAAAAAAACATTTGGCTAAATGTACGAAATCTACTTAAGTATTTTTCCAAGTAAGGGGGAAAAGTCCTTTATAATTTTTGGTCTATTTACTGTTCTTTTAAATTTTTCTATAAGATAAAATTACGAAGAAAAACACAAAATCCTTAGGTGTTTCTCTGTCTGTAATATACACAAATCCAAAAAACTGGAGGGCTTATTTTATTCCACAAGCCAAGTAATTTTCAAACAGACAAAACAGTCATTTCATTCAATGAAAATAAATGGTAACTTCAAATCTATTTTTAGCAAAATCTTTGAGTTTGTGTCAAATCACGTTTCAATAAGAGAGTGACTGGGTTTGGACATTTCACTCCATCATCTGCAGTAAATCATACAATGAAACCTAAGAAAACAATTTCTTCCAAGAGTTTTGAAGCCAACTAAGTCCTGTCCTTTTAAACATCAAAAGACACAACTAAATTCTACTTTGAGCACATGGTTTGTGCATTTAATCTTTTTAAAATTAAAGGGATATTTGCTTTGTTTTACCTGTTTAGGATTTCGGTGAGTTTCACAAAGCCAGTGTAAGCCAGTTCAAATGCTCCTCTGTGCCTGGACTGTAAAAGGTGCTGTTTAAAGTAATCTCCTATTTCTTTTACCTTCAAAACAAAATCAAAAATAAATATGCCATTTATGTTTACACTGACAGATGTATTTATGTCAGTAACGCCATTTATTTACTTACTTATTTATTTATTTATTTTTAGTAAGATTATTTAGAACTCAGGTCTCAATGCCCATCCACTTAGCACCTATTATGCAACAGGTCATATTTTAAGCGTTTTATACTATCACAATTAATTCTCACAACAATTCCATGAAAAAAGCACTATTATTATCTCCACTCTACAACTGGGAAAAATGAGGCCCAGAAAGGGCAAGTAACTTATTCAAGGTCATACAGCAAGTAGATGGTAGAACCAGTACATAAATCCAGGCAATCTGGCTCCAGAGTTGGCCATCTTTAACTGCTAGGCTAGAACTGCCTCCCTATGCCAGCTTCACAAATCTTGCTGTGTTCTCTTTGTTAGCTCATATCATTCAACACCAACAGCAAATCACACAAGGTGACAACCTCACAAACCTAGGCCTAGGTGAAGTAATTACCTTTTACTCCCCTCTTCAAAAAAAATTTTTTTCTATTATGGTTAAAATATACATAACATAAAATTTACCATTTTAACCGTTTTTAAGTGTACAGTTCAGTGGCATTCAGTATATTCACTTTCCTGTGCAACCACCATCTATCTACAGAATATTTTTCATCTTCCCAAACTGAAACTCCAACCCATTAAACAATACTTCCCAATAATTACCTTTTAGAGATAGACAAATATTAATGGCCACACAAGATTTAGTGTGCAAAGGGCCTCCTGAAAATTGACAGGCTTCACTTTGAGTCAGAACCATGGAGTTTTCCAGAATGCTACCCAATCACTTTCATACATGCTGCTTTTCTCCATGCAAGTTTAAACAAATAACAAATATGACAATCTACTTTAAAGAAGACATGACTGACAATTAGTTGCTGATGAAGTTTTGTACAGCATTAACTGTTAAAGTGGTTGGGTTGATTCTACATTTATACCATAAGATTTGGTAGCTGATAAGCTTTAGAGAATCCAGATTTTGTATAAAACTCAGGACCAAAGCTACAACTGGCACTCTCTTGATCCAGGTCTCCCTAGCAGGCCACAAAATGGTGAAAAAGCAAGCTAACCCAAGATAGCTCACATAGGCTTATCTAGAAACAACTTCTGCCTCAGCACAGTGACTGGTATTCTGCACACATTAGAGATGATAAACAGTAGAAAGAGTAGTTAAACGTGTAACCATGGGCAACTGCCTCAGTCTCATCTATAAACTGGGAATAATAATAGCACTTGCCTCACAGATTGTGTATTAAAATGAGTTAATAAATCTAAAAGCTCAGCACAGGCCCTTAACTTATAAACCAATTCAGTTCAACGGGACCTCTGTTTGGATTTCCAAATAGAAGAAAGCTAACGACATACTCTAAACTCAGAATACATATGATTATAGAAAGACGGGTGATACATTTAGAGAAATAAGAATCAGATATGAGATCAAGAAAGAACCAGAAAAGCAGAATATAACAGAAGTTTTTAAATTCTAACAATTTAATATCCCCAAAGAGTGCCATGTCATGTTCTTCAGCTAAAGTTTTCAGGTGAAGAGCTGATGATATCCCTAATTTTTAATATTTTTTACAAGCTACATACTACTAGTCGTCAAAAATCAGGAGTCAGGGTAAGCCTTATCATTTTACCTTCAATACGTAATTTCAGAGTATATTTTGAACAGAATTATCAAGCACAAAATCTGAATTTAACCCCCAAGACACACCTGAAGCTCAATAACCCTACAAAACAGGACCAGAAGAAACATCAGTTAACTAACTTGTTATGACCATCATTTCTATTATTAGAGAAACAAAAGAAGATTTATAAAAAGGTGTACTAAGGCACAAAAAATAAAAACAGGAAGTCATAGAGCTGGGGTCTCTCTAACATCCTTAATCTTTTTTTAATGTTACAGATATTAAAACATACTTAAGGAAAACAGAAATGTTACTGGTAAAGTGCTTCTCTGTGGACTTACAATCTAGTTCTTAAACAAAGATCAGATTTTCATTGCTTCCTTTACCTTAACTCCCTTCAAAGGGGCTTAAACCAAAAGGCATATAATAATATCAAAGACCTCAGAGGTGAATGAGACCAGTGGATGGTCTCTCTTCTGAAGGGTAGACCTCAACCCTAGGTAATCCTGGCCTCAGAAAACAGAATGAGATTCTAAAGACACAAGTGAGAGGTAGACCATTTTTTCTCATTCCATTTTGCACTTAATTTCCCAACAAACCCACCTAGGTAACACCCAGGCTTAATATGAATTTTTCCCTTTGAAGAGAGTATATTTCTATTAATCTGACAGTAAGTACTTTTTTAGCACCCTGTCAAATGCTTAGCAGCTTAGTGCTGGGTAGACAAAGAACAAAACAAGGTGTTTGTCCTCCAAAGGCTTTCAGAGAAAACCAATATTCTGGATGGTACCCATCAGAAGCTTAACAGCAAAGCTTAACAGCACTAAGAAATGACAGCTCTTTTTGCATTGAAATGAATAATTAGAAAAAGCTTCATGGCCAGACCTTAAACAGGATATACATGAGTGAACCAATACAGAAAAGGATAATTAACATGAGAAGAAGCTGGCATACTAGAATAAATGAACAAACATTTATTAAGTATCCGCTACCTGTCAGACACTTCACTGGGTCTTTTTACATGAATGAACACAGACTATACAGGAGAGTGATAGCAGACCTGGCTGAATGGCCTCAAGATTTCATGCTAGAAAATAGTGGAAGAAGACAGGGTTGCAAGGTAGGGATGTACCCTATCACAGTGGGTGGGAGGAGTCAACAGGGCAATGTGGTCCATGAGTAGCTGGACAGGGAACAGGGGCCATGCTGACACTCTCCCCTTGGATGATCAGACTATAGGGAACATATTTAACCCTGTAGAAACTTATGACAACAGTAGAATCAGAAAAAGAATTTCAAAATTTTATTTAAAAAATGAATAACTCCTCTGAAAATTCAACTCGATTGCCTTTCAATCTATTAGATACATAGCTCCTATTTAAAGTTCATAAAAACTTTTCTTTTAACATGGATGATGTTTTTACAAAATATTTTCTTAAAAAATAATATATATCTCAGAATTTCTGAAAGACAATTAAATATGGGAAAAAAAGGGCACTGATTTCTATTCTTAAAATGAAATTCTAATCACTATCTTTTTAAGTTTAGTGTATCCTGGTTCTAACCTTCCATAAAACCTACTTCTATAGGCAAATTAACATGCTTTATGGATTTACAGGGTATAAATTTCCACAGGGGAGGAGAGCTACATGCTATGTCTCTAGGCACCTATAATTCACCAACAGACTAGCTACGTGCCATGTCTCTAGGCACCTATAATTCACCAACAGACCAAACAGGGGAGCTAAATGCTCACCTAGAGCATAAAACCCACAAAGGGCAAATGTAAATACATTTTTTGTTTGTCCTTTATCTAGATAGTAGAGAGAAATACAGTAGAAAAATCAAAGCTAATTCCCCTCATTATGAGTTAGTAAGTCCATAAAGATTCAAGTATACAGGTGGGACATTTCTACAAAGAGCATGTGCAGTGGTTAAGATCTGGGATTCTGGAGCCAAGAGGGCTGAGTTCAGGAACCCTGCTCAGCCTCCTTACCAATACAAGCTAATTACATAAGTAACAGAGTTCTCTCATCTGTGAAATGGGGATAAAACTAGAACCTACTTCACAGGATTATTCTGAGAAATAAATGAGATTATGCAAATAAGCATTTAGCAGAGTACTTGGTAGAGCATAGCAATCAATATTGCTAAATGTCAATTTTTGTTTTCATTTTGTGTCATCAAGTAGTGAGACTTAACCCCTAAACCTTAATTTAAATTTTACTTTAAGACACAGCCACGGGCTTCCCTGGTGGCGCAGTGGTTGAGTCTGCCTGCCGATGCAGGGGACACGGGTTCGTGCCCCGGTCTGGGAGGATCCCACATGCCGTGGAGCGGCTGGGCCCGTGAGCCATGGCCACTGAGTCTGCGTGTCCGGAGCCTGTGCTCCGCAACGGGAGAGGCCACAACAGTGAGAGGCCTGTGTACCACTAAAAAAAAAAAAAAAAAGACACAGCCACAACCTTAGGAATGTCAACAGGAGTTTCTAATTCCACTTTGGTTAAATGGAATAGTTTATAAAAGTTTATACTACAGTAAGATAATTAACATCTTAAACTGGACATTCTCTACTATAGTGATTTCCTACTAACACTTGGGATTTCGTGAAAGCCCAAACATTGTCCTACATAATAACAAAGATGATGGTTTCCTGGTATTCAGACATCTTCCCACCAGAATGTTTATTCTTTGTTTTCTGGCAAATCCTTAACCATGTGCCATTTTAACAGTTGCCTTTTAGTCTGACTTTTTGAAATGAATTTGTCTTGTATCCCCTATTACATTTCCAAGCCCTTTGAGCTCAGAGAACCACATATTCTATTTCTTAATATTCCCACAACACCCTTGTAGTAAGGCAGTCAATAAATAGTTGACTAAATGATGTAATTACATGCTCAACTTCACTTCACAGCTTAAAAATGGTAACCTGCATTCAGCACAGTTCAATGAATACTTACTCATAATTTCTAAAAAATAAACTTTGGTAAAAGAAAATACAAAAGGTAATTTCTTTAAGACTGACAAATGCTAATAAACATACATCCCACTTACAGTTCATTAACAAAAACCTAAAACAGTAACAAAAGGTACTGAGGGACCATATAAACCCAGTTAGCCATGTACATCATGAAAATTACAATAGAATCTAAAGTAGGAGTTTTTAAAATTGCTCATTTCTAATAATTGGTAATTATTCTTAATCACGTGATTTCTGTGGCAATAATTCCTAGGAAGCAGAAAGCAGGTACATTAAAAAAAAAATCTACCCAAAAGCTTCTTTTTAGGAATATTAGGGGAAATATATAAACATATGAACTGATAGTCCAGGTAGAGGAAGTTTAAAAAAATCAGTAGGTACTGGGTATCCGATATCCCATGGAAAGAGGACCAACAATGTATCAAGCAAAAGCTCTGCATCAGCAAAGCACCCAGCTTGAAACCCAGACACACACCAGTCAGGAAGTTTGTGAGATAAGGTTGCATGCACTGCTCACTCTTTAAGGGTCTCGACTTACATCCCTCAAAGCTGGTTTTATCTCTGCCTCTCGGACAGGGACATTATGAAAGAACCTTTCATAATGTGATTACAGCGCAGGAGAAGGGTCAGACATGCCTCTGAATGAACACATTTTCTTCTTGATGAAGTCGCAGAGGACACACTCCTTCACAAGCAATCATCTAAGGGAATGGATCATTTGCTATAAAGTTCAGTAGCAAGTTGCCTTACTGTCCTGTTGCTTGCAAAAATCTGGTTGGCTATGGGAAGCTGGGAAAATTAAATTTAAAGAAAAATTAAATGAGCCATTCAGAACAAAGGCAGCACTGTGTCATGTCGGAATACAGGCTGGGAAGCAGAAGAATCAGGTTCCTGTCCCAGAGCTGCCACAAACCAGCTTTGTGATCTTGGGCAAACCAGGTAACATCCAAGGGCTTCAGTCTCCCCTTGTGCAAGAGAGCTGGATAATATCATCTCTGTGAGCCTTCCAGCTCCAACAGTATGTGAATACAGCACTGAATACTCAGAATTATAAGCGAGCACCAGCTCCTCTCCTCGTACAGCAGCAAAAATCCCCAAATTGGAGTCTCACCACCTGCTGGCCTAGTATAAACTATACTCATGTATGGGGGATGGAAGTTGTCACCCCTTTAACAAAGGGCTGTAAAATCAGGATGGGCTTAAAGGAGCTGAGTTCCATGAGAAATCCTCTCCGTCGTCAAAATGTGAGACCTCAAATATAAAATGGCAGTAGAATCCTATTCCTTTTTCAGTAGTGAAGGGTGAGTGGAGAGCAAGAGAAGCAACAGGCTGAACACCAGTATTTCAGGTTCTATAGAACAACTTCCTTCATCCACTGAGAGAAAAGGAGATCATGGTTTTTATGATTCTTGTTAATGAGAAATCCAAGTTCCCAATTCTCCCCAACAACGCGGAGCATTCTGCCCATAAGTCACTTCCCTGCCTCTGCAGGTCTCTTGTGGTCACATTCACCTACACTGTTGACGCGTACATTTGTAGCTTTGCCACTAGGTGCACAGAAGAACTAGTGATGCCAGGGCGGCTATGCCCTTGGAAGGAAGGTAGACCCTAGGTGTGGCCCCAGCACTCCAATGCAGACTGCATTCTTCTCTGTCATTTATATTTTTAACTCTTAAAAGTACTAAATACATAGGAATATGTTTAGTTTAAAGGAATTTCACGGAACAAAACTATATGTTTAAAAGCAGGAATCCTCTAGTAATATAAGTAATACTAATTTCTTGATAACTTTAGATTTCATTGACTAAATGTCCCTGCATTTTTTTAAATGTAAAAAAATTAATAATTTTTTTAAGAGCATTTTAATTTTTTTAGTAAAATTTAGCATGATCAAGACTAAAGTTTTCCACAGAGGGCAGGGTTTCAATGTCAGAACAGTGCCATCACATACACTCTTGTTCACTCACTCAGTCATTAATTTCTTCTCAAACATATATATGTGGGGTCACCACATGAATGGCGACATGGAGAAATGACTGGACCTTATTAGAATGGAAATGGATATTTTACAGAAAAACAGGATTCTATTTCTTATTCAAGAAAACAGTCATCAGAAGAGTTCTTTGGTTTATAAGAGCCTCTCTTTGTTATTGTTGTTGTTTTACAAACATCTCTTCTATTTTATATTAGTTCCCAATTTTAAAAAATTAATTCCCAATTTAACCTGGATATCCCATATAACTTCATAAGATTTGGGTGCTCTGTAAAAGGTGTCAGGGCAAAATGATTTTCACAGGAAGCTTTCAGGTCTTTCTCAGTTATAGTAAAAGTAAAATATGTTTCCCTTAATTTTGTTTTTAAACACTGGCCAACAAACCTAAAACACTAGATGTTTTAACTTGTCCTTGAAAAGTTGAGAAGTCAAGGGGCTCTAGCCCATATTTACTTCTTAGTGAGATGGTGAACATCAGTGAAGTAACCATTAATCATAGCTGGATTCCCCAGCAAAGACGCTGGCACTGGCACTCCAGCCAGTCACCAGTAAGGACTGCAAGTAACTCTAGGACACTAACGCCTGTTTGATTTGGAAGAGAATAAGGAACATAATGAAGCTGGCAGTGTTCTGTTCCCCTCTGCCGTTCTCTGTCTCAGAGCCTTGCAACATCACAAGCCCAGCTGTTAACCAGATGCAAACATATCAGCCACAGAGAGTGTGAGAATAAAAATATTAGCATTATTTCCATGGAACTGGTCACATGGTTATTACAGAAATAATCAGCATTAGCATACTACAATATTTGTTTTGTTCTTAAATGTCATAACACCCTACGGGAGAAATTATCTTTATTTGAAAAAGGTTAAAAATGAAAGTACATGTTATGTATCTTTGCTGGAAAATGGTGGGAAATGGATTTGTTGAAACCATATGGAAAGGAAGAGGGAATCAATTAAAAACAGAAATCTAATAAATCTAAAATATTTCCAAATGAAATGCTTGTGGTAAGCTAATTTCTTATAAACACTGCACTCAAGTCACTTGAATAGTCCCAGATGGAACTGACTTTGTGGTCTTAAAAGTCAGCCAAAAAAACCAAAGTAACTACAACTTTATCATCAATGTAGAGGGAAACATGAGATCCATAATCAACCAGTATATAAAGAAAAAATATATATATATTTTTTCTTTGCAAAATTTAAGAGGTTTGTGGAATTTTACTAAATAGACAATTTCATTTACATTTGAATTTTAAGTTTGTGTGTGTTCAATGGAGAAATAAAAATTCAAATGTTAATACTGAAGTTAAAAGTGAGGTAAAAGCTATCATTATTTATATAACTTAGAAAAATAAAAACATTTCTAAAAATGCCAAAGTTTGGAAACGGATTGCAAGATCCAATTCCTATACTTTAATGAACTTTCTTCAGTTGACATCTGTAAGATTTTATTCAAGAAAAATGTTAAAATTGTTTTTTAAGTTATTAAAAAAATTTTTTTTAAGTTATTTAACTTTTAAATAAAAGTTTGTGATTTATGCTTTGACCAGAAATTATACCAGGTGGAATAAACAGCTACCCTACCTGTTCCACTGTCAATAATCCATCAGGAGATTCTGGCACAGACCGCATGGGTAGAAGCTGGCACAGTGAGCCTAACAGTAAAGCGACTTCCTTCATGCTTCTCCAACAACATACCAGCACCATCTGAGCAGTTACGTCACATGTTTTTCCTTCTTTACCTTAAAAAATAAAAAAAAAAAAAACTATTGCAACACTAGGCACTTGATTACTCACATCCCAGGTTTCTTAGAACAAGCTTATTCATAATTTCCCCAAGAATAATCTGCTTGAACAAACCAATTTGGCATATGCTATATTTATTCAGGAGAAAATAACTAACATTTGTTGGGAATGTGTTATGGGTAGGAATCACAGTATTTTATTTAATATACTATATTCAAAATAAATTTAAAAATAAAACACAATATTATTCTAAAACCGAAGTCTAACCTTTGGAAGTTAATGAAACAAACTCTTCCTGCCTCTCAGTTATCCATAAAATATGACTATAATAAATGTATTTTATTATTTGTTTTGGTGAGGGTGGCTGCTATGTCAGTAAAAGAATAGGATACGACTTTTCTTTCAAAGGAAAATACAAATTCTCTTTCAAAATATATTTAAATTCCACGGTCAATTAGCTATAAGAATCCTTACTCTCTTCTTCTAGCTTTAGAAATATTTTAGTACTGACATTAAAAAAAATATCCAAAAGAAGCTATTAAATTTAAAATGTAAGTTAACAAAATAAACTTTTTAACGTAATCCCATTTGTCTTTTAAAAGGCCACTAAACTCAAAGGATAAATGTACATACACTTAAATACATAAAATTGGTCTGAAATGATGTATACTAAAGAGGGATGAAGTAGGATTGAGGAGGAAATAAGAAAATGAAAGAAAACAAAATTAATTTGTTTTTAATTCATATTTATCTCTGTATTATTTGAAACTATTACAAGCATACATTTGTGTTATTTTGTGTAATTAAAAAAAAAAAAAAACCATAAAGAGAAATTTTTACAAGACAATATCCCCATCTAGTGGAGAATGTAGAATATGTTATAAATAAATAAGATATTACTGCTTCTGATGACTTTTTACAGCATTATAGAAAATTATAAAAGAACTAATGAGAAAACAAACAGTAAGAATTTGAATTCTGGAGGCCTGGTACAACAGAGCAGCTCACATTTCTCTGAGTCATAAATTTGTTTCCTTAAAAGGCTGTTTGACTGACTACAAGGACTCTCACAACATCAAACCATAGTGCTGGGAGAAGCAGACTGCTCCCCAAACCCAAGTTCACTGTGCATCACTGTTCCTACATCACCTGGCTGTCAAGACAGGTTTCAGTACTCAAAGGCTTTTTGCTGAAGCACCTTATACACTGCACTGGTGAACACCATTTTCTGGTAAAGTCTTATAAACTCATTCCCCAAAATAAATCATTTATAAGCTCAAAAAAGACTTTATTTTCTAGAAGTGTACTACACACATTTGCAGCCTCTGATTTACTATAGAAAAAGAGCATTTTGCACATTTTATTTGTCGCTTAAATACTGACTACAATGCTGATTTTATATATACCTTTGATTTCTGCAGAAGTATCAATATTCGGTACACTGGCACTCAAGTCCTCCAAATCAAAGCTATCACATTCTTTCAAAATTTTAGCTCGATTGAAATAATCATTAGTATCTCGGGGCTGAATCTCATTCAAAATCGTCTGCAAGCGGCTTGCTGACTCTGAGGGAGAGAGATGAGATTATGTAAAACCCCAGTTCCACATCACATGAAGACGTCCCTCGCGGGTATTTGCCCTCAAAAATTTTGTAATTTTCAGGGCTTCCCTGGTGGCGCAGTGGTTGAGAGTCCGCCTGCTGATGCACGGGACACAGGTTCGTGCCCTGGTCTGGGAGGATCCCACATGCCGCGGAGCGGCTGGCCCCGTGAGCCATGGCCGCTGGGCCTGCGCGTCCGGAGCCTGTGCTCCGCAACGGTGAGAGGCCCGCGTACAGCCAAAGAAAAATTTTCTAATTTTCAGTACTTGATAATTAGCACTATAAGAAGGGACTCACAGGATGGATAATGTGAAAATTATTTATATAAGGTCTTCATGACACTTGAGTGTACTTTCAAAATATGGTGAATATTTTAAATAGGATGAAGATTGGACAAAAAAGCACAACAGAAACTGTCCATAGACAAAGGCTGCCATCTCCCTTACATTGCTTTTCTCAGTGTTGTCTAAGAATCTCAAATACAGTGCTCAAATAGATGAAGGAAGAGCAATAAATTTCAATGAATTTTGTTTTAAGAGGTAAGAAACCCCACTACCAACAAAAATAATCTTTTATGGCCCAGGAATACCATGAAAACTCCATATTTGGCTTTGAAATGAATAAGTAATATACTGCTTTCTAAGTTAGATTTCCAGTCCTAGTATTATATTAAAATTCATTTTTATTTCTTAGTAAGCACTCGCTGGATTAGGAAATGTAAACTTCACGAATGCAAGACTTTGTTCACTGCTCAACTGCTAGTGCCTAGAACAGAAACTGGGTCATGGCAGAGGTTCAGTAACATGGGCTGAAGGAATTTATGGATGACTAGGTAATAAAGAGCTAGGCAGGCTCAGATTTTGAAAGAAAATAACAACAGGTAATCATCTAAAACCAATTAACAAATCAAAGAATGGGTTACTTACTGTATACCTATTATACACACTTATATTTTAGGTATTATGGGAAATACAAAGACCCAAACTGGTATCATAATGGTTCAGCCAACATCTTATGTTCACTTGTGGCTTCCATGAAATTTTGCCAAAAACAAATTTTGATAGCCACGAGAAAGTAACACTGGCCCAAAAAGAAACCATAGAAAGATTAAGAAAAAAGAGAGGGGTAACCAGAATAAAATTTTAAGAACCATTTTTGTGGCTTTCAGGGGAGACTTTTTTCAAAGAATTCAGAATGCATGGCAGATAACATGGGAAAGACATAAGAAAAATGGAGACAACCAGAGGAAAAAAGGCAAAATTAAGGAAAAGTTAGTGGACCATAGACAGTTTTTGAGACTGACAGATATTTTAAAACTTTAATAACAAACAAAATTTTAGCATACTCTGAAGGCCCTACCCACAACTGGTGACAAACATTCAAGATTTCTCACCCAAAATATATTGGTATGGCCTGATCCAAATATTAGCGATCAGACTGGATGTTCTTTATTCCTATGCACTGTTTAAGTAGGAAAACTAAACCAACAAATTTTAGTATTTAGACTATCAGTCAAAATAAATCTGTAACTGTATCTTAGTATCATGAACCACCACCAACCTTCCAACTCATTTTTAGTGGAGAACAAAACGTAACATTTTCTATGCAACCACACAACTCTAGATTAGTTTAATTATCGGCCCAAAGTATTGTATTGTATGATGCAGTGTGTGTTTATGATTTACTCAGTATGTTTTTAATAGAAGCCTCTCATTTGCACTCCAAAATGCATTCACCAACTTTACTTCAACACCAAAATATAAATTTACTTCATGATTTTCTAGGTGTTCAAAGGAACGTTCATGTTAGTATATACCTTTAACGGCCAATCCCTTCTGGCCTGTTGTAGTACAGATCCAGTAATCCCCTCACACTGTCCCTCTCCATCCCACCTGGGATCCGCAACCATCAACATCGTCTGCAGCTGACATCCAACCACCAACATCGTCAGGGCTCCTCCTTCTGATGTATCGCCAGGAGGTCAACAGTAGCCTAACACTACGTCATAATGCCTACGTCATTCACCTCACTTCACCTCATCACACAGGCATTTTATCATCTCACATCAACACAAGAAAAAGGGTGAGCACAATGTGGTAAGATTTTTTGAGAGAAACAGAGAGAGACCACATTCACATAACTTTTATTACAGTATACTGTTATAATTATTCTGTTATTATTGGTTATCATTGTTAATCTCTTACTGTGCCTAATCTATAAATTAAATTTTAACATAAGTATGTATGTATAGGAAAAAACACAGTCTGTATAGGGTTTGGTACTATCTGCACTGTCAGGCATCCACTGGGGGTCCTGGATCATATAGCCCTCAGATTAAGAGGGAACTGCTGTATACACATACCACCAAGGGCATCCCAGGCACTGAATTTAGTTCCTATACTTTCAGGAATTGTTCATTCATTCTAACAACTATTGATAGTGTACCTCCTTCTGCCAGGCACTGTGCTAAGCACAAGGGAGGAAAACAGACAAGATTCCTGTTAAACTGCAACAACTCCATGAAGGAGAAATCTATGAGAAAGGGAGAATGCTAAGAGACAAGACTGGCAAGGTAGCAGGAGCAAAACTATTACAGGACCTGGTCACTAACGTATTTTAAATAAAAAGGAAGAGGGGGTGGGCAGAGCACAGGGTTAAGTAAAGATTATGTGTAACATGATAGATTATATGACTAGAAAAGATTACTTTGGATGTGGTAAAAAGGAAATGGAAGGAGATAAAAGTAGATGTGGGGAAACAAGAGAGGATAAAAGCCTACAGTAAGGTAAGAAGATGCAGATAAAAGAAAAAGAGATTTGAAAGCTATTTAAGGGGCACCACTGAAAGAACGTGGAGACAGGCTAGATATAAGGAGCAAAGGGGAGATGTCAAGCAGCCCTAGGCTCCTGACTTGCATAAACAGGTCTCTGGTAGGGCCATTTGCAAAAATACAAGAGTTGGGAAGGAAAAGACAGATGAAAGTTCATGAGTTCGGTTTTGGGCATTTTGACTATCTCCTCCAATTTTTTTTTTTTTTTAAATTAAATGGTCTTTGTATGTCCAATGGTCTTTGCCTATTCAGATTTCTAACAAGTTGCCTTCTCTGACTGAACCCCATCAACTTCTCTCTAATTTTTATACTGCCTGCCAGAATACAACCCTGGTAGGTTGTATTCTGAAATGATATATTATAAAACCCAATTCATCCCAGAAGAGGAAGTACCTTGCTGATCACCTGGCTATTTATTTATTTTGGTTATTTTTTCATAGTTAAAAATATTACTAAAAAGGCAGAAATATCACTAGTCATAATAATAATTTCTTTTCCCCCTATTTAGCCTCTGTATCTCTCTGAAGAAATGATTAGGGGAAAAAACATAGTAATTCTAGCTTTCTTCATTTACTGACCTGCATCAGTGTCCATGGGGATGAGGCCTTCTGGGGAGGAGCTCTGAATAACTGGAGACACCACGGCGGAAAGCCTGTAGGACGTCACAAGGAGCTTCTCCACCACGGGTCTCCACTCATTCACCAACTGCAGGCTGCTGCAACAAAGACATTAGGGTAGTTTACACTAAGAGCAAAAATCACATTTTCAAGATGAAATTAATAGACAAAAGGGGTCAAAAGAATTTGGGTTTCAAAATCGTGCAATCTATAAAATATTTAAGACATAAAAATATGTGTATATATGTATTTTTTTAAATAAAGTTATTTATTTATTTATCTTTGGCTGTGTTGGGTCTTTGCTGCTGTACACGGGCTTTCTCTAGTTGCGGTGAGCGGCGGCTACTCTTCGTTGCAGTGCGTGGGCTTCTCATTGCAGTGGCTTCTCTTGTTTCAGAGCACGGGCTCTAGGCGCACAGGCTTCAGTAGTTGTGGCTCGTGGGCTTCAGTAGTTGTGGCTCACGGGCTCTAGAGCACAGGCTCAGTAGTTGTGGCACACGGGCTCAGTTGCTCCGCAGCATGTGGGATCTTCCCGGACCAGGGCTCAAACCTGTATCCCCTGCATTGGCAGGCAGATTCTTAACCACTGCACCACCAGGGAAGCCCTATATGTACATTTTAAAATCTAATTTTTAATTACCTTTAAGGCAATATGTTCCTTTCCCAGGACACATTCCAATAAGTGTTTAAAGCTCAGAAGTGAGTACTGAGGAAAGAGCGGGGGGGATATACTTACTTTAGAGCTAGCTTCCGCAAAGCTCCTGTTATACAGTGGACCCGCCCGTACATTGGAAACGATGCTGCTGCCTGAAGCAGAGAATTTTCAGCCCGAGATACTTCTTCCTCAAGATTTTCCAACAAGCATTTGATAACTAGAAAAAGCAAAAAAACCCACCAAAACCCACCAAAATAACGCCAGTTTAAAAACACATTTACAAATTTGTACACAGCAGAACAGTTTCCACGAAAGCACCCAACTCAGTTGAACTTTATACTAGAGGTTTTTGAATGAAAAAAGAGATCTTTCAAGGTTATCCAGCCTGTTCTCCATTTCCAGTTAAGGTAGTACTGTGTCTTTGCCCTAACTTCCTGGATCCATTTACAGCATTCATTCTGGATCATTTCTCCTAGACATCCTCTACCTGGGTTAACAGACCCCAGGCCTATGTGCCATGTGCTATTTGGACAGATTTTAAAAAACAATGGCTTTACTGATCTATTACTCATATACCATACAATTTATACACTTAAAGTGTACAAGTCAAGGATTTTTAGGATATTCACAGCTATGTGCAACCACCACCACAGTCAATTTTAGAACATTCTCATCCTCCCCCCCTCAAAAAAGTCTCACCCATTATCAGTCACTCCCCTCCCTGCACCTCTCACCTTCCCCAGTCCTAGGCAACCACTTAAGCATTTTCTGCCTATTCTGGACATACCATATAAATGGAATCATACAATATGTGGCTTCTTTCAAAGTTCATCCATGTTGTAGCATATATTAATATTTCATTACTTTTAACAGCTCAGTAACAGTCCATTGTATGGATATACCACCTTTTATTTATCCATTTATCAGATGATGGACATGTGAGTTGTTTCCACTTTTTGGCTATTAAGAATCATGCTGCTATGAACATTCATGCACAAGTTTTTGTCTGGACATAGTTTTCATTTTTCTTAAGTATATGACCATTATGGACTGAATGTTTGTGTGTCCCTGCTTGCCCGCCCCCCCCCCCCCGCAAATTCATGCTGAAACCCTCACCCTCAATGCAAAGAAATTTAAAGGTGGAATCTTTAGGAAGTAATCAAGTTTAGCTGAGTCATGAGGGTGGGACCCCCAGGATGGGATTAGTGTCCTTATAAGAAGAGGAAGACAGACCAGAGCTTACTCTCTCCTCCATGTGAGCACAGACTGAGACGGCTGCTGTTACAAACTAGGAAAAGGGTTCTCACCAGGAACCAAATCTGTTGGCACCTTAATCTTAACCTTCCCAGCGTCCAGAAGTGTGAGAAATAAATGCCTATTGTTTAAACCACCCACTTTACGGTATCTTGTTATAGCAGCCTGAGCTGATTAAGACAATGCCCAAGAGAGGAACTGTGGAGTCATATGGTAATTATATGTTTAACCTTTCAAGAAACTACCAGATTGTTTTCCAAAGGGGCCAGACCATTCTACATTCCCATCAACAGTGTATAGGAGGGACTTCCCTAGTGGTCCAGTGGGTAAGAATCTGCACTCCCAATGCAGGGGGCCCAGGTTCGATCCCTAGTCGGGGAACTAGATCTCACATGCATGCAGCATATGGCATGCAACTAAGAGTTCATATGCCACAATTAAGAAGACTGCATGCCACAACTAAGACCTGGCACAGCAGAAGGGAGAGAGGGAGAAAGCGAGGGAGGGAGGGAAGAAGGAAGGAAGGAAAACATAGGGCAGTAATTACATGGTAGGAGGAGGGAGCTAGGATAAAGAAGAGGCTTCAAAGTTATGGGTGCTGTTGTATCAATACTTCTTAAGCTGAGTGTTATTACCTAGCTTGGGGACAGAACTTGTGAAATTTTTATATTATTACTATTTAAATCCTATATATTTAAATATTCTTTGTATGTTTGAAATATTTCAAAAAGTTTAAAAATGTCTTAAATTTGAAAGGCTTTACATGAAGTATGAACTCCCCAGTTCACCCCAATTGCAGACCTCTTCTTATCATCTTATCGGGGTCTCCTCTGGAATCCAGCCCTGAAGCAATTAGAGTTCGGCACGTCATGTTCCATGGCACTGTCATCTCTCTATCCCCAGCTCTATGGCCACATTTCCACCAGAACTATCCATGGCCTCCTAATTTTCTCCCATTATTAGTTCTCTTTTTCATGGCTTTTTCTACTATCTTGGAGAGAATAATTGTCAACTCTCTTTCAACATCTGACCTCTGTTTTGTTTAATAAAAATCTCTACCTATCCTTATTTATAGTACAATTCCAAAATGAAGATTTACTAGGATAAAATTAACTACATGAACCCCCAACAAATATTTGTTTAAAATCATTAGATCTAAATGAACTCAGACCCTAGGTTTTGGAACTGGCTATATGGGAAGAGTAAAAGGCAAGGGTATGACAGCCAGTTAAAACATAAACCCCAACAGACAAAGGAACTCTGCTCTATATAGAATTAACAAAGATGATTTGGCTATAGTCATAGTAAAATTTCTGTAGAAAAAAAGTACATTTTTGGTAGAGAAAGAGGTCTTATTTAAATAAAAGCTCTATTAATGTACATTTGCATATGTACTTATTTAACGTGAATCCTCTATTTAGACGCAATATAGTTGAGTAAACTATTTATTTGAAAAGGAGAAATTCATGATATACTTATATGCTGGTAAACTACAAAGCTGGTAAACTCTTAAATAAAAAAAAAAAACCACAAAGTGCTTAACCATTAGATAGCCCAACCATATTAATAGTGAAGAAAGTAAGATATTGGTTTTGATAAATAAGAGCAAAAGGTCATTTACTCAATACGAACCTATTAATGTGTTACTTTCCACCAGAGCAGCAGACTTATCCCCATCTCCACATGCAACCCGCTGAGTTTTTAAGTAAGCAGACAGAGATGACGGCAGAGCGTTCTGCCAGATTAAGAAGTTCAGTAGGTAGGAAGCTGTTACACAGTCATATGGTTTGGTGCTTGTGCTGAGCTCCAGTGCTGCCTGGAATAAGCCTTGTAGTTTCTCTGAATCCTAGGATAAAGCAGAAACTCAGTCATTATCACTTAAACATTTCTTTAATTTGAAGGAATAACACATATTTATGCCACACAACTGACAACCGATACGAACATTAATTCTCTGAATATAGGCTGGAGTTTGTTTTTTTTTTAGGCTGCGCCAAGTGGCACGCGGGATCTTAGTTCCCCTGCATTGGAAGTTCAGAGTCTTAACCACTGGACTGCCAGGGAAGTCCGGATAAAGCTTTTTTTTTTAAGTACCTCTTTCTTCAGCAAAAGTATACTTTTTCCTGTAGAAATTCTGCTATACTATAACCAGATCATCTTCGTTATTTCTATATAGCCCAGAGTTCTTCTGTATGTCAAGATTTGTTTTACTGGGAGTCATGCTCCTGCCTTTCTCCCCACCCCCTTCCCATACAGCTAGTTCAATGGAGAAAAATACACATACATATGAAAATACAAATTCACCAGGCTGTTCCTAGCAAAGCTCCATGTATATGTGTGAAAAATAAAGTGATAAGATCAACCTCAGAAATTCTGCATTAGAGCTCCCACACCTATATCTCATCTAAACATGCACTCACACAGCCTGTCCTCAAGAAGACAGAACAAAGGGCAGTTCACTGTAATACACATGGAAAGGTACAGGGCTGAGGACAGGAGACATGGATCCTAGTCCCAACTCCACAGTTGACAAGTTGCATGTTCACCACACTGGAACCTAGGGTTTCGTTGCTCAACAATATGGATTCTACTAGGATTATCTCATAACTGTCTAATATAAGGGAAAAAATCATTATCTAGGTATACCAATATTTAATAATGTCTTCTAATATCAAATAATAGACTCAAATATCAGCCTATTGCTATTTAAATTCTTTGCTATTTGCTGTTTAATTTTCTATGACCTAAAAAACTGGAAGACAGTGGCTAAAACTCAAATCCAAATAAATATTAGAAAGAATTAATTAAGCATCTCAACCATTTTTTGTAACTGACAGTTAAGTCCCTAAACTAACCAACCAGTTAGTAAGAAACAAAATAAATAGCCTTTGGAATCTAAAAGAGCATCTTTGTTCTATCATCTCAGGTCAATCAAAATATAAAGACCTTGGATATGTAGCTCCACAAGAAAGAAGGGCAAGAGACTAGGTGAGTAGTAAAGTCATATATTAGAAAGATATGCCATCAAAATATGAATATACAGATCCTTAGAGAGATTAGGCTAGCATTCAAAAAATGTTCTCAAGTTAGCTATATTAAAAAAGTTAATTACATATTACATAGGGTATACCCAAAGAAAGACTTTGAAAATATAATACATAACTAATATTTTAAAATCTTGAATTTAAAATCTTCAATCTGGGACCATTTACTAATACACAAGCCAGACCAAATATATAACTACCAGAATCCTATAGCAAGCTATATGTGCTACTAAGTTTCCTGAATTCTTTAAGTTGTGTCTATATACCAAGCATGTGTTTATCAAATTAGATACACAGAGCCCCCCTGAGGGGCCTTCATAGTCCATGTAAGGACCAGGTCTTTCATATAGGTGCCATAATATATACCTTTCCCCACTCCAGATACTCTCAAAATACTAGCCAGGAATGAGGCATAGTTATACATATGATACGAAGCTACAGTGAGATGAATGGTAAGAGGTGAGGGTTGGTGGAAGGGGAAACAGAGAAAGAGAAAGCATCTTCTTTAAAAATGCTTATAAAGTACAAAAGTTAGCAGCCTAAGTACCAAAGAAGTTTCTGCACATCAGGGCACCTGAAAGACCACCAGGATAGGTGGACACCAGGGAGCAACTTTCAATGTGAACCCAAGTCAGAAATGTTTGAGATTTTGCAATGCCGTCCAGAAGCAGTGGTAAGACACCTTAGGCTCTCTGACATGTGCTCCGACAGAATCCCACTGCATCTACAAACTGCCATACCTAAACAGAGCCAAATAGCTAGAGCCCAGACCATGGCTCAGCTCCCACCCCTAAAGGCTCCCGTGGCCTGTATACAGCTCCAACAGGGAGCCACAGCAAAGCTCTAGAGCCAGTGACCCGACAGCTGCTGGTGACCTCAATGCCCCAGAATAAGCTTCAAGGGTAGAGCCAAGTACCAGAGTCTCCTGAAGACCCATCCCCAAGCTTTGCCTTCACCCCTGAGACCATCTTTGATTCTCACCCCATGGTGGGAAGTGCAAGGCATCAGGAAGAGCATGGGGGCTGGGGATGGGGTACAACACCCAGGGAGAAAAATGCTGTTAACCTCAAGTACTCTGAGTTTCAGTCTCAGTTTAGCTATTACTTGTTGGAAGATCAGAAACATGTTCTCTACCTCATTTACACTAAGCTTCCCAGTCTACTATGCAGGGAGATTATCTAAAAAAAAAATCAAGTTACTGTAAGTGATGTGTTTTGATCGAATATTAACATGTCCAAGGGAACTGGGGAGACCACAGTTAACTGAAATCTACCAATAATCTTGTAAACAATAAAACCTACTGCCTCCTACACCTCCCTTTTTATCAAAACAATTTTTTTTAAAAAAGCAAAGATCACTGATTTGGATTTTGTTTCTCTTACAATATTTCCTCCTTCCCCACTACCCATCCCTACCTTCTCCATTCCACTACCTGCAACAGGAGAGGTATTAATGATAACTGAAACAGAAGATTTAGTAAGAAGGCAGATGCAAAGAGCCTGGACAATCCACAGACTGCTTTAACTGCTGCTAAGATAGAAAGTTTTCATGCATACACCACATTTACACTAACAGAAGAAAAGTCCAAATACCTGAAATTGTACAAATGTTTTTGGTAACTTCATTAGAAGATCAAATGCTAAAATTTTCACTTCTTCAAAAGTGCCAGTTAAACATTCCATTAGCGTTTGGAAACGACCAACATCAATATCATGACTCAGCTGATATACTGTTTGGACTCTACCTAAAAATTAAAAAAAAAAATTTTTTTGAAGTGAACAGCAGGAAAAGGAAATCAACATTTTGAAATTATGTGTCCAAATTTATAGAAAATTAATGTAAGAACTCACACCTTATATTTTACCCACAACAGCGTAAAAAATATTTCCAATAATTTATTTACTAAAATGATAAAATAATAAGTATTACAATTCTACAAATAGGAAATATTTTTCAATAACCACTTTTAAAAATTGAAGAATAGTTCCTATACAATGTGTTAGTTTCAGGTGTACACCAAAGTGATTCAGATATATATATTTACACACACACACACACACACACACACACACACACACACACATTCCTTTTCAGATTCTTTTCCATTATAGGTTATTACAAGATATTGAATATAGTTCCCTGTGTTATACTGTAGGTCCCTGTTATTTATCCATTTGATATGTAGTAGTATGTATACATTAATCACAATCGCCCCCCCTGCACCCCACTAGCCCCTTTGCTAACCATAAGTTTGTTTTTTTTGTCTGTGTCTCTTTCTGCTTTGTAAATAAGTTCATTTGTATCATTTTTTAAGATTCCACATATAATTGACATCATATTTGTCCTTCTCTGACTTCACTTAATACGATAATATCTAGGTTCACCCATGTTGCTGTAAATGGCATTATTTCTTTCCTTTTTATGGCTGAGTAGTATTCCATTGTGTGTGTGTGTGTGTGTGTGTGTGTGTGTGTGTGTGTGTGTGTGTGTATGTCTATGTACACACACACCACATCTTCTTTATTCATTCGTTAATGGGCATTTAGGTTGTTTCCAAGTCTTGTTATTGTAAACAGTACTGCTGTGAACACTGAGGTGTATGTATCTTTTTGAATTAGAGTTTTTGTCACTTCCCGATATATACCCAGGAGTGGGATTGCAGGATCATATGGTAGGTCTATTTTTAGTTTTTTAAGGAATCTCCATACTGTTCTCCATAGTGGCTGCACCAATTTATATTCCCACCAACAGTATAGGAGGGTTCCTTTTTCTCCACACTCTCTCCAGCATTCATTATCTGTAGACCTTTTAATGATGGCCATTCTAACTGGTGTTAGGTGATACCTCATTGTAGTAGTTTTTTTTGCCACACCAAAAAAAATCCTGGGCTTGCAGGATCTTAGTTCCCTGAGGCGGGATCGAACCCAGGCCCCCTGCAGTGGAGGCGCAGAGTCTTAACCACTGGACTGCCAGGGAATTCCTGCTCATTGTAGTTTTTTTTGTTGCTATTGTTGCTGTTTGCGGTACGCAGGCCTCTCACTGTTGTGGTCTCTCCTGTTGCGGAGCACAGGCTCCGGACGTGCAGGCTCAGCGGCCATGACTCACAGGCCCAGCCACTCCGCGGCATGTGGGATCTTCCTGGACCGGGGCACGAACCCGTGTCCCCTACATCGGCAGGCAGACTCTCAACCCCTGCGCCACCAGGGAAGCCCTCATTGTAGTTTTGATTTGCATTCCTCTAATAATTAGTGACACTGAGAATCTTTTCATGTGTCAGTTGGCCATCTGTATGTCTTCTTTGAAGAAATGTCTATTTAGGTCTTCTGCCCATTTTTAGATTGAGTTGTTTGTTTTTTTGATATTAAGCTATATGAGCTGTTTGTATATTTTGGAAATTAATCCCTTGGCTGTAGCATCGTTTGCAAATATTTTCTCCCAGTCTGTAAGTTGTCCTTTCATTTTGTTTGTGGTTTCCTTTGTTGTGCAAAAGCTTTTAAGTTTAAATAGGTTCCATTTGTTTATTTGTTTTTATTTCCATTACTCTAGGAGATGGACCCATAAAATATCGCTGCAATTTATGTCAAAGAGTGTTCTGCTAATGCTTTCCTCTAAGAGTTTTATAGTATCCAGTCTTATATTTAGGTTTTTAATCCATTTTGAGTTTATTTTTGTATATGGTGTTAGAGAATGTTCTAATTTCTTTCTTTTACGTGTAGCTGTCCAGTTTTCCCAGCACCACTTATTGAAGAGAATGTCTTTTCTCCACTGTATATTCTTGCCTCCTTTGTTGCAGATTAACTGACCATAAGTGAATCAGTTTATTTCTGGGCTTTTTATCCTGTTCCATTGATCTATGTGTCTGTTTTTGTGCCAGTACCATACTTTTTTGATGACTGTAACTTTGTAGTATAGTCCGAAGTCAGGAAAAGTGATTCCTCCAGCTCTATTCTTCTTTCTCAAGATTGTTTTGGCTGTTCGGGGTTCTTTCGTGTTTTCATACAAACTTAAAAATTTTTTATTCTAGTACTGTGAAAAATGCCATTGGTAATTTGGTAGGGATTGTACTGAATCTGTAGACTGCCTTGGGTATTATGGTCATTTCAACATTATTCATTCTTCCAATCCAAGAACATGGTGTATCTTTCCATCAGTTTGTGTCATCTTCAATTTCTTTCATCAGTGTCTTACAGTTTTGGGGGGTATAGGTCTTTTGCCTACTTAGGTAGGTTTATTCCTAGGTATTTTACCCTTTTTGATACAATGATAAATGGGATTGTTTCCTTAATTTCTCTTTCTGATATTTCACTGTTTGTGTATAGAAATACAACAGATTTCTGTATATTAATTTTGTATCCTGCAACTTTACCAAATTCATTGATGAGCTCTAGCAGTTTTCAGGTAGCATCTTTAGGATTTTCTATGTATAGCAACATGTCATCTGCAAACAGTAACAGTCTTACTTCTTTTCCAATTTGGATTCCTTTTATTTCTTTTTCTTTTTCTGACTGCTGTGGCTAGGACTTCCAAAACTATGTTGAATAAAAGTGGCGAGAGTGGGCATCCTTGTCTTGCTCCTGATCTTAGAGGAAATGCTTTTTGCGTTTCACCATTGAGTATGATGTTAGCTGTGGGTCCATCATATATGGCCTTTATTATGTTGAGGTATGTTCTCTCTATGCCTACTTTCTGAAGAGTTTTTATCATAAAAGTTTTACCATAAAAACAAAAGGGGGGAAAATAAGACCTACAAAAACAAATCCAAAACAATTAATAAAATGGCAATAAGAACATATCAATAATTACCTAAAATGTAAATGGACTAAATGCTCGAACCAAAAGACACAGACTGGCTGAATGGATACAAAAACAGGACCCATATATATGCTGCCTATGAGAAACTCATACAGATCTAGAGACACATACAGACTGAAAGTGAGGGGATAGAAAAACGTATTCCACATGAATGGAAATCAAAAGAAAGCCAGAGTAGCAATACTAGCATCAGATAAAATAGACTTTAAAATAAAGACTGTCACAAGAGACAAAGAAGGACACTACATAATGATCAAAGGATCAATCCAAGAAGGAGATATAACAACGGTAAATATATATGCACCCAATATTGGAGCACCTCAATATATAAGGCAAATGTTAACAGACATAAAAGGAGAAATTGGCAGTAACACAATAATAGTGGGGGACTTTAACACCTCACTTACATCAATGGACAGATTATCCAGAAAGAAAATCAATAAGGAAACACAGGACTTAAATGACACATTAGACCACATGGACTTCATTGATATTTAAAGAGCATTCCATCCGAAAGAAGCAGAGTCCACATTCTTTTCAAGAGTACATGGAACATTCTCCAGGATAAATTACATGCTAGGCCACAAAGCAAGCCTTGGTAAATTTAAGAAAACTGAAATCATATCAAGCATCTTTTCTGACCACAACGTTATAAGGCTAGAAAGCAACTACAAGAAAAACACTGCAAAATTCAAACACATAGAGGCTAAACAATATGCTACTAAACAACCAATGGATCACTGAAGAAATCAAAAAATACCTACAGACAAACGAAAGGAAATAAGTAGTTTTTAAAGATTTGTTTAAAACTATTTCATTCTCTTTCAAAAAGTTATATATTATTATACAAGATACCTAAGTTATTTTTCAAATAAACAAGTACAAACAAATAAATTCAGGAATACATCTTTTAAAAAAACCTTCATAAACTTTCTTATCCTAGAATCCAAAGGCCTACCATGTCTTAGGTGAACTGACATAGAATAATCAATACAATGACATATCCTTTAAATAATTTAAAAATCTGCCTGTTTGATTTGAATCTTATTCAAATATGTAGTTTTCCCTAGGCATCCATTCAACTACATGTATTACTTGCACTTAGGTTTGGTTGACTGAAAGAATCAGAGTGGAGGATGGAAGAGGAGGTAGTGATGTAAACAAAACAGAATGTGGGCTTCCCTGGTGGTGCAGTGGTTGAGGGTCCGCCTGCCGATGCAGGGGACGTGGGTTCGTGCCCCGGTCCGGGAGAATCCCACGTGCCGTGGAGCGGCTGGGCCCGTGAGCCATGGCCGCTGGGCCTGCGCGTCCAGAGCCTGTGCTCCGCGGCAGGAGAGGGGCCCGTGTACTGCAAAAAAAAAAAAAAAAAAAAAAAACCCCAGAATGTTAGGTCTCCCTCAAATAAATACCCGAGTAGGTTGATTACTCTGTGAATTTCCTATTATAACACAGATAAACATAATTGATGGATAAGTTGAGGTATCTGCATTGCCCATAGTCTATTATAAAAATATTACCCCCAATTTTTTTTTTGTTTGTTTCTTTGTTTTTTTTGTTGTTGTTGTTTGTTTGTTTTTTGCGGTACGCGGGCCTCTCACTGTTCTGGCCTCTCCCGTTGCGGAGCACAGGCTCCGGACGCTCAGGCTCAGCGGCCATGGCTCACAGGCCCAGCCGCTCCGCAGCATGTGGGATCTTCCCAGACCGGGGCATGAACCCGTGTCCCCTGCATTGGCAGGTGGACTCTCAACCACTGCGCCACCAGGAAAGCCCCAGTTTTTTTTTTAATAAAGATTGACTGTTACAAAAAAAAAAAAAAAGGTTAAAATTACTATCAATATGGAATAATCATTTCAGTGTTTAATATACAAATGTGTGAACAGGTTGATTTTTTTAAAGTAACATTTACATTATTAACCATTGAAATAAACGATTATATTTATTGAAAAAAAAAAAGACATATCCTAATACCATTCCTGGGCATCAACAGTAAAGAAGGAATCTTTTTGCCATTCAGGCAAAAAGTTCAATTCATCTACAACGTGGAAAAAATCAGGCTGGCTTCACTCTTTGCCACAGCAGTATGTAGTGCTAGAAGAGAGTGGAGCAATGCTTACCAAATCCTTAGGGAGAAAAGGGGTGATGAAAATCTACATATCAAAATCCCATTCCAGTATCAAGTATAACAGCAATATAAACATTTTTGAATGTGCAAGAAATTAAGAACTACATTTTCCCAAAAGCTCTTCTCAAAAAAAGATGACTTTCAACCAACAAAGAAATTAACAGAAAAACTACCACTAAAGAATGATGACAGTCACCAAATCTATTAGAGTAAACCTATGGGAATAAGGATTTCATAGCAGGATGTGAAGAACCTTTAACATTTAATGAATTAACCCCTCGTAATACCTGAAAACATTTCTATGCTTAATTAGAGGAATGTTGCTCAATATAAATCAGCATGTGAATTCATTTAATCTTAACTCGCAAGTTAGTCCAACCCTGTGAAATTCATAGGGCAAGCAAATGAAGTTTTTGTCACTTCAATCACACCTCTGCTCAAATCTGCCTCTTCTTTTCCAATTCGGACACCTTTCATTTCTTTTTCTTACCTAATTCCTCTGGCTAAAACTTCTGGTACAATGGTGAATAGCAGCAGTGAAAGTAAGCATCTGTGTCTTGCTCCTGATCATAGGGGAGGAACTTTCGGTCTTTCACCATTGAATATGGTGTTGTCTATGGGCGTTTCATGAGTGTCCTTTATCATAATGAGGAAGTTTTCTTCTATTCCTAGTTTGCTAAGTGTTTATTTGTCTAAAAGGGTGTGGAATTTTGTCAATACTTTTTCTCCATTGAGATTATCATGTTTTTTTTTTCTTTTGTTCTAATGTAGTGCATTACATTTACTATATTTTCTTATGCTGAAACACCCTTGTGTTCCTGGGATAAATTCCACTTACTTAGTCATGGTATATAATACTTTTAATATGCTGTTGGATTTGGTTTTCTAGCATTTTCTTGAGAATTTCTGCACCTATATTTATATAAGATACAGCTGTAGTTTTCTTGTGGTATCAGAGTGATGCTGGCTTCATAGAATGAGTTAGGAAATGTTCCTTCCTCCAATTTTTTTGAAGTTTGAGAAGGAACGGCATTAATTCTTCTTTAAATGTTTGGCAGAATATACCAATGAAGCCACTCCCCTTGGACTTTTCTTTGCTGAGAGCTTTTCTTTTGAGAGGCTTTTGACTCCATCTCTTTATTTGTTATAGGTCTGTTCAAATTTTCTACTTCTTGAGTCGGCAATTTGTATATTACTAGGAATTTGTCCATTTCATGTAGGTTACCTAATTTATCAGAAATACAATATAATTGTTCACAGTACTGTCTTATAACCTTTTTTATTTCTGTAAAGTCAGCAGAAATGTCTCTAATTTTATTTCTGATTTTAGTGATTTACATCTTTTTTTTATTCTTAGTATAGCTAAAACTTTGTCAACTTTGTTGATCTTAAAAAAAAACAACAACTTCTGGTTTTGCTGATTCTCTGTATTGTTTTTCTATTCTCTATTTCATTTATCTCCATTCTCTCCATTCTAATCTTTATTACTTCCTTCTTTCTGTAACTGTGGGGTAAGTATGCTCTTCTTTTTCTAATTCCATGAGGTGTAAAGTTAGGTTATTCATTTGAGATCTTTTTGTCTTACATAATGTAGGCATTTACAGTTATATAAATCTCTCTATTAGCAGTGCTTTTGCTTCATCCTATAAGTTTTGGTAAGTTGTGTTTTTGTTTTCCTTCCTCTCAAAGTATTTTCTAATTTCCCCTTTGACCCATTGGTTAGTTAAGAGCTCTGCTCAAATTGGAAGCCTTCTCTGACACGATTGTATGAAAGAGCTATTACTCCCAAACTCCCAGGCACTCTATACTTCCCTGCACTTTTCTTCTTGAAATATTTTTTCATACTACTTATCTCCATCTGAAATTCTACGTATCACTTGTTGACTTACTTAGTCTGTCTATCGTCACTAAAGTCTAAGCTCTAAAATGGGAAGCACTCTGTTTTGTATACTGTGTATCCTTGGCACTAAATAAATTATTTGTTGAACAAGCCCATTTTTTTTTGTTTTGTTTTGTTTTTTGCGGTACGCGGGCCTCTCACTGTTGTGGCCTCTCCCGTTGCGGAGCACAGGCTCCGGACGCGCAGGCTCAGCGGCCATGGCTCACGGGCCCAGCCGCTCCGCGACACGTGGGATCTTCCCGGACGGGGGCACGAACCCGCGTCCCCTGCATCGGCAGGCGGACTCTCAACCACTGCGCCACCAGGGAAGCCCTGAACAAGCCCTTTTAATCTAATTGTGGAATCCAATTTTTCACCATGAATATTGTGACATTTTATTCCAAATGAGAAAGATGTATGTGGCTTATTCTTCTTGAACTAGGACATACTTGAGGAAAGGCAAAAGCCATTTTAACTAATCCCAAATCACAGTCTTTCTATAAAATAATATAAAAACCTACATTAGTATTCTTGAGATAAAGATGAAGAATGAGTTTACATTTCCTATCCTGTATTTTTCAGTCATGCTTCTTTAGCCTCCTTTACAGTTAATGGGTACAGTATGGTTTGCTCTATTTACATTACTTCCCAGTTGTTTAATTAACATCATTACTGTGCCATCAGTCAATGCCCAATTATACATGACTCATTCATTAGAAAGATGACACAGGTTTTTCACTTTTAAAGTATATTTAAATATATTAAACTATTCTCTCAATTGAAAAATTACCAGTATAATTCAGCCTAGATATTTCCCATACACCTAGGTGTTAACTATAAATATAGGAATGCACAGAAAACTTTTTGTTAAATGGATAATCAATCACTCTCAGGTAAAACCTTATTTTCTAAATTCAGTTGTAGTACCACTGAAATTCCCTAAACTGATGGGTATTCCTGTATTCATTTTCTGTGGATGCTGTAACATACTACCATGACCTTGGTGGCTTAAAACCACATAAATTTATTTTCTCACAGTTCTGGAAGCCAGAAGTCTGAAATCAAGGTGTCTGTAGGGCCATGCTCTCTCTCAAGTCTCTAAGGGAGAATTCATTCCTCGTCTCTTTCAGCTTCTGGTGGCTGCCAGCATTCCCTGGCTTATAGCCACAGCATGCCAATCTCTATCACCACTGTCACAATGACTCCTCCTTTTCTTTTTGTCACATTTCCCTCTGCCTCCCTCTTACAATGCCACTTGCAGTGGCATTAAGGCCCATCCAGATAATCCAAGATTATCTCATTTTAAGATCTTTAACTTAATCATATCTTAAAAAACCCCTAAATAAGTAAGGTGTTATTTATTTTTTTATTTTTTTGTGTGTGTGTGGTACGCGGGCCTCTCACTGTTGTGGCCTCTTCCATTGCGGAGCACAGGCTCCAGATGCGCAGGCTCAGCGGCCATGGCTCACAGGCCCAGCCACTCCGCAGCATGTGGGATCTTCCCGGACCAGGGCACGAACCTGTGTCCCCCGCATCGGCAGGCGGACTCTCAACCACTGCACCACCAGGGAAGCCCAATGAGTAAGGTTTAAATAAGTAAGGTTCACTCTCACAAGTTCTAAGGATTTGGTACGGGTTTCTTTTGGAGGTCATTTTTTGTCCTACTACACTTACTTAATCAGGTGATCCAATTTATCAAGAATAATGGGACAAACTAACATCATGTATCTCCTGTTACCATGCCCTGAGAAAGAAACTATATCACCTATGCAGTATTCCTGCCAAAAATGCATAACATGAAACAAGTCATAAGAAAACAATCAGACAAACCCAAACTGAGATACATTCTTCCAAAATGTTAATGTCATGAAATAAGAAAATTTCCAAATTGAAAGAAGTTCAAGATGCATAACAATTAAATGCAATGTGTGACCTTAGACTGGTTCCTGGATTGTGGGGAAAAAATTTTTTTCTACAAAAAGCCACTTATTAGGACAACTGGTACAATTTGAATATGGATTGTATATTAGATAACAGCATCGTATCAACATTAATTCCTGAATTTGATCATTGTGTTATGGTTAGAAAATTAATGAGAGGGCTTCCCTGGTGGCACAGTGGCTAAGAATCCGCCTGCCAATGCAGGGGACATGGGTTCGAGCCCTGGTTCAGGAAGATCCCACATGCCGCGGAGCAACTAAGCCCGTGCGCCACAACTACTGAGTCTGCGCTCTAGGGCCCACGAGCCACAACTACTGAACCCGAGTGCCACAACTACTGAAGAGCCCATGCGCCTAGAGCCCATGCTCCAAAACAAGAGAAGCCACCGCAATGAGAAGCCCACACACCGCAACCAAGAGTAGCCCCCTCTCTCCGCAACTAGAGAAAAGCCTGCACACAGCAATGAAGACCCAACGCAGCCAAAAATAAAACAAAATTTTTAAAGAAAGAAAATTAATGAGAGAGAAACAGTGAGGTAAAGCAAATATTGCAAAATAACTTACGAATCTAAGTAGAGGGTTCATGGCTGAACTATTCTTGAAACTTTGTTGGTTCACTGAACTATTCTTGAAACTTTGCTGTTAGTTTCAACTTTTTCAAAACAAAAACTTGAAAAAACTGGTGTTCTTCAAATGAAGCAAGTCTGTATTAACAGCAAATAACTGCCAAAAAATTATACTTTGCCTAAAAATTTAAACTAAAAAAAACAGTCCAACTATAAAGTTCCCTGGTCCTTTGGCCATTCCCTCCAAAAGAGCAGTACATTTTCCTGTTCGTCCACCGTCAAGCAAGACTGAGCACAAACAAGAAATCATCATTAAAATACACATACATTCATGTATGGAGATAAAAAGAATCATTTCTTGTCAAAAAGGAAAATAAGGGCTTCCCTGGTGGTGCAGTGGTTGGGAATCCGCCTGCCAATGCAGGGGACACGGGTTCGAGCCCTGGTCCGGGAAGAACCCACATGCTGCGGAGCAGCTGAGCCCTGTGCGACACAACTACTGAGCCTGTGCTCTAGAGCCCGCGAGCCACAACTGCTGAAGCCCGTGCATCTGGAGCCTGTGCTCCGCAGCGGGAGAGGCCACTGCAATGAGGGGCCCATGCAGTGCAGTGAAGAGTAGCCCCCGCTCGCGGCAACTAGGGAAAGCCTGTGTGCATTAATGAAGACACAACACAGCCAAAAATAAATAAATAAATATTTTTAAAAAAAGGAAAATAAAACAACGCAAAGAAAGAAGTTAAATATTCATCCTGTTGAGTACCCCACAGAGGAGATACAAAGGGTATGATTAAACCAGAATGCCTGGAAATGACATCCTTATATTGTCTTTCCAAAACCAGATTCAGACTTATGAAACAGACAGCATATAAGGGAAACCACATTTTAACCACAGAGACTCACTGAGGAATGTTATACATAAGAGAAACTATTATTATTTTAATTTTTTAAACTTAGAGAACAGATTGGGCACTATCCTAAAATAGCAACATACAAATTAAGGGAATGAGGGCAGCAGCTCATCTCATAATAAGCATAATCCATGAAAACTCTAGTTTCGGGTCAGCAAATAACAATCACTGTAAAGTTTCTCTCCCTTATGCCCCTTACTGGCAAATTGAATTATGTCCAAATAAGAATTATATAATGAGACTTACACCTTCGATAAGAATCTAAACAAAAGACAACAAACCTGAAACTTCAAGTAAAACAAAATATTGAAAAAGTATGTTTTGCAAGAAAACAAATACTTTCCCCAAACATGATTGAAAACTTACCTTCTGGCACAGGAAAAACTTCAGCTATTGAGCCTAAAATGGTTAAAGCTGAAAATCTAGTTGGGTAGGAAGAGCCAGGAAATAATGCTTCAAAAAGACTGTTGCAAATGGATGACATGAAATTCTAAAAAAGAAAAATTACAGTAAATATAATTGAGCTAACTCACAATAGGTTATCTTGAAAGTATCACTACTATTACTCTGAAGAGTGATATTTTTTCTAATTTAGAGAGAAAAGATTTTTTAAAACAATATTAGTTGTTCACTTTGCTTGACAATTCAGATTGGCACCCTTGACCATGAGCTCATGACTTCAGTGAACCCTATCTTTGTAGAGTCAACAAGAAGTACAGAAGAAAAGGAAAACACTAATTTAAAGAGATATGTGTGCCCCCATGTTCACTGCAGCATTATTTACAACAGTCAAGATATAGAAACAACATAAGTGTCCAAGGATGGATAAACAGATAAATAAATCAGACAGAAAAAGACAAAGACTTAATGATCTCTCTTTTATATAGAATTAAAAAATTAAAAACAAAAACCAACCTCATAAATACAGAGAACAGACTGGTGGCTGCCAGGGGTCGGGTGGGGGAGGACTTGGAAAAATGGGTGAATAGAGTCAAAAGATACAAACTTCCAGATATAAAATAAAATAAATAGGCCATGGGCTGTAATGTATAGTAGAGGGACTATAGTTAATACTACTACATTGTATATTTGAAAGTTGCTAAGAAAAAAAACTTTTTCTAACTTTGTATGGTGACAAATGTTAACTAGACTTAATGTGGTAATCATGTCCCAATATATACAAATGTCTAACCACTGTGTTGTACACCTGAAACTATTATGTCAATTATACCTGATTTAAGTTAAAAAAACAACAACAACAAAAAGTACAATTCTAAATGTAGTCCAGACCAGAAAAAACATTTTTCTGGTGAAAACATGATCCATTCTGCCCTGACTTGTGTTAAAGTTATATGAATATTGATTTTCTTCACTAGAAGCATTCAGGCATCAAAGGTATATATACTTTTTTTTAAAGTTTTAAAATGACCAAAGACGTATCCAATATATACTACTTGATACATTTGATAAATACTTGGTATCTGGCTATAATGACATATTTCATGACAAAGATCTAGCTATTCCACTGTCTTCTATCTGCCTCTCTGAGACTCCTATTCTACCTTTCTGTTTATACAAATGATTAGAAATGAAAACTTTTAGTAAAATGCAATAAAAAAAGCAATGTGGGAAATAGTTTATCCAGGATAAAGTCTTCCTCCTCTAATTAAAAATAATAATAATTTCTCCATAAGACCAAAGGAAAAACATATAAGGAAAAGCGATTCTCAAGCCTCTCATACGCTGCTATGCCCTGACAACATATATTTGTAACTAAGCAGCATATAAGCAGCCCTAGTCCCAACCATCTTTAGATAGGATTCCTGCATTCATTTCCTTGGTTAAGGACATACAATCTTGGGGATTTATCCTGTAGGCCCTTATAAGCCCTAAGTAAGAGTTTACTAGTTTATTAATTCTATTGGGTTTCAAAGGAATAGGGTAGTTATTGAAAATATCCCAGTTAAACTAGTGTTAATTATAAATGAGTAGTATAGTATTCACATTAAATGGCAACAAGTTCATCCTTTAGGATTCATCTTATCCTAACTGCACTGTCAATTGTATTTTCAGATATAGTTGTTCTTTCCCTCAACCAGACTGTAACCACAATGGAGGCAGGAACCACAATTTAGACATTTATGTCCTGAACACACTGTACTACACACATAGTAAGGGCTCAATATATGCTCTAGTCCCTTTTAATGTCCTTGGTGAGGATTCCAGATACCATGGCCTAGCATTCAAAACTCTCTGCTACCCATCCCCAAATTGATTTTCTAACTCATTTCCCATTATTCAATTCCTCTGTCCGGGGACTTCCCTGGTGGTACAGTGGTTAAGAATCTGTCTTCCAATGCAGGGGACACGAGTTCGATCCCTCACTGGGGAACTAAGATCCCACATGCCGTGGAACTCGCATGCTGCAACAACTGAGCCCGAGTGCTCTAGAGCCCACGTGCCACAACTAGAGAGATCGTGTACTCTAGAGCCCACATACCACAATGAGAGAGAAGCCTGCACGCCGCAAGAAAGAGCCTGCGCACTGCAACGAAAGATCCTGCATGCTGCAACTAAGACCCGACACAGCCAAATAAATAAATAAATATTTTTTTAAAAAACAAAGAGTTAAAAAAAAAAAAAAGGACTCTGTGCTTCCAATGCAAGGGGCATGGGTTTGATCCCTGGTTGGGGGGCTTAGATCCCACATACTGTGGGGCGTGGCCAAAAAAAAAAAATCCTCTGTCCCTCAGGTATCTTATATGTCATTCATACTAGTGAATTCACCATTCTCCAAATTTTCCCTGTACTGTCTTACCTCCAAGCCTTCCCTCAAGCTGGTACTAGGGAAGAAACTATTCCGATTTGGTTGTCCAGAGCAGATATAGATTGTAGTCAGGCTCTACCACTTCCTGGCTGAGGACCCTTGGATAGTTTGCTCATTCAACTTTTCCAAGCTTCACTTATCTGACTTGTTAAGTGAGGATAATAATGCCCATCTCACAGTTTCATTATTAAAGATTAAAGGAGAACACAGATCTAAAGCATTTTATACTTGAAAGTACTCTAGCTAACATTTTTAAGTACTCTATTATACTAGAGTATGAAATAACCTCCTTCACTAGACTAGAAGACACCTTTTCCCACTCATAGCCTTCTCTTCTCCCAGCACTTAGTCTGTTGACTGGCACTGAGTCCACCACACACCGCACACGACACCCACTATTCTAATGACGATGATACAACAGTTCCGAAGTTGCAACCTCCAAAAGCCACAAGAGCCTACAGGTGGGAGAAAATATCAGAACTATGAGACTGACTCAGATCAAGACTCTAAAGGACTAGTTTTCAAAAAATATATTCATAAGCAAAACGAAGAAACCACGCATACATGAAAATTCAGAATGTCACACCACAAAATCAGTTTTGTGTTTCTAAGTACCTAATTGAGATTTCACAAATGTCATTTTATCCCCTGCAAAAAGAAGCAAGGTGTTTCTGAGATCATCTAGCAATGATCTAAAAAGGGCTAAAACATAACTGTTAGACACACACAGTAAATGCTCTGTACTCTAGTTACTTTTAATGATGCCCAGGAAGGCTTTTTAGAGTGATCTAGAGTTTGCAAAGAACATTTCTTGTTTAATCCTCAAAACTAACCATTTCACAGAGGTTACTCATCCCACTTATAGCTAAGTAGACTCATGAAAGTAAGCCAAGTAGTCAGTGGCAGAATTGTTACTGATCATGTCCTTCAAGTTTAGGTTGTGACTTTCTCATCTTTTGTTGTTGAGATTTTACGAAGATGAAGCTGATTTCAGCTTTGTATAGGAATGTTCTTCTTTAGATGATTTTTAACCTTTAGTAGGTAGTAAGTATAGCATGGTTCCAATATATCACTTATTATACTTGTTTCCCTAAATGAAATAAAATAGATGAGCTCTGTCCTCTATCTGGGTCTTAGGAGAAAATAAGCATCTGCTTCTGAGAGGAAAGATTTGGAGTAAGAAACCAGTGAAAGCTCATTCTGTTCCGATGGGACAGAAATTGAAGGTGGTCAAGCTGAGCCCTGGCCCAGACTGGAGCTGCTATAACTGGGGATCCATCCATGACATTAACCTGGTGGCCTGAAATCCAGTCCTATTCTTCAAGTTCACTCCAAAAAACAGGATAGAGAGGAAGCTCTGTAACTGGACCATGGGCCAGGAGTCACAAACATCAAGCTACTGTTAAATCATGTTAGATGAAAGGGGAAACACACTCAGATGCAGCAGTCATCTACCCCGGGTAGGGGTGGAGGAATCAGGGCTGCCAATTACCTTTTTTTAAAGTACTAAATTCATCTGGCTCACATAAGCTGTAAAACATCGAGGTTAGCTCATGAATGTTATTCTATTTTTTTAACATCTTTATTGGAATATAATTGCTTTACAATAGTGTGTTAGTTTCTGCTGTATAACAAAGTGAATCAGCTATACATATACATATATCCCCATATCTCCTTGCTCTTGTGTCTCCCTCCCACCCTCCCTATCCCACCCCTCTAGGTGGTCACAAAGCACCGAGCTGATCTCCCTATGCTATGCTTCCCACTAGCTATCTATTTTACAATTGATAGTGTATATATGTCCATGCCACTCTCTCACTTTGTCCCAGCTTACCCTTCCCCCTCCCCGTGTCCTCTAGCCCATTCTCTACGTCCGAGTCTTTATTCCTGTCCAGTCCCTAGGTTCTTTAGAACAATTTTTAATTTTTGTAGATTCCATATATATGTGTGTGTTAGCATATGGTATTTGTTTTGTCTCTTTCTGACTTACTTCATTCTGTATGACAGTCTCTAGGTCCATCCGATACCTCATTACAAATAACTCAATTTCGTTTCTTTTTATGGCGGAGTAATATTCCATTGTATATATGTGCCACATCTTCTTCACCCATTCATATGTTGATGGACACTTAGGTTGCTTCCATGTCCTGGCTATTGTAAATAGAGCTGCAATGAACATTGTGGTACATGACTCTTTTCGAATTAGGGTTTTCTCAGGGTATATGCCCAGTAGTGGGATTGCTGGGTCATATGGTAGTTCTATTTTTAGTTTGTTAAAGGAAACTCCATACTGTTCTCCATAGTGGCTGTATCAATTTACATTCCCACCAACAGTGCAAAAGGGTTCTCTTTTCTCCACACCTTCTCCAGCATTTATTGTTTGTAGATTTTCTGATGATGGCCATTCTGACTGGTGTGAGGTGATACCTCATTGTAGTTTTGATTTGCACTTCTCTAATGATTAGTGATGGTGAGCATCCTTTCATGTGTTTGTTGGCAGTCTGTATATCTTCTTTGGAGAAATGTCTATTTAGGTTGTCTGCCCGTTTTTGGATTGGGTTATTTGTTCTTTTGATATTGAGCTGTATGAGCTGCTTGTAAATTTTGGAGATTAATCCTTTGTCAGTTGCTTCATTTGCAAATATTTTCTCCCATTCTGAGGGTTGTCTTTTCGTCTTGTTTATGGTTTCCTTTGCTGTGCAAAAGCTTTTGAGTTTCATTAGGTCCCATTTGTTTATTTTTGGTTTTATTTCCATTTCTCTAGGAGGTGGGTCAAAAAGGATCTTGCTGTGATTTATGTCAGAGTGTTCTGCCTATGTTTTCCCCTAGGAGTTTTACAGTGTCTGGCCTTACATTTAGGTCTTTAATCCATTTTGAGTTTACTTTTGTGTATGGTGTTAGGGAGTGTTCTAATTTCATTCTTTTACATGTAGCTGTCCAGTTTTCCCAGAATGTTATTCTATAACAGATTTCAAGTCCAGCACTGGTTCCGCAACTCAGGCTACCTTAAGAGAAGTTCCAAAGCACTAGAAGGAATATGTACAACCCAGCTTGAAGGAAAAAAGCACAGAAATACTATTCACCAAGAGTATTTACTTCTCTTTAATGTTTATTCAAAATTGTTTTAGGTTTCTTAAAAATCTGTATATCTAGAAATTTATCACCTACCTTATATTGCTGTAAAGATACAGAAGGGTGCTGTCTGGTTAACTCATTCTCTGGTTCATGTTTGGATTTACTTTGTTCCAGTTTATAAAGTACCTGAGAACTTTCCTGTATCCTACAAAACAACTTTGAGAAGAAGAAAAATGAAGCATACATAAGCCACATTAACCTTAAACATCAGCTTAAAAGGCAAAGGAAGAACTTTCTAAATTCTTTAGACTAAAACATCAGGCAAGGGGAATACTGGTTTTTAAACTCAACAGAAAATTAACCTTTACATTTTAAAAACCAAAAACCAAATATTACTGCAAATCAGAATCCACAGTCATAAAGCCACAGTTCTATTTCCTTTAGGTCAGCATGAACCTAAAGATGATATACTCACTTCTACTCTCTACCCACTCTTCACCCTAGAAGTGTATCAGGTGATTAATTCAAGCCGAATTATTCAATAATGACTATTTCTTGAGGCACTTACAGGAACAATAAAAATACAAAGACCTCCTTCCACCTCTTACTAAAGTTTTCTTAAAATACCTTATACCCTGAAAACTCCAGTGCTAGATTTTTTTTTTCCTTTCAAAAAAAGAGTTCAAGGCTGACTTATTACACCAAAGTGAAAGGACTTTTCACTCTGGATTTTAACCCCAAATATGAACTTTATGGAATCACAGAACAAAGCGTTCACAGAAGGGCCATGAAGAGCTGTGGTACTCCAATCCCATGACCCTTATTCCCACACTCTCCTCGGATCTGGGCTCTTTTTAAAAATAATTCCAGAGCAAAGTTCACCACTTTCCTACACTTTCGGAGGAGAAATTTTACCTTTTTAAGAAGAGAACAAATCTGTTGCCGCACTCCTGGAGACTGACTGTTAAGATTGTATGTGATAAAGAACTGAATGCACTCCATTTCTTCTGTGGAAACAATTTCTGTGCTTCGATTACTTTCACAAAGCAAGCCTAACGTATCGATCCGTACCTAAAATACACCAAGCAATAAAATGTTAATTTTTCAATGAAATAAGCAAAGCCTAAACCACTTGACGGGTTTAATTATTTACACAGGCTACCAAAGGTGGGCGGGGGGGGAGGGAAGGTAAATCTCAGTTTACCCATGTGTACTTCAGAAAGGTTCCATAATCCCAAAGTTCCTGTGGTTATTTCCTATAAAATTATTTTATTAAATGTGTAAATTGGGTATTTTATTAAAGTCAAAAATCTTAGAGATTCTTATTCCACAGTAATGCTCAACTTCATTCTTTTTTCTCAGTGACCACTCTGCCCCAGGACCACATCATCTCACTCTCCAATTACTGTCTTGAACATCTCACTGGTTTCTTTTTGCTCCCACTCTGGAAACTCGTATCTGTTTCCATTTATGCCACTTCCTGGCTGAAGGCAGAGTGGCTCTGCTTCCCAGTTACCAACTGGATAAAATCTGAAGTCTTCAACCAAGCATTGGAGGCTTCCATAAAATGGACAAAATACTCCACTCCTGCCAAACGATGTCTTTAGTCACCCTTCAGCCCTTGTTTACTGTGTCCTTCCATTTTGAGTAGGCGCCAGTGCTTCCCCTCCTCAGATCACATGTATCACTTTCCTACTCAACCACCATCTATACTCAGATCAATCTCTTCTAAGCTCCCCCAGTCTTTATGCATAAAGGTACACTTGTACCTGCATTGTCTTTTAAGAGTTTCCAGTTGTCTTAGGCAGGTTTCCTTATTCTCTCAACTAAACTTTAAGCAGCCTGAGTGCAATGTCTATACTCTTCCCTTTCTATTCATCCTTCTTATGGAGCCCTTAAAACAGTGCTGGGCATAATGTAGGGGCTTCTATATCGCACTGTTAAATGAATCAGGGATCTACCGCATGTATGAATTCCCAGTTATTCTGTTTACTTACTTGGCAGTGCTGATGAATTAAGCCTTGCTTTATTCTTGCACTGGACACAAGGTCCCTCCAGGCATCAGTTGCAGACTGAAGATGTCCATGAGCTCTAGCTGTTCGTAGACAAGCCATCAAAGCTCCCAGAGCCCCTCTGCTGTCATAAGACCCTAAGGATGGAAAAGATTACTCTTGGTTCAAAACACAGTAACAAAGACCACCACTGTGCTATTTAAAAACTACAAAATTCACATGTTTCCAGTTAACATTTCAAGAAACAAAAATCATATTTTAAGCTAAATTCTAACATGAATTAGTGTTTCTATTATAAAATCATTATTGAAAAGGATTTAATAGTTCTTAAATCAATAATTTCAGTAAGCATAATCCACTTATTGTTAACTTAAAAAAAATCATAATTTTTGGCTAATATTTTTACCTTTCCCTTGACAGAAAATAGACCATCACGTCAATCAGGAAAAAAATCAAGTGAAGAAATATTTATCTTTTTTTTTTTTTTTTTTTTTTTTTTTGTGGTACGCGGGCCTCTCACTGTTGTGGCCTCTCCCGTTGCGGAGCACAGGCTCCGGACACGCAGGCTCAGCGGCCATGGCTCATGGGCCCAGCCGCTCCGCGGCACGTGGGATCTTCCTGGACCGGGGTATGAACCCGTGTCCCCTGCATCGGCAGGCAGACTCTCAACCACTGCGCCACCAGGGAAGCCCATGAAGCAATATTTAAAACAATAAAAATAACTAAAATGACTTTCAGCCGAAAATAGGAAAAACACTTCAGTGGCTAAAGACCATTATTTCTCTAAAAACAAACACTGAACCGATCTGTATATTTTGGAGTTACTGTTTCTTCTTAGCAAAGGAGATAAAAGGGGGATCACAAAGAACCTGATGCTTTCAGAGTCCAGGACATCAGCCGTTACTAAGGGGACAGGGAGCTCTGGCTCACAGGACATCTTGATTTAAAATAAAGACTGCCTAGCTTCAGAACAGATTCACGGATCCTCAGCTCTAGACGGCTTCTCAAAAATGCAAGGATGATTATTGTTAAAAATTATAAGTAAGGCTCATTTTTGTGTACAGGAATCAAATTTTCCAGCTATCTCATGGTTATTCTTTGAAGGATTGAAAGATTTTAACTTAAATTTTAGTTAGAAATACTCTTAAAATGTGGTGGAGGGTACCATATTCCTGCTTTGTTAAACAGAATATGATAATTTTAAGATTTACATGAGGAGTCAGGATCATCGTTTTATATCTTAATTACTAAATTATGCTTCAATGCAGTGATTCTTTCAAGGTTACTGAGTTTCAGTGGGATGTTTATGCTTATTCTAAATGACCAGAGAGAGCTGTTTCCTGGGGTCATGCTTCTAAATTTTTTATCTCTTTCCCAGAGACAAATACTTGCTACTGCCAATTTACCTGTCTTTAACCTTGCCTAAAGCAACTTTTAATTACTATTTCAATCACTTGAATAAGCAAATTATATAAAACACACAAACGTTTACTCCAGTCTGACAACCAAATAATAAAAACTTGGTAAAATGAATTAAAACCTAGTAATAAAGGAAACCTCATAATCATAACTGGGATCAATCCTTAGCCTGTAGAAATGACTTCAGCCAAAAAACTCTATTCAGCTAGGTACAGGAACATTCGTTTCAACCCAAAATTTCTATATTTAATATCCTCCTTTACTATTAACAGAAATGATAATATTTAAATTTGCCTAGGTACCTAAAGTTAAGCATCCTAACTAGAAATTACTAAAACAAAAAAATTCATTTTCTTACCAGTTTTAGCATCAGCAGAAGTCTGAAGAATCTTTACCATGTAGCTTAAGCTTTCAGGGTTGCAATTCAATAATTTTGGCAAGTAATAATCAATCACGTAAGATTTTTGATCCAGATTTCCTTCACACAGTATAAACAGGAGAGGAGAAACCCAAGTCTCATGCCACTTGTCAATCCAAGTGCTGTCAACAGCCTGGGATTTCAAACAACTCTTATGACTTTTAAACATGGTTTCCAAGAGGTCACTTGCATAAGGCACCAAGGACTGGTCCCCCATCACCTCTAAGATTTGCGATGGAATAGTTTTAGCTAATGCCAAAATATGTTCAATTCCTATGTAATCTACTAAACAACCAAGGCATGTGTACTTTCCTTTACTATGCCATTCCAATCGCAGAAGACTCTCAGTCAGTTGAAAAATGAAACCATCAGCAGCCAAATCTGAACCTGACTCTTGCAGGGCAAGCTGGTGCATTTGGAGAATATTTCTGAATATGGTTTTGGTTTGGTGTCTCAAAGCATCCAATGGATGTTCCCAGTGGGTATAGACATATTCCAAAAGTCTCCTAACCACATCTGAATTCCCATTCAGACGGTCCTTTAGGCTTGGGGAACTTGATTCAAGGACTTGTATAGCTGAATTAGTCCAAGATGCCAAAATTCTAGACAGAAACATTTCCAGAGTTGACTCCTTGATCCTGAAGAAAAATAAGTCATATTATTTTATACTGACTAGTAAAAGGAATTTCATTTTATAATCACTCAGACTTTAAAAATATCAATACAAAATATAAAGAATGATCAGAAAATTGAATCATTATTAAATTTACAACAAAAAATTACAAAGCCAAAACAGATCTCAAATTTGCATATGAATCTTTCCATTTCGTAAAAACTAATCCATAAAAGGACACAGGGAAACTTTTGCAGGTGATGGAAATGTTCATTATTTTGACTGAGATGCATCTTTAACAGGTGTTTTAAAATATACTGAGGGGCTAGGGAATATTAGTGGGAATGGGGCTTCTTTCTGGGGTAATGAAAATATTCTAAAGTTGACTGTGATGATAGCTGCACAACGCTGTAAATATACATACTAAAAAAAAATTGAACTACATGCTTTAAATAGGTGAATTATATGGTATGTAAATTATATCTCAATAAACCGTTATAAAATAAACAATGAAGAATAATTTTTAAATTACTTTAAAATATGCACAACTTATATCAAAAAAACACAAAATACAATCCAGTGAAGTCAGAAGACCTCATTACATTTCTGGTTTAGGTGCTTAAAAGCAATAGGCTATTAGGTAAGCATTTACTTTTCTAAGCTTCACTTTACCCATTCAACAGATTAGATTTCCTATCCTATCTATCAGACATGTGAGGATCACACTGAACTACCTATGCTGAAGTTATTCGTAAACTCTAAAGCATTATATGTATAGAAGTGCTTATAATTTTTTTTAAATGCTTGCATTATCTAATGCAAGACTGAAGGTTAAAATTAATTTTACAAGTGTTCGCTACAGGTTAACTTGCACCAATAATTTCTCTCTCTCTCTCCCATCATCCCATCTTCTCCTGTTCTACTTTCATACCCACTTCAGTCCCTACACATATCTCCCTTTTAATTTAACATTATCCTAACCACTTTTTTTTTTTTTTTGTGGTACGCGGGCATCTCACTGTTGTGGCCTCTCTTGTTGCGGAGCACAGGCTCCGGACGCACAAGCTCAGCGGCCATGGCTCACGGGCCCAGCCGCTCCATGGCACGTGGGATCCTCCCGGACTGGGTCATGAACCCGTGTCCCCTGCATCGGCAGGCAGACTCCCAACCACTGCACCACCGGGGAAGCCCTATCCTGACCACTTTTCATTGAATTACTAAGTAAGCCAGCTCAGCTGCCATCTTTTAAATATCTGACAAGCAAAGCAAAATATGAGACAAAACTCACTGTGAACTCAAGGTGAACAGAACACGCACAGTATCCAAGAGCAGGGCCTCCCCACTGGGGCCCATCCTCCCATCCTGCCAATCCAACATGGTGAGTGTCCCCTGACACAGGAATAAGAGAGCTGACTGGGAGACATCAGCACCACAAAGGCTCCTGCAGCAGTTCAAAAGCCACTCGGGGATGCTGGTGTGGTCCACTGAACGGAGGAGCAAACTACTAATCTGGAAAAATATGACAGAGCTGATACACATAAAGCTTCTAAAACTTTCCAGATATCCCAAAACATAAATCCAAAATTCTCTTTCCCCTGAAATGTCCTAGGAAAAACACTGAATCTAAAGGTGAAAAACCCACAAGTGTTAAAATTATTATATCAAGAGGAAAAAAATTGAATCTAAATACATGAACCATTTTGCTGGTTTGAATGTACTGGGAGAGTGCAACACATTGCCACCTGCAGGTGGATGAGATTATTAACTAATGCTTTTTTAGAGGTGATTTGAGAAATTAAAATTTTTAACTTTATCCAATGATAATTACTTTGTGTAAGCTCATAAAACAGTATACATCTATTTTGTATAAAGCCATTTTGCTCTTAGTAAAGAACTAAAATAAGTTCCTAGATAAAACAGTAAGGAACAAAAAAACTGCTAGTACTAAATACAAGAACTGTATTATCAACTTACACCTTCCATACAATCAAATTCCCTGAACAATTGATTCTAGTACAATATTTGGGTTATTCTTAATAAAGATAACATTTATCAAAAAGTTATTACTGTATATATCTATACATTAATCTCTAATTTTAATAACACAAATATCTTTTACGATACTGAGAGATGGAACTGAACAAACAACACTAGAAAAAAACAAGGATATACACCCCAAAATGTTGATAATGATTATCTTTGTGAGACAGATTTACAGGTGACTATTATTGTCTTCTTTCTGCTTTATCCAAATTTTTGGAAGTCACTAACTATAAGGGAAAAAGGTTACCAGAAAGATTCTGACTATGCAAAAAACTTTTAAATTCACTTCTTTAAAAAAACTTTTTCTAATTAATTTATTTATTTTTGGTTGCGTTGGGTCTTCGTTGCTGCGTGCAGGCTTTCTCTAGTTGCGACGAGCGGGGGCTACTGTTCCCTGTGGTACGCAGTCTTCTCATTACAGTGGCTTCTCGTTGCACAGAATGGGCTCTAGGCGCAGGGGCTTCAGTAGTTGTGGCATGAGGGCTCAGTAATTGTGGCTTGCAGGCTCTGGCGCACGGCTTAGTTGCTCCACAGCATGTGGGATCTTCCCAGACCAGGGATCGAACCCGTGCCCCCTGCATTGGCAGGTGGATTCTTAACCACTGCGCCACCAGGAAGTCCCTAAAAATATTTTTTAAAACATGTGTTGGGACTTCCCTGGTGGTCCAGTGGTTGAGACGTTGCCTTCCAATGCAGGGGGTGTGGGTTTGATCCCTGGTTGGGAGCTGGGATCTGCATGTCTCGAGGCCAAAAAACCAAGAAAACATAGAACAGAAGCACTATTGTGGCAAATTCAATAAAGACTTTAAAAAATGGTCCACATCTAAAAAATCTTAAAAAGAAAAATGTGTCTGGGCTTCCCTGGTGGCGCAGTGGTTGAGAGTCTGCCTGCCGATGCAGGGGACACAGGTTCGTGCCCCAGTCCGGGAAGATCCCATGTGCCGCAGAGCGGCTGGGCCTGTGAGCCATGGCTGCTGAGCCTGCGCGTCTGGAGCCTGTGCTCCGCGATGGGAGAGGCCACAATAGTGAGAGGCCTGCGTACCATAAAAAAAAAAAAAAAGAAAAAAAAAAGAAAGAAAAACGTGTCTAACTATCAATAAAGTACAATTCTAAAAAGGAGATGGACTTACCAAATCCGCAATCTTTTCAGGTGGATGAAACATAGCCTTAATAAAAAGAATAACAGCTAATCCAGATGTACTCTGAATCGTCTGTAAGAGGTCATCTATTTGGCAAAAAAGTAGAAAGCATGTATTAAATGATGATGGATACTGTGGTACAGTAGAAAGAGCAGATGCCGTGGGGTCAGACAGTCCTGGGTGCAATCTCTAGCTTGACCACTTCCTAGGTGGATAGGCCTTGATTAAGTTATTTAACTTCCCAGGGATTCAGCTTTCTCTTCTTTAATGGGAAAAATATAACTCCTACCTGACACAGTTGTTGTAAGGTTGAAATAAATGAACATAAAGGCTTTTATGCCCAGCACACAAATAATCAATGTGATTCCTTCCTTTCTCCTCTAACATCCACTCTCTCTTCCTCTCCATCTACTCCCTCCCAGCACATCTAGCAGCAATACCTCCTATTCCCTCCCTTCCACTGATGCCTCTGCAACCCAATCCCCATGATACATTACTTTTTCTTGAAGTGATTTCAGGGCTTGTGTAAAGAGCCCACATCAGTGCTAATTACAAACTTTGCTCTCACTGGCACTGTACCCAATGTAACCAAACAATCCTGGCTTACTATCTTCTTTTTGATTTCTATTAGCCTCTGGTTTGTGAGAAAGTAAACAAAATAATACAGTGACTTATTCACTTTGGGGTAAGAATTATGAATACCTACTATAAGCTATCTTCCAAAAATCAATTCTGCCCTTTATCCCTGTTAACGAACTGTGACTCTGGGAGATCCACGTGCCCAGCCAAAGACACGATACCTATTTCCTCAATCTTCCTTGCAACTAAAGGTACCATATGAGGATTCAGGCCGATGGGATGTAAGCAGAAATCTTTTGGCTATTTTTGTTCTTCCAGATTAAAGGTAAAGATGCAACTGGTCTTCCTTCCTGCCCTGAACACAGACAGGGGGTCTGGAGACAGAGCAGTCATATAGTAACCATGAAACAACAAACATATGGATGAAAGCCAACATGCTGAAGACGGCAAAGCAGAAAAGCAGAAATGTTTGGGTCCCAGACTGCCCACAGTAGTTCTGCATCACCTGCCTCTGAATTTATCCTTATGTGGGGAGGCACATTTAATTAAATCCCTGAAGTTCAGCTTTCTGTTACTTACAGCTAAGCACTTTACTGATACATGAAGCTTTAAAATCCTAGGGAAGAACAGCATTGATTAGGGGCCATCAACTTTTCAGAAATGAGGTTGCCTCACATTAAATTCATGTCTTCTCTGTATTTCACTGAAGTCTTTTTTTTTTAGATTTATAAATTCCTCTTTTAAAATGTAAATATCTTCTGCAAACATGTCTGTAAATTATGCCTTAATAAAAGGAACTTTATTTTCCTTTTAATACTTATCTGAGATCCTAGGCAAAGGAAGGAAGGCAGGAAGGAAGGAATGAAGAGAGGGGGAGACAGAGAGAGAGAGAAAGGAAAGAAGGCAGGAAGGAAGGAAGGAAGGAAAAGAGAGGAAAGAAAAGAAATACTAACGAGACAATATAGTTAGGACTCTCACTAGTTACCAAGGTTAAGAACATATAAACAATGAGATACTATTTTTTTCCCAACAGTCTAGCAAAATCAGAGTCAGTTACTGTTTTTTTACAAGCAAGAGCTCTGAACAGATCCTATTAATGTTTTTTTAATTAAGTTAATATTCATACATACATTACCATATAGAATAGGACGTAAAGGGTGAAAAGGTAATACAGCTTTTTATGTAGATACTTACATGTTTAGTATAATATTTTTGCTAATCTTATTGTAATATAAAACACAGATACAGAAAACATCCAAAGCAAATGTATAGCTTAATGAATTATTAGAAGGTTAACACCCTTGTACCCACCATCCAGGGCAAGAAATAGAGCCTGGCCACCCAGCCCAGAGGGCTCATCCACATGCCTCACCCCAATCACAAGCTCCTCTCTCTCACCCTGAGTAAGCATTATCCTGACTTTCACAGTAATGATTGCCTTATTATTTTTAAATAGTTTCATTAATCAAACGTGCATCCCTAGACAATATAGTCTCGCCCATTTAAAATTTTTTTGATATGTCCTTTAATCTACAGGTGCCCCTTCCATCCTTTTTATTATAATTTCTGTCGAAGAACTCTGTCCTTTTAACCTGCAGAGTTTTCCATGATCTGGATGTTTACTCCTAGTGTGGTTCAACACCTTCTTCTGTCCTCTGTAATTCCTGCAAAATGGCAGGTGACCTAGAGACGGGGTCAGTCTCAAGTTCAGTTCCTCTGGGAACTACAAGTGGTAAAAGCAAGACTCAAAAGTAAGAGGCACGTGTTGTCTGGTTGTCTGTTTCTGTAATGTTAGTAGCTGTTGATGCCTAATGCCTACCTCAAGTCACTGCGGGTAACAAAATGGTGATATTCTAATTCTAGCATTTCATTTTAACTCCTTAGTTGAAACACTTTTATAAAAAGACACTTCCTCTCCTTGATAAGCCAGTAGATTGCCTCACATTTGTCTGTTTACAAAGTAAACCTTACATCCAGGGGAACAAAGAGCAACCACCACCAGCAGAAGACTTTGCAGAACCCTCTAATTTTGCGCATTGTGAAGTTTTTCAATGCATGTATGAAAATGTAGAAAGATGTAAAAGAAATAAATTAGGAGAGACTACTTGGTGCTGTACTGCCACTCCTACTGTATTTTTACACTTTTTGGCAGCATTAAATATTTTTACTAAATAGACAAAGAAAAAAAAAAGGCACTTCCTCTCATTACCTACTTGGTTTCGTGGTGGTACAGTTCATATGGATAGAAGCAACATGAGATATAAGGAGGAATAATGACCAGCCCCACAATGACCACTGTTATTATCTGAAGGTAACACCTGCTGCTAAGGAGAAATGCATGGGTTACACTAATCTTTCCAGATCGTACCTCCAAATTTGGAAATTTCTCAAGAACTTTCTTTTGCTTTTTAAAGTCTGTGGCTTTTCAACTCTAAGACTGTTGGGTTTTCTTCTTTGTATACAATACACACATGCACACACACATACACACATTTAGAAAAGTCCTTCAATGTTATCCCTTGTTGAACTGTAATCCAGAACCTTTCGCCACTTTGAGGGGCTGGGGGAGAGGAAGTTCTATATTTCAGTTAAGTATCAAATATTTCATACCATTAGTAGCAAAGTGATTGACACTCAATTGTAATCATCATTTGTATGTCTTATACTTACCATCGCTTAAAAACTTGGTAAAGATACTCAGCAATCCACACATACTTTGCCATGTAGGAGAACTCTTCAAATGAAGTCTCTGGAAACCTTGTACTTTCTGTACTAACATCACTGAAACTCTAATGCCTACCAACAAGTCATTCATCAACTGAGTTTGAACAATATGATTTCCAGCCAATTTTCTACAACAAAGAAAAGAAATTATTACAAAAGAAAAGTCAAATTAAAATGTCACCTTTTCTATCTCTCTCCAAAATAATTCCTCAATCAAAGGGCCAAAATCAATTTTAGATTATAATCAACATTTATGCCTCTCTCTTCCATTCCCATAAATATTCCAGTTATGCAGACATTTACTGCAAACTTCCAATACTCTTAACTTACCTCAAAATTTTCCCATTTTCTCAGCTAATGACTAACCTCACTTCTTTTTAGAGTAAAAATAACGAATCAGGAATAAATGGTACAGTCACTGTGGAAAACAGTATGGAGTTTCCCAAACAAACTAAAAATAGAATTACCATATGATCCAGCAATCCCACTCCTGGGCATTTATCCAGACAAAACTATAATTCAAAAAGATATATGCACCCATATGTTCATTGCAGCACTACTCACAATAGCCAAGACATGAAAACATCCTAAATGTCCACCGACAGATGAATGGATAAAGAACATGTGGTACATATATATACAACGGACTACTACTCAGCCATAAAAAAAAGAACAAAATACCATTTGCAGCAACATGGATGCAACTAGAGATTATCATACTAAGTGAAGGAAGTCAGAAAGAGAAAGACAAATACATATGCTGTCACTTAAATGTAGAATCTAAAATATGACACAAATGAACGTATCCATGAAACAGAAACAGAATCACGGACATAGAGAAAAGACTGGTGGTTGCCAAGCGGGGACGGGGAGTGGAGGAGGGATGGATTGGGAGTTTGGCATTAGCAGATACAAACTGGTATATATAGAAGGGATAAACAACAGGTCCTACTGTATAGCACAGGGAACTATATTCGATATCCTATGATAAACCATAATAGAAAAGAATATGAAAAAGAATGTGTATATATATATATATATATATATATATATATATGTATAACCAAGTCACCTTGCTGTGCAGCAGTAATTAACACAACGTTGTAAATCAACTATACTTCAATTAAAAAAAAAAAGAATAAATGACATAATTTCTAAATCTGAACACTCCCTAACCTTGTAACTTCCTTGATCCGGCTTCCAAGATGCCAGGTGCCCTTAGGTTTTTCTCCTACTTCACTATTGTTGAGCCTTCTCAGACACCTTGGCTAGTTCATCTTCTTCTCCCTTATGTCTTTATGTGAGCTCACCGCAATCCAGTCTTTACTTCTTCTGTCCACCTAATTCATTCCCTTGATGCTGAGCTCATCTAGCTCATAAGCTTAAAATTATAGTCTATATGCTGACAACTCCCCAATTTTCATCTCCAGCCCAGACTTCTTTTTCCAATTCCAGGCTTGTGTATGCAACTTCCTACTCAACATCTTCACCTGGATGTCTGACAGACATCTCAAACTACGTGAACTTATCCACAACTCCACACCAGCTCCACCTGCTAGGATCTCTATTCTACAAAAACTTGGCAGTCATCCTTGACTCCTCTCTCACTCGTCCCATCTGTAAGAAAAGCCTGTTGGTTCTACCTTCAAAATGTATCTAGAATCAGACCACCTCCACTGCTACTCCTGGCCTGAGCCACTCTCATCTCTCCCTTGCATTACTATTACTGCAATAGCCTCCTAACTGGTCTCCCAGCTTCTATCCTTGCTCTTCTCAGTCTATTCTCAACATAGCAGAACACAAGAGCAATGATAATATTAAAACAAAAGTCAGGGAAGACAGTTTGGGGGCTCGCTCCTCAAAAAGTTAAACATAGAATTATTATATGATCCAGCAATTCTACTCCTAAGTATATACCCAAAGGAACTGACAGTAGAGACTCAAGCAGATACTGGTATACCAATGTTTATAGCAGCATTATTCACATTAGCCAAAAGGCAGAAACAACCCAAATGTCCATCAACAGATGAATGCATAAACAGAATGTGGCCTATATATAAAATGGAATATTCTGCCATTAAAAGGAGTGAAATTGACACATGCTACAACATAGATTAACCCTTAAAACATTATAAGTAAAATAAGCCAGACACAAAAGGACAAACATTGTATTCCACTTATTCGAGTTTATCTAGAATATGCAAATTCAAAGAGACATAAAGTAGAATAGAGGTTACCAGGGGTTGTGGGTAAAACAACAATATATAAAAGGACAGTGAATTTTCTTTTGGATGCATTGAATTTGAGGCACCCTGTAAAACAACCAGGAGACAACCGCTACATGAGTCTACCACTCAAGGAAAAGATCTAACTTGGAGTGATGCCTGGGAATCCTAAGTATAGAGATGGTAGCTGACACCAAAGAAGTGGATGATATTAAGCAGTCAGAACAAACAGAATGAAAAGGACAGAACTCATATTTAAGAGATGAGCAGAGGAAAAAGAGCCTAGAAGGAAACAGAGAAGGAGCTCCCGGTAAGGTAAAAGGAGACTTGGGTTAAAGATGGCACAAAGATATTACTTCTACTCTCCCCCAGAACCTCCCTAAACCAACAACCAAGGGATTTAAAACGTAAAAAGACATAAATACACTAGGGCAACAAAAGACAATACTACTAAAATTTTAGGAGCAGATGGATGCGTGATAACTGACTTAGCAGAATCAAGAAAGGTGAATCCTCAGTCAGAGAACAAGCCCAGAGCAACCCAATTTGCAGCCCCCAAAGACTAAGAAATTGTTGGCACCAGTTGCTCCTTGATGTGGAGCTAAATGTCGGTATGAAAACAGGAAGAGTGGCTACGCTCTGAGAATGACAACTGTGGATCATACCTCCAAGCTAGTAAACAACTGTTTTACGTCCAGAGAAGGTAAAACAGTAAGTGTCTGGACAGGAAGACAACACACACACCTAAAGCAGTGATACCATATTGCAAACAGGAGAATTAGGAAAATATATGCACAATAAATGCTAAATGCCAAGATCTCAGCTTTCTTCCCTCACTCAGCAACCAGAATATTAAGCCAATGGTTTGAAAGATTCTTCCATGGCAAATCCACTACCCATGCAAAAAGGCCTAAAGATACTGGCATCAAGCGTTCCCCCAAAGAAACAGCCCAGCTAGACTAGCCTACAATAAAGCCTGCAATCAACCCCAACCATACGTACAGAGATCCAAATCAACTCTCAGGGCCCCAATCTTAAATAAGTGCTCAGCCAAGGATCACCAGACTTCCAAGAAAAGCTTCTAGCAACGAATACAGTGACCAAAACCAGCAAACAGAAAAAAAGCAGGCTGGAAGAAATAGAGACCCATGTAAAGATAAGAAAACTTAAAAAAAAAACCTTATTATTAATATCCTCAGAGAGATAACAGAGCATATTTCATCCACAAAATAAAAACAGGATGCTATGAAAAAGGAACACTCCAGTAGAGGAAAAAGCTCTTCCCTTTCTCATTTATTCTCATAATAATTTATTTGATCTTTTAAAATTAAATATTAAACCTCAAGAAAATAAATTTAAATAATTACATCTAATATTAATGGAGAGGGATGGAAAGGAGCACATTCTGGACCCTTCTTAAAAATTTCCTTTGTGGGGACTTCCCTGGCAGTCCAGTGGTTAAGACTGTGCTTCCACTGCAGGGGGCATGGGTTCAATCCCTGGTTGGGGAACTAAGATCCCGCAAGGTGCATGGCGCAGCCAAATAAAAAAAAGCAAGCAATATAATACAATTTCCTTTGTACAAACACAATGCACAACTGCAAATGTACACACACACATAAACATTGTGCATGGAAACATGTTAACACTTGCCTGTTTTCTTCTGAGATTTCAATTAAACTCTTCTGTAGATAATGAAGCACTGAAACAAAAAGAATATAATGAAAAATCAGAAATTTAAAACTGAACTTTGACTTCAGCACAAGAAAATATTTTAAATCACTGCTACCCAAAACGATATCACAGAAGTAGAAACTTAAAAGGAAGGCACACCACGTACGTTAGTCATCCGCAGTACTCCACCCGTTGCCAAGAAACTTAAAAGAACCAGTTCCAAAATGACTTACATAAGCAGTCACCTCTCAGAATAAAATAAAATAATAGGACTTACCATTTTCAAGAAGATTATTAACACCTGATCTACCTGTGGGGGAAAAATTAACACTGGTAAGCAGTTTCAGAACCAAAATTAACATCATTTAAAACACTGATGTACCGACAGGTGTTAGCCAGAAAAAGTACTAGAAAAGAGCTGGCTTACCCAAGTCAAAGTTCTCCATACAGGAAGATATATTGTCAATAACTTTCCTATAAGAGTATAGATCAGTAGTAGTATTCAATTCTTCCTGAAGACGAGAAGTAAAACTCTGTGTAGCCTCAGTTAGAAAAAATTCAGGTAGGTCATTTAGTGAGCTAGAAAAAGAACCAAATATTAAAAATCTGACAACCTTAGAGTATGTACAAGGATATGTAGGGAGGGAGGGGAATATTATAAATGAAGAAATATTGAATGACACCTTCAAAATACAGCCAGGAAATTATAACATCACACCACTAGAAGACAGATCAGGAACTCCCTCTCATCTGGTCTCCCTGCTTCCATATTACTTCCCTCCCATTCTGCAGACTATTCTCAACAGAGCAGCCAGAGTGATATTACTAAAATAACATGTTACTCCTCTGCGTAAAACCATCCAACAATGTTCTTCTCAGTCAAAGCAGTAGCCAAAGAGATTACATTGACTTATGAGACCCTACACGATCTGGGCCCACCATTATCTCTCTGCCTCATCTTGATCCTTGTTCACTTCACTCTAGCTACACAGCCTTCCTCCATTCCAACAACATGCCAAAGTCTTTGTACTTGTTATTTCCTCTACCTGGAACTCTCTTCCCTCAAATATACCCAATAATCATTTCCTCACCCCTTTCAGGTCAATCTCAAACATCACCCTATCAATGACACTAAGCAAAGATGTATGAAGTCACTACTATATTTTAAACTGTAACACTCACCCCATCCTTGGTACTCCCTTTCCCACTTCTCTGCTTTATTTCTTTTTCTCCATAGCACTCATGCTCTCTAATTCCTATATATTTTGCTTATTTATCTATCTTCTGTCTTCCTCTTAGAAGTAACCTCTGTTCTGGACTGTTCTATTCACTGTTTCCCCAATGCCTAGAAGAATACTTGACACATAGTAGATAATCAATAAAAATTTACTGAATGGATAAATTAAATTTAATGCCAATTTACCACAGTTAATCTAAATTAACATTTTAAAAAAAATTTGACTCAACAGTTCTAAAGCTTTTCTGGAAGGAAAAAAGAATTTGAAAATAGAATATTCTGAAAAACAAGAGTCACTACAGAGATGACTTGTTCTAGTATATAATTAAACCATAGTATCAAACTATAGTGAATAAAAGTGTGATGTTGGTGGGTAAACAAATAGACCCAAGCCTAAAATCAAACCTTTGCTTATACAAGACCATAGAACATAATAGTATGGCATTTCAAATATGTGGTGAATAATGGACTATTCAACAGTTTGGGGATAAGTGGCTCCCCATACAGAAAAGAAAACTAAGTTGGATCTCTATCTCACACTACACTCAAAACTTAATACCAGATAGATTTAAAAGTTAAACAAACAAAAAGAGTATTTTCAGATAAGACAAGTAATTTTATATAATCTTGTATTAGAGAAAGCATATACAAGCTGAAACTCATTTTTTACAACGAGGGAGAGAGAAAGTATATGACCCAATCTTGACAATGAATATCGACAGGACCTTCAATGAAAAGTCTACTGGGACCTTCCACAAAATGTTTTTTCTCTCCAATAAAAAGAAATGCGGAGGAGGAAATTTCCTTTTTTTTTCTTTTTGCCAATTGCAGTAAAGTCTATATAAGGTGCTTGTAACTGCTTTAGCCCCTTGTAACTCTGAGGGAAGATAGGGCCAAACAATGAGAAAAAGATGGAAAATATCAGGATATTCAATGACATTTGTTGACTACTTCACCGAAACCCTATAACTGGCCAGTATTTGATCATTTGCCTTATGACACAATAAATACACTTGCTTAAAGAAAAAAAAAAGATATTCTAACAAGAAAACATACTAAGATATGTAATCACCAAAAAAAAGTAAAATAGTCAAAATCCACACGTTAAAAAATATTGACTCTTGGGGACTTCCCTGGTGGCTCAGTGGTTAAGAATCCACCTGCCAATGCAGGGGACATGGGTTCAAGCCCTGGTCTGGGAAGATCCCACATGCCACAGAGCAACTAAGCCCATGTGCCACAACTACTGAGCCTGCGCTCTAGAGCCTGCGAGCCACAACTACTGAGCCTGCATACCACAACTTCTGAAGCCTGCATGCCTAGAGTCCATGCTCCACAAGAGAAGCCACCACAATGAGAAGCCCACACACTGCAACGAAGAGTAGCTCTCACTTGCCACAACTAGAGAAAGCCCGTGGGCAGCAACGAAGACCCAATGCAGCCAAAAATAAATAAATAAATAAATTTAAAACAAATAAAAAATATTCACTCACACTCGTAACCTGGCAAATGCAAGTTATAACATAACACCATTTTTCACCTACCAAATTTTAAAAGATTTAAAGATTGATTTTATTCAGTGTTGGAAAGATATGAAGAAAAAGGCACTCTTATTCACTTGTTAGAAGGAGTATAACATGGTATCGTGTTGAGGATTATGATTTAGCAATATCTATCAAAAATTTTGATAGGCTTAAGTTTGGTCAAGAAATTCCTCTTCTAGGAATTCATTTCAGAGAAATACACATATAAAATTATATACATAATTAAGAATATCACTGTAGCACTGCTGGAATAATGAAAACTTGAAAACAAACTATCAATGGAGAAGTGATTAAATAATATGTAATATGGCACATATAAATTTCGGTACATACATATTATGGAATATCTAGCTGTTAGAAAGAATGAGGCTTTTGGTGGAAATGTAAAACGGTGCAGCCATATGGAAAATTGTTTGGAAGTTCCTCAGAAAATTAAAAATAAAATTACCATATGATCCAGCAATCCCACTTGCGGGGGATTGCTATATACCCTAAAGAACTGAAAGCAGGATCTCAAAGAGATATTTGCACAACCATGTCCATTATTCACAATAGTCAAAAAGAGGAAGCAACCCAAATGTCTATCAACAGACTAATGGATGAACACAATGTGCTATATACATACAATAGAGTATTAATCAGCCTTAAAAAGGAAGGAAATCCTATCACATGCTACAACATGGATGAACCTTGAGGACATAAGTCAGTCACAGAAAGATAAATACAAATGTTTTACTTATACAAGGTATCTAAAGTAATCAAAATCATAGAAAAAGAAAGCAGAATGGTGGTTGCCAAGGGCTAGGGGGAGGAGGAAATAGGAAGTAGTTGTTTAATGGGTATAGAGTTTCAGTTTTGTAAGATGGAGAAGTTCTAGAGATCCACAGCACAACAATGTGAATACACTTAACACTACTGAACTGTACACTCGAAAATGGTTAAGATGGTAAATTTTACGTTATGTGGGTTTTTTTTAAACACAATTAAAAAAAAAAGACTATACTGACCTGAAAATATCTCTAAGACATTCCTTAGTGAAAAACAACCTACAGAGAAATATGTAGAGTATAACCCCATTTACATAAAAAATAAAAACTAAAGTATAACACACACACACACTAAACCCAAAGGAAAGGTCTAGAAACACCAAAATGTCAAGTGATAACCTTTACTAAGAAAAGATAAGCCAGAAATAGTGAAAAGGAAGGCTCACTTTTTATTTTGTGTACTTCTATATTGCTTAAACTTTCTACACTAAGCATATATTCCTGTATTACCTGTGTAATATAGGTAATATGGTAATATATTCCTAACGTATGCTTAGGAATATATGCTTTAAACATCTGTTTAGACCAAGAAGAGATGGGACACAGAAAAAAGAGCAGGATGACAGATTTAAACTTAACCAATAATTGCATTACATGCAAATGGACTGAACCAGGAGTCTGTAAAATACAGCCTACAGCCTATTTTTTTAACGTCTGTGACCTAAGAAGCTTTTTTACATTTTTAAAGAGTTATGATAAATAAATAAGTAAATAAACAAAACAAAGAAGAAATTGTATGAATGAAATTGCTAAGTGATACATTTCAGTTCAGTTTTACCAAACCATAGAGGGAACCTTAAACACTGGTTACTTTTGGTCAAATTAAACATTTACAACGTCTAACTTTTCTTTTTTTCCTTACCTTGCCAAGACTTTCTTCAAGGGATTCTTTAGATTCAAAGAAAGATAAATGCCTGCTAAAATATCCAAACAACTTCGAATAGTGGGATCACACTTGCCATTTTTATTTGCCTTCTCCAGTAAGGGTACAATCTATAATCCAAAGAATTCAAAGCCATAGTAATGTTTTTCTAATATCAAGAATAGTAAAGTAACATAGATTCAAATACTTTTTTAAGTCTCACCTTTAATGTGTAATATTTTCCACTCTACACTGTTAAGGGTACTAATTTAAACACTATTTAATTTAATTTAAAACTATTTCAGTATTTATTAAATATTTAAACCATGCCCCCAACTCCCACTTTACCCTCCAGACCCACCTTCAATGAGTAGTAGACTTGTTAATGGCTTAAGGTACAGGAATTCTGTAGCACTACTGAAAACCAATAATACATTTAATTGCTTCCCCCCAAAATATTATGCAACTTCAAATGATAAATCCTAATAATGAAATGCTCGTAAGGACAGTCTTTACATTTTAAGTTAACTTTTTAACATGCCTGCTAAAATTTTTGAAGATTAAGATTAATAGAAATTTTTTTTTAAACTTATCTCCACAAAAAAGGTATGTACAGAGAGGGCAGACAGCAGAAGCAAGAACTACAATCCTGCAGTCTGTGGAACAAAAACCACATTCATAGAAAGATAGACAAGATGAAAAGGCAGAGGGCTATGTACCAGATGAAAGAACAAGATAAAATCCCAGAAAAACAACTAAATGAAGTGGAGATAGGCAACCTTCCAGAAAAGGAACTCAGAATAATGACAGTGAAGATGATCCAGGACCTCGGAAAAAGAATGGAGGCAAAGATCAAGAAGATACAAGAAATGTTTAACAAAGACCTAAAAGACTTAAAGAACAAACAAACAGAGATGAACAATACAATAAATAAAATGAAGAATACACTAGAAGGAATCAATAGCAGAATAACTGAGGCAGAAGAACGGATAAGTGACCTGGAAGACAGAATGGTGGAATTCACTGCTGCACAACAGAATAAAGAAAAAAGAATGAAAAGAAATGAAGACAGCCTAAGAGACCTCTGGGATAACGCTAAACGCAACAACATTCACATTACAGGGGTCCCAGAAGGAGAAGAGAGAGAGAAAGGACCAGAGAAAATATGTGAAGAGATTATAGTCGAAAACGTCCCTAACATGGGAAAGGAAATAGCCACCCAAGTCCAGGAAGTGCAGAGTCCAATACAGGATAAACCCAAGGAGAAACACACCAAGACACATAGTAATCAAATTGGCAAAAATTAAAGACAAAGAAAAATTGAAAGCAGCAAGCGAAAAACGACAAATAACATACAAGGGAACTCCCATAAGGTTAACAGCTGATTTCTCAGCAGAAACTCTACAAGCCAGAAGGAAGTGGCATGATATACTTAAAGTGATGAAAGGGAAGAACGTGCAACCAAGATTACTCTATCCCGCAAAGATATAATTCAGATTTGATGGAGAAATCAAAAGCTTTACAGAAAAGCAAAAGCTAAGAGAATTCAGCACCACCAAACCAGCTCTACAACAAAGGCTAAAGGAACTTCTCTAGGTGGGAAACACAAGAGAAGAAAAGGACCTACAAAAACAAACCCAGGGCTTCCCTGGTGGCGCAGTGGTTGAGAATCTGCCTGCCGATGCAGGGGACGCGGGTTCGAGCCCTGGTCTGGGAGGATCCCACATGCCGCGGAGCAACTGGGCCCATGAGCCACAATTACTGAGCCTGCATGTCTGGAGCCTGTGCTCCGCAACAAGAGAGGCCGTGATAGTGAGAGGCCCACACACCACAATGAAGAGTGGCCCCCGCTCGCCGCAACTAGAGAAAGCCCTCACACAGAAACGAAGACCCAACACAGCCATAAATAAATTAATTAATTAAAAAAAAAACAAACTCAAAACAATTAAGAAAATGATCATAGGAACATATATATCTATAATTACCTTAAATGTGAATGGATTAAATGCTCCAACCAAAAGACACAGGCTTGCTGAATGGATACAAAAACAAGACCCATATACATGCTGTCTACAAGAGATGCACTTCAGACCTAGGGACACATACAGACTGAAAGTGAGGGGACGGAAAAAGATAGTCCATGCAAATGGAAATCAAAAGAAAGCTGGAGTAGCAATACTCATATCAGATAAAATAGACTTTAAAATAAAGAATGCTACAAGAGACAAGGAAGGGCACTACATAATGATCAAGGGATCAATCCAAGAAGAAGGTATCACAATTATAAATATATATGCACCCAACACAGGAGCACCTCAATACATAAGGCAACTGCTAACAGCTATAAAAGAGGAAATCGACAGTGACACAATAATAGTGGGGGACTTTAACACCTCACTTACACCAATGGACAGATCATCCAAACAGAAAATTAATAAGGAAACACAAGTTTTAAATGACACAATAGACCAGATAGATTTAATTGATATTTATAGGACATTCCTAGGTTTAGGACAAACCTAGGGAGACAAAAGACCTGTATGCAGAAAACTATGACACTGATGAAAGAAATTAAAGATGATACCAACAGATGGAGAGATATACCATGTTCTTGGATTGGAAGAATCAATATTGTGAAAATGACTATACTACCCAAAGCAATCTACAGATTCAATGCAATCCCTATCAAATTACCAATGGCATTTTTTACAGAACTAGAACAAAAAAATCTCAAAATTTGTATGGAGACACAAAAGACCCCGAATAGCCAAAGCGGTATTAAGGGAAAAAAAAACGGAGCTGGAGGAATCAGACTCCCTGACTTCAGACTATACTACAAAGCTACAGTAATCAAGACAGTATGGTACTGGCACAAAAACAGAAACATAGATCAATGGAACAAGATAGAAAGCCCAGAGATAAACCCACAAACCTATGGTCAACTAATCTATGACAAAGGAGGCAAGGATATACAATGGAGAAAAGACAGTCTCTTCAATAAGCGGTGCTGGGAAAACTGGACAGCTACATGTAAAAGAATGAAATCAGGATACTCCCTAACACCATACACAAAAATAAACTCAAAATGGATTACAGACCTAAACGTAAGACCAGACACTATAAAACTCTCAGAGGAAAACATCAGCAGAACACTCTTTGACATAAATCACAGCAAGATCTTTTTTGATACACCTCCTAGAGTAATGGAAATAAAACCAAAAATAAACAAATGTGACCTAATGAAACTTCACACAGCAAAGGAAACCATAAATAAGACTAAAAGACAGGGCTTCCCTGGTGGCGCAGTGGTTGAGAGTCCGCCTGCCGATGCAGGGGACACGGGTTCATGCCCTGGTCCGGGAAGATCCCACATGCCGCAGAGCGGCTGGGCCCGTGACCCATGGCCGCTAAGCCTGCGCATCTGGAGCCTGTGCTCCACAATGGGAGAGGGCACAACAGTGAGAGGCCCGTGTACCGCAAAAAAAAAAAAAAAAAAAAAGACTAAAAGACAACCCTCAAAATGGGAGAAAATATTTGCAAACAAATCAACAAAGGATTAATCTCCAAAATATATAAACAGCTCATGCAGCCCAATATTAAAGAAACAAACAACCCAATCCAAAAATGGGCAGAAGACCTAAATAGACATTTCTCCATAGAAGACATACAGATAGCCAAGAAGCACATGAAAAGCTGCTCAACATCACTAATTATTAGAGAAATGCAAATCAAAACTACAATGAGGTATCACCTCACACCAGTTAGAATGGGCATCATCAGAAAATCTACAAACAACAAATGCTAGGTAGGGTGTGGAGAAAAGAGAACCCTCTTGCACTGTTGGTGGGAATGTAAACTGATACAGCTACTATGGAGAACAGTATGGAGGTTCCTTAAAAAATGAAAAATAGAATTACCATATGACCCAGCAACCCCACCACTGGGCATATACCCAGAGAAAACCATAATTCAAAAACACACATGCAACCCAGTGTTCATTGCAGCACTATTTACAATAGCCAGGTCATCGAAGCAACCTAAATGCCCATTGACAGACGAATGGGTAAAGAAGATGTGGTACATATATACAATGGAATATTACTCAGCCATAAAAAGGAACGAAATTGGGTCATTTGTAGAGACATGGATGAATCTAGAGACTGTCATACAGAGTGAAGTAAGTCAAAAAGAGAAAAACAAATATCGTATGTTAATGCGTATATGTGGAACATAGAAAAATGGTACAGATGAACCAGTTTGCAGGACAGAAATTGAGACACAGATGTAGAGAACAAACGTATGGACACCAACGTGGGAAAGTGGCGGGGGGTGATGGTGTGGTGTGATGAATTGGGAGATTGGGATTGACATGTATACACTGATGTGTATAAAACGGATGACTAATAAGGACCTGCTGTATAAAAAAATAAATAAAATTCAAAAAACAAAACGGTATGCACAATTATTTCATTATCCTACCTATATACAGCTCCAATAGTGGTGGAAGCCTAAGTATGGCTTCTTTTGCCACTCTGAATAAAAAGATATCATACAATGAATAGAAAAAACAAAACAATCCCTTATTCTTTAATGATACATTTATATTAAATAATTGGGAGCCAAAAATTATCAGTTAATTTTAAAAGTCCATAATAGCATGATAACCTTCAAGATGCACTCATGAATATCAAATCAGCCTTACCTGTTTAACATAATGGATCTGTGACACTCCATCAGTGAGTTGTACACAATGTAACAGCAAAGAAGCTAGATTCTTCCCTTCTACATCAGCCAAAGCTACATAACACACACACAAAAATTTCTTCAGTGATTTAACAATATACGGATATGAGTTTGCCTTTGTCATGTGTTCTATAAAATTTAAATATTTATAAACAAACAAAAAAAAACCTGGCAGAACTTAGTCTGAAGATAGAAGTTTAAGAAAACCATTTTACAACCAAAACTGAATGTAAAGAATGTGGAATAATTAAATACCAAGAGTTTGAACATTATGTGATATGGAGTCCCAGAGATAAATATACTGTTTGCAACCTAAAAAAGAGATCAACAAATGAAGTCAGAAATCACTTACATCTCAAAGTTTCAAGGTCCTGATGACAAACGGTCAATGAAGTAACTTGAGTTTCTTTCTTCTTCTTTACACCCATTTTAAATAGAATTAACAGTAGTCACTACAAGAAAGAAGAGTTTTAAGACACTAATGCACTAAAGCCCTCAGTACCACTGACATTTTGGGCCGGATAATTCTTTGCTATAGAGTGTTGTCCTGGACACTGTAGAATATTTAACACATCCTTGGCCTCTACCCACTAGATGTCAGTAGCATCCTCTTTCCTCTAAGTTGTGACAACCAAAAAATGTCTCTAGTCATTGCCAAATGTCCCCTGGGGAGCAAAGTTGCCACAGACTGAGAACTACTGATCTAAGGATTTCTGCTTTGAAAAACTTGTTTAGACTCAGGAAGAGTTTATTAATGTCTGAAGTTACTTTTACCTACCCAGTCTTTATATTTTAAAATACAGCAAACCTTCATTTTAGTAATAACAAAGAAACCAGTATGGTTTTTCAAAAATAAACTACGCATTCCGTGACTTCTTAGACTGACAGATCAGGAGGTATCATGAGATGCTATATCTTTATTTCTGCAAAATATTTAACAAAGGAAACTTTCACATACTATCCTCGTGAGTTTGCTTTTAGTTAACGAACAGAGTTTGTTTCAGCTAACAGGGTTCACAATGGGCTGAACAAATGTACTTAGAGGATACACACTAATAGTACCATGCGGTCTGAAGACAAGCCGCTAGGGAAATGCCACACAGGGCTCTTTTCTTGGTGCAGTTAGCATTTTTAGCAGTGTTTATAATGTAGACATTAGAGGACATAACATAGTGAATTTATAAAAGACACAAAGGTGGGAGCATATGTTGGATGATGGAATTAGGATTAAAAAAAAAAAACCAATAAACTGGAATAAATTTACCAAGATGAAACAGAAATAAATGTAAAATGCTGCATTTGGATTAGAAAAATATAATCTAGAAATACAGGATGGGGAGGTGGGGGAGAAAATATGTGATTTGAAACAGCTCAATATGTGGTTTGAATATTATGTGAGCCAATAGCACAACATGACTGCTAAAAACCACATTAGAAGTCAGCTAGACCAAGGGAATGCCTGATCCCTTGGTCATCTTCACAGGTCAGGTGACATGTGGAGCATTAGATGCTATGCTGGTGGCCATATCTTAAGGAGCCATAGTAAATGATGGAGCTTCCAAGGAACAGCCAGATTTCTGAAGGGCCAAGAGAGCACCTCCTTTCAGAAAACAGTTCAGTTAACCAAAGGTGTTTGGTCTGGAGAAAAGAGGACTGGACGAGTGCCTTAAAAGAGCTGCTGTTGTTGGAGGACTGCTTTGGAGAAAGAGGAATAGATGTCTTCTGTCTTTTTTTTTTTTTTTTTTGGCTGTACTGCACGGCTTGCAGGATCTTTTCTCTGACCAGGGATTGAACCCGGGGCCACGGAGTGAAAGCACCAAGTCCTAACTACTGGACCACCAAGGAAGTCCCAGATGTCTTCTATCTGAGATGGCTATAGAATTTGTAGATGTCTATAGAATTAGGAAATGTCAGTGCAAGCTTCAGGGAGGCCAGTTCCAGCTCAATACAAAGGAAGAACGCTATGGTTCAACTATAAAATGTGCTGCCTTTCAAAAGAGAATTTCCCAATGCTGGGAATACCCAAACAGAAATTGAATGAACCCTTTCCACCTGTACTCCTGCAATAACCTCCCAACTGGTCTCCAAACTTCCATTCTGCTTCTGAAGAGTCCATTTTCTTCACAGTCATCAAAGCAATTTTTTTCAAATCTAATTACTCTCTTTCTTAAAACTTTCCAAGGGCTTTCATTTTCACTTAGAATAAAATCCAAATTTGAGACTTTGGCCTTCAAGGCCCTAAATAATCTGGCCATGCTTTCCCCTACAGTTCATCTCAAATTAATCTTCTCTTCACCATCTAGGGGACTTTGCACTTCCTGATATCTCTGTCTGTTAGGCTTATTCCACCAAATCTTTGCAAGGCCAACTCTTCATCATTCAGGTCTCTTCTCAAATATTACCTCCTCCCAGAAGCCTTCCATGACCACTCTATCTAAAATGCCACCACTCCTACGCATATACAGACCATTTCTATTGCTTTATTTTCTTCATAGTACTTACTACTACCTGAAGTTACAAGAACTTGTTTATTTGCATGTTATCTGTCTCCCCTAGTAATAAATTCCATGAAGGCAGCAACTTTAATCTGTTTTGTCCACTGTTTTAATTCTCAATTCCCAAAACAGTACCTGGCACATATCAGGTGCTTAATAAATATTTGATGAATAAACAAATGAGTTATTTAAAACACATTTGTCAGTGATGTTCTAAAAGGTATGTATACTTTTAACAGCAGCAAGTGGACTACCTGTCATCTTAAGTAAATTCTATATCCAAATGACAAGCTAGTCCTGACACTGAAGAACCTTTGGTCCCTTTGCTAAGTAAGAGGTCAATACAGCAATGAAATGTGAAAATCCACTTAACAGAAAATGGTAATAAAAATGGACACAGTTAGAAAAGCATTGACAAGGTTAAGAATCTGAAAAGTGAAATGATTAGATCAAGGGGAATATCACTGGGGATCACTTCCTAGGTAAGTCACCAATATACAAAGCTTAGAAGGAATAGAGATAGACAACTGGGGAGGCTATTCTCTGGTGAATGGTGAGCAAATCTGCCCCGGGATTTGATCCTGGAACCCTCAAGACTGCACAAAGAGGTCTGGTGCTTATGCGTGCTCAATGGATGCCTAAACGTTTGTCCTGAAGAACTGGGCCTCCCAATAGCGGAAAATCCCGTGCCCACCTTAAGGTACTGCTTAAATGGCCAGAAGATGCTCAGTAAATTATACTCCTCCTGGGTCCCACTGGCTGCTTCCCTTCTGATTGCTGCTTCACTCCCATCTACAACTTTCTGGCTGACTCCCACAAACATTATCTGGGCAATTTCCCAACCACGTGGAGACCGGGGAATGACAGGTAAAACAAAAGTGGTTAAAGTGCTATCTCCATGGAGACCTAAGCGACCGGAAATCAGTTTCAAGACCGTCAAATTCTCGCGTAACTGAAGGACGGGAATTGGTGAATATCGCCTGGCGGCCCTAGCAAAGTGGCCGAGCCGAGTGGTGGAGAGTCGAACGCTACCGCGGATGGGACAAGCAGGACGCCTGGGAGCCAAACCTCGTTCCCGTGAGAGTCCGAGAAGAGTCGCAGCCCTCAGGACGAGTCCCGGAAGCTGGTCTAGTTCTACGGTGTCTCCGTGGCTCACAGCGTGGTCTGTAGTCGACTACCGGGTCGAGGCGACGGGAGGGAAGGAAGAGGACCTGGAGGGAGAATCATCGCGAGAATTGAGCCAATGAACTCCTCCAATCAGGAGTCCAGAGGGGTGGTGATGTCACCGGAGAACCGGTGTTAGTGAGTTTGGTCAGACCCTACTTTAAAGGGTGCGCGCGGTACCTCACTTGAGCCGCTAGGGCGAACCCTGCCCGCCTCCTTACCGTTAGGTAAGCTTTGACAGTGGCCTCCACACCCCTGAGTCCCTGGGAAGCACTTTTGCCTTAACCCAGACGTTCCACCTTCTCCCTCTCAGCTTTCTCAGCGCAGAGACAGGGAGAAAACTGCCTCCGGGCCTTTAGAATCAGGAGCCTGATGACTTTAGAGCCTGTGAGAGGGGGTAGGGGATGGAACGGGCAGTCAACTGAAGCCACAGTAAGAATTTTGACTAAGATGCGAAGTACGGAAATGAACTAACGTATGCCACAGTACAGGTATTCATTCAGCAGTTAATGAATGCTATTGTCGGAGCTGTTACCAGGCGCTATCCTTGAAAGTTATCCTATTTAGGGTATATATATTATGCAGAAAACCAAATTATCAGATGGCTCGGCCCTTTAAAAATACATAAAATAAGTAGGTGCCAACCTCTACACTAGGAGCTGGGACGGAGGTAAGATCAAGAAATAGACACGGAGGTTATGTTCAAGTGCAATTAATTTGGGAAATACAGAGAAACATTCTAGTTCCCCAAACCTTTAGTCAGATTGATGATTTTAAGTTTTTAATCATTACTTTTCTGAATTTTATCTCACCTTCGTTTGTTTTTCTTTGTAGTTTTATCACCTGTGTATGTATCACTAAACAGATCTTATTTTGTTTGATTTTGAGCTTTGTATGTGGAATCGTTTGTTTTCTCCAGGACTTTGCTTCTCAGCATTGCTTTTGGCATCCACAGAAAAGCAGGTCTGTGTAGTTCTTTCATTCACTGTTGTATAGTATTCCATTGTTTAATATACCACATTTATCCATTCTAGTCCTCTGGAGATTTGGATTGTTTCCAGCTTTTGCACTAACAATACTGCTGTGAAGTGTCTTTTACATGTCAGCTGATGAGTGTGTGTAGAACTTCCTCTACAGCAATTTTTTTCTAATTTTGACTGGGACTGATAGTAAGAAATACATTGTACCTTAAACCAAGTACACCTAAGTACTCACACATATATAACTGAAACAAAACTTTCTTGAAATATTTGTTATTCTACAAGAGCTATGTGCTCTGATATGGTAAAATACACATAACAAAATTTACCATCTTAACCATCGTTTTTTTAAAAAAAGGAGAAGAAAGAAACAACAGGCTCAAGGTGGAGCCACTAGCCCCCAGGACAGCAAACCAAGACTTAATGGCAGTTTCAGCCTGTCTCAAGAACAGAATTTCTGGAATTGCTTATCAGCACTAGAGAAGTAATCTTACCTGAAACAATCCTTTTTTTTCCTTTACTCATAACTTCTTTGTCTCACCCCATTTCTATAAAAGCTTTCCATTTTGTACCACTGAAGGAGTGCCTTCCTATTTACTAGATGGGATGCTGCCTGGTTCATAAATCATTGAATAAAGCCAATTAGATCTTCACATTTACTTGGTTGAATTTTGTTCTTTAACACCATTTTTAAGTGTTTTCCTTTTTTAAATATATGTTTCAGTCTCACTGAAGTAACTTCGTAACGATCAATGGATTACAACCCTTTTTAAATTTTGGCCCAACCATTTGAAAGTAAGGGGCATTTGAGAGTAAGACGTTGTGAGTCTTCCCCCCACAAAATGAGAGCATGAGCTAGGAGGCAAACACACACAATTAACATGTATGTGCAAAGGTGGTAACTGCCATAGAAAAAACGGGGAATAGAAGAGAGTGAGGGGGAGATCTGTTGCCATTTTAAATAGAGTGGTCAGGGTAGGCCTCCTGGAGTAAGGATTTGCGAGAAATGTGGATACCCTGAGGAAGAGCATTCCATGTGGAGGGAATAGCCACTGCAGAGGTGTGTCAGGGCAGGAGCTTGGTGAGGAAGAACAGCAAGGAGGCCAGTGTGACTAGAGCCAAGCCAGCAAAGGTATAGGTTATAGGGAATGAAACAAGGGAGTTTCAATTATGTAAAGCCTTACAAGGACTTTTACTGTAAGTGAAATGGGGAGTCATTTTGAGCAGAAGAGTGATAGGATTAATCTGCATTTCAAAAGAGTCCCTGGATCTACTTTGTTGAGACTAAGACTTTAGTGGAAGTGGGAAGACTTCCCACTTCAATGAGTGAAGAGGCTATTGCTATAAACTAAGCAGGCAAGATGCTGGTGGCTCAGACCAGGAAGGTAGCAGTGGAAAGTGTGAAGGGTGGACAAATTCAGGATATGATTTGGAAGTAAGCCAACAGGATTTTCTGAAGGATGGGATATGGAGTATGAGGAAAAGAGTCAAAGATGATTCCAAGATTTCTGACCTGAGCAACTGGAAGGATGAAGTTGCCATTCATAGAGTGATCAGGGCAAAAGTTTGCTTGGAGTGGATTTGAATGAGTTTAAAAGAGACTGGGAGGAAAGGAATTGACAGTGACAAGATCAAGCAGCGACAATGGCGGTATAGTACACAGTGGCAAATAAATGGAATGGTAACTCCTAGGGGAAATAAAGGCAAGAGAAAGTTCAGGTTTTAAAGACTGAAAGAGTAACGTGTTTGGAAAAGAGCTTTTTTTTTGGAGTCAACTTGCACCACCAAATTGAGACCACTTTAAATTCTCTGCTTGGGTCTTTTCAGAACACAGCATGAATTTGGGCCATGAACCTTTTTTTAAGTAGCTATATATTTTATTTGTAAAAATGTAGTCCAAGGGAATTTTTAAAGAATCAGTAATCCTTGATATATAAAAATATAAAAGAAAACACTTAAATGGCATCTTATGGTAAAAGTGGACTACATAAAATCATGAAAAGTAATCAGTATATCTGTGTTTTGTTAAGTGTAGTTTTACTTTAAATATGTACCTGTTAAAGCAGCATTTTCCCTTCAAGTAGGGAAGGGAATTTTTTTATAGTTATTTAATAACACATTTTCACACATAATGATTTTTTTAAGTTCTTTTACATTTGAAAGGATGTTTGAATAATTAAAATTTCACCTTTTAAAACCACAAAAAAGGGATTTAATTGCCTACTCATTTAATACTTGTTCATAAACTTCACTCCAATCACAGGTATCTACTATAATAGGTATTGTTTTCCATAACTGAAAATCTCAATGGAGTCTGTCAGTCTCAGAGTCACCCTTACATTTTAAAAAACACACTTTATGAGAATAATCTGCCAGTAGTGTATGGTGATTTACATAATTAAGGAATCCCTCCTAATAAGCCCTATTTAATAGCTTCATGTCTAAAATGAAATCCAAAAGCATATACTAGAGTATGAATATGAATATTTTATTGTTTGTTAATATAAGATGATATTTTCTGGCCAGGAGTCTCTCATGAGGTTGCAGTCATCCAAAGGCTTAACTAAGGGTGGAGGATCCATTTCCAAGATGACTTAACTCAGTGGTGCTTGTTGTTTACAAAAGGCCTTAGTTCCTCCCCATGTGGGCCTCTCCCCCAGGCTGCTTGAGCTTTCTCACAACATGGTAGCTGGCCTTCCCCAGAAAGAGCAAGGTAGAAGCTTCAATGGCTTTTATGGCCTAGCCACAGAAGTCCCACACCATGTCAACAATATCGCATTGATTACAAAGTTCAGTCCTATTCATTGTGAGAGGGGACTACACCAACCCATAAATGCCAGGAGGCCAGTATAGTTGGGGGGCCACTTTGGAGGCTAGCTACCACAGTCTATAACACATCTACAAATTTCTCTTGATACTTAAAATGTACTAACTAATAGATCACAACTAAGGAATGATTTGTTTACGAGTTGTTTGATTATAATTTCCACAGTATATCTTAAGGAAACACTAATGCTCATGTGTTCTTACAAACTTATTTGCCTTTAATGACATACATTTTCATAGAAGACAGCCACAGAATTTAAACATAAAACTAGGTTTACTAGATGCACGAGGATCCGTGGGGCCTGAGACTGGGTTTCAACCTGGCTTCCCAGGATGTTGGTAGCCTTCATACCAGACTGGCTGAGAGGCAGGGCAGAAGTCAATCAAAATGATCCAGTGGGTCCTAGAGGAGAATGACCAGCTGATCTGCTGTATCATGGAGTATCAGAACAAAGGCCAGGCAAATGAGTGCACCCAGTACCAGCATGTGTTACACAGAAATTTCATTTATTTGGCTACTATCACAGATGCCAGCCCAACCATTGCTTCAAAAGCAATGGAATAATCTTCCAGTTGACTGTTGTGAGAAGTCATTGAATGTAATTCATTTCCTATGAAGTAGAATCTTTACCATCTTAACTGCTTAAAACATGAATGAAACTTCTGTGACTCTCAAAAATGTGAAGAAAGCTACTAAGTTAACTGTATTCTCAATGTAAATATTTATTTTAATAATTAAGCAGATTCCCTAAAAAAACAAAAATAAAAAAAAAGGTTTGTTAGGTTTGTTATGAATGAGGCACATTTTAGATGTTCTTCAAACTTTCTTTTTTTATTTTATTTTGATTTAAAAAATTTTTATTTTTGGCTGCGTTGGGTCTTAGTTGCTGCGTGCGGGCTTTCTCTACTTGCAGAGAGCAGGGGGCTACTCTTTGTTGCGGTGCACAGGCTTCTCATTGAGATGGCTTCTCTTGTTGTAGAGCATGGGCTCTAGGCGTGCGAGCTTCAGTAGTTGTGGCTTGCGGGCTTAGTTGCTCCGTGGCCTGTGGGATCTTTCAGGACCAGGGATCAAACCTGTGTCCCCTGCATTGGCAGGCGGATTCTTAACCACTGGGCCACCAGGGAAGTCCCAAACTTTTCCTTTCTAAAGAACTCTGATCTTATCCCTTCCCTACTTAAAAGCACATGATGGCGCTCTTTTATGTATTCTTTCTTTCCTTCACCAAACACCAGCCTCCAACTTGTGGGACCTTCTCAGTATTCCCTGAAAGCACTGATCTTTCATGCACTGTGCTCTCTGCTTGGAAGGTGTTTCTTGCTTTTTATTTTTCTCTTTAAGATTTTTTTTTTTGGATGTGGACCATTTTTTAAAGTCTTTATTGAATTTGTTACAATATTGCTTCTGTTTTATGTTTTGGTCTTTTGGCTGGGAGGCATGTGGTATCTTAGCTCCCTGACCAGGGAGGGATAGAACCCGCACCCCCTGCACTGGAAGGCAAAGTCTTAACCACTGGACCGCCAGGGAAGTCCATCAGAAGGTCTTTCTTATTCCCACCCGCAAAACTTCCTCACACTTGAAGATACATCTCACATGTCACCTCCTCAGTGAAACCTGACAAGAAATTCTTGTTTTTACTGCCAGTAGTTTTGTCTCAGCATTGTCACTTTGTCTCAGCATTGTCACTTTGTTGGGACATGCTAGTTATTTGTATGCTTGTCAGTCTTCCTATTAACTTCTGAACTTTTCCAAGACAGGAGCCATCTTTAGGTCCTTATTGACTAGTACAGTGCCTAGCGTGAGTAACTCAGCAAATATACTTGTTGGGTTAGGATAATAGACCATCAAGTTCTTTTCCAGTGTTAATGTGCAATGATGCTTACCTTACCACTATGTGGCAGCAAACTACAGAATTACTTCCACCTTTCAATAAGGAGTTCAGCCAGGATGAATGTTCACCAGACAATGGTTTTCCTGGGAGTAGAATTACAGGAGACCCTCACTTTCCATGTTGTTTATTTCTGCACCATTTGAATGATAGCATATTTTTTCATGTGGAATATAGAATTCATCCAGAAAAATACATAAAACAAATATTTACAAATAGATTTTAGCTTATTGACTTCTACCCAAAGTGAGTTAGAATAGCTTGTCAGCTCAGTTTAAATGCTATATTTATTATGAAGCATAACATTCAAATAGAAAATTACTTTGTTTATGAAAATTGCTCAATATTATGTTTTTAAAATTCATAGTGCTGCTTATACTTTTTACAAAATAATCAAATATTTAAACTTTAAAAGAAAATTTCAGTGAGTAACTTAAAAATTAAGTCATAAGGAAAATAGTTATAAAATAATATGACCCAGAAATATTAGAACAGCAAATCATATATACATTATGTTTACAACTTGATAAAAAAATGTGGATACTGTGAATAAGAGTTGGAAAATAATGTGTTTTGAAAAGCAGTTAATCAGGCTGGTAACATTATGAGTGAACTTTTTTTCTTCTTAAACTTTAGTGTAACACTAGTTTAATAGAGGTTTCTTTTAAGGCTTGTTTTTGTAGGTTGTAGAGTTGCTAATTGGAACACCCTCAAATTACTGAAAAGTTAATATTTTTTACCAGCTGAATTTTATTATTGTCATTTTGAAGAAAGGCAGCAATTGTATTGGGCACAGATGGGAAAACACAAAAATTTTAAATACATAGCATCATCTTTGATTAAAATGCTTTTGAAAAGAAAATATATTTTTTTAATTCTTGTTGCAAAAAGCAGTCTTATTTCCCCCACATTATTCTGCCACCCCAAAACATCTATCATTTGGGAGCCCATGTATGGACTATATCTGAGAAAGACCAATGAGGAAGATTTGCATCACCCAGTCCATATGGCAATCCCAATTCTCAGTCCTCTCCAGAGGAGGGGACTTGTAGATACCTACCACTGTTTCTTTGGGACATCTGGAGAAGAAATCTCTAGCACAGGAAGAGATGGAAAGTTTAATATAAATTTTAGAGAGTAGGACTCTGCTGGGTCCTGCAAGGGAAGAAAACAAAGTTTGTAAAATATAGAATCTCTTGGAAAAGGTAAAGATTGTGTTAAGTTTGTTTTCCTTTTTTAAGTATAGTTGATTTACAATATTGTGTTAGTTTCAAAAGTAAAGCAAAGTGATTGATTCAGTTATATATATTCTTTTCCATTATAGGTTATTACAAGATATTGAATATAGTTCCCTGTGCTATACAGTAAGTCCTTGTTGTTTATTTTATATATAGTGGTGTGCATCTGTTAATCCCACACTCCTAATTTATCCCTCCCCCCCTTCCCCTTTGGTAACCATAAGTTTGTTTTTTCTGTCTGTGAGTCTGTTTCTGTTTTGTAAATAAGTTCATTTGTATTATTTTTTAGATTCCACATATAAGTGATATCATATAATATTTGTCTTAGTCTGACTTACTTCGCTTGGTTTGATATTCTCTAGGTCCATCCATGTTGCTGCAAATGGCAATATTTCATTTTTCATGGCTGAGTAATATGTTCCATTATGTGTGTATCCTGAGTAATATTCTATTCCCCGTACACACACATACACCATGTCTTCTTTATCCATTCATCTGTCGATAGACACTTAGGTTGCTTTCATGTCTTGGCTATTGTAAATAGTGCTGCTACAAACATTGAGGGATATATGCCCACGAGTGGGAATTCTGGATCATATGGTAGCTCTATTTTTAGGTTTTTAAGGAACCTCCATAGTGGCTGCACCAGTTTATTATTTGCACACTTTTTTTTTTTTTTTTTTTTTTTTTTTTGCGGTATGTGGGCCTCTCACTGTTGTGGCCTCTCCCATTGCGGAGCACAGGCTCCGGACGTGCAGTATTTCAGTACCCCCAAATACTCTTTTTCAACTGCTCTACTTGTCATGAAAGGTACTTAAATGGATTTAAAAGGTGACTAGGAGGCCCAATGGACAGAACTCAGTGACTAATTGAGTATAGTAATAAGTGAAAGACAGGAATCGGGGATGATTTCTAGGATTTTGTTTGGAGTGAAGACACTCCTAGTGGTCCTAGGCCTCTGGCAGGACTGAGTCGAGATCCAGCAGAGTAGCTGCTTGGAGCATTTTGGGGTGTGAGTAAACATAGTTAACACTCTTGCCCCTTTCACGAAAAACCCAATTCACTTCCATAGGCACTTTTGTTAGAAAGACTACAAAAAGGGCCATTCAACTTTATTTTAAATATCACACAAAAATAGTATCTTCTTTCAACTGAATGCTCCACCCTAGTGTCTCATGGTACCATCTCTCCAGCAGCACACTAATTTCAGAGCTTACAGCCTACTTTTCCTGGGGTTACTTTGTCAGAGCTTCTGCCTACTTTGGGCAGAATTGGCTTAGAACTGGGTGAGGCTCTGCCTGCCTGAGAGAGGAGGGACTTGAGCCAGGAGGGACCAGGGAAGGTTAGCTCTGGCAGATGGTAACAATAAAGGCCAATGTTAATGGGGCACTCACCAGGAGTCACACCTCTTCTCAGCCCTTCACAGAGGTCAGCTCACTTAATCCTCACACAAATGTATGAGCTAATTACTGTCTCCATTTTGCAAATGAGAAAACTGATTTTTCTAGAGGTTAAGAGAAAGGATTTGAGTCAGAGACCCAAGTGTGAAGCTTTACCACTGACTAGTAAACTAAGCTCTTTCAGCCTCAGTTTTCTCATCTTTTAAAAATGGCTGTAATAAGAGCTACTTTGCTACATTTTTGTGAGAATTAAATGAGATAGCACATGGTAAGTGCCTATCAGGGTTTCTGGAACAGAATACATGCACAATAAATGGTCTATTATTTTTCCCATTCATACTTGACTCTCAACCACAAGCCTTCTTGGGCTCACTGCCCCTCACTTAATTTTCAGTACTTCCTATGATAGGCTGAATAAAGGCTCCCCAAATATGCCCATGTGGTAATCCTCGGACCTGTGAATGTGTTGTCTTACATGGTAAAAGGGACTTTGCAGATGTGATTAAACACATTTTGAGATGAGATTATCCTGTATTATCCAGGTGAGCCCAGTCACAAGGGTCTTCATGAGAGGGAGGAGGATTGAAGTCAGAAAAAGATATGATAACAGAAGCAGGGTTTAGCATGATCTGTTCTGAAGATGGAGGAAAGAGCCACGAGCCAAGGAATGCAGGCAGCCTCTAGAAACTGGAAAAGACAGGAACACAGCCCTGCTGACACCTTGATTTTTAACTCCATAAGACCCATTTCAGGCTTCTGACGTCCAGAACTATAAAAAAATTTTTAAGTGTGTATTGTTTTAAGCTACCAAGTGTGTAGTGTTTGTTACAGCAACAATAAGAAACTAATACACTCCCTAACTGAAAAAGAAGCGTGTGGACACCAAGCTGCACACCTGCATTGACCTCAGTGTCAAAGCCAGACCAGCTCCAGGGTATTCACCTGGCAGGCTGCCCTCAGCCCCTTAGCTCAGACAGCCTTAGCGCTGGTGAAACTAAACCCTGTGTAGCTGGGATTTTTGTGTGGTGCTTTTTTTCTATTCTTTTTTTAATTTAAAGAATAGAAATTAATTTTTTTTTTTTCATTACGCGGGCCTCTCACTGTTGTGGCCTCTCCCGTTGCGAAGCACAGGCTCCAGACGCACAGGCTCAGCGGCCATGGCTCACGGGCGCAGCCACTCCACGGCATGTGGGATCTTCCCGGACCGGGGCACGAACCCGTGTCCCCTGCATCGGCAGGCAGACTCTCAACCACTGCGCCACCAGGGAAGCCCTAAAGAGTAGATTTTGAGGAGAGAAAAAACATGGGGCAGAGAAGTATGGAATAGAAAACGAATACAAATGCAAGCTGTTTTGCTAGTTGCTTTTTTTTTTTTTTTTTTTGCGGTACGCGGGCCTCTCACTGTTGCGGCCTCTCCCATTGCGGGACACAGGCTCCGGACGCGCAGGCTCAGCGGCCATGGCTCACGGGCCCAGCCGCTCCGCAGCATGTGGGATCTTCCTGGACCGGGACACAAAGGTGTGTCCCGTGCATTGGCAGGCAGACTCTCAACCACTGCGCCACCAGGGAAGCCCCGCTAGTTGCTTTTTAACCACAACAAACTAGTACCGACAGCACCAGTACAAAAGATCGCAGTAAAGGTTCAAAGATCAAGGTGTTCTCTTAGCAAGGCTGAAAGATTCAGTCTCTGGTCTTTGGAATTTAGGCTGCAGTCCCTATTTGTGGGTAGATCCCTGGGTGCCCGGCACAATCCACGTTTTCAGTCGGATTTGAACAGAAGAATGGCCACTTGGCCCAGAGGTAGAAGTGGATGCGGTGTTGGGTATCCTGTGTCACGTGAGTACCGAAGTTCCTCCCCTTCCACGCAGCGCCAGGTGGGGGTGTACTTCTTAGCAGACTCCTTGCGGTTTGGGGCCGCAGTGCCCTCCTCTAGGTCGTACTTCTCCGGGCCCCAGTACCGCACTCCACTGAGTCCTGCGGCATCTCCTCGGCACCGCTGCATTTTTCATCACGGCCTTACGGTCGCAGGTGGTTCCTATAGGGCCAGGTCTGGCAGACAGCTGCGGTCTCCTACGGGAGACCTAGCGGGCACATGTAAGCCTGAACCAAGCTCTCCTGGCTTGGCTGGCGCTAGCCTCTGCCTATGCCTGGACTTTGGTGTGGAAATGGGTAAATTCGGGCAGTGAGGGTCCATCCCATAGCATGTGAAAAATTTGTCCAAACCCAGCTACTTCTTCCTGGTCTGGTAGCCCACACAAGCAAGAAGGGCAGGAGTTGAGGATTCCTGGAAGAAATAAACCATGCACCGCTGCATGCAGGAAACATTTGTGCTGTTCTAGGAAGGGAGCATACCTCAGAGGACGCTACAAGAGGAGGAGTAACTGCCCAGCCCAGGAGTCTGGCTTAGACTAGCCCCTCACCCTAGAAGCCAGGCAAAGTCCCTCCACCTCCTACAGGACGCCATCCTGGCCCCCCATACTCAGAGCTCTCCTGGACTAGGGAGGAACACATATGGTCCCTTCAACCCCAGTCATTTTCATTTGTTCCTTAACCACAGACCTTTAAAGCAGGCAGGGCTGGGATTCTCATTTTACTGATGGAGAAACATATTCAAATGGAACAAATGGCCAATGTGCGGTGGTTCAGATGCTTAGTCCAGGGCTCTTTCCATTATATTTGAAACCCTCCTTTTTATATGCAAATGAGGCCAAGTGTGTCGGTGACACTTTCCTACAAAATGAAACAATGCCGTAATAACAAGGTCTTGGGGAATTAATGGTACTAAATGGGTAATTTGGGTTTAATGTTAAATCCTGGAGTGGGTGACCCAGGGCCAGAAAGAGTGGCTTTCTGCGTGTCACCTCTGCCATCTGGTGACCAAATGACAATATAACTAAAACAACTGTGTATTGATACTGTCATCATAGAAAAGTCACGCATGACCCAGAAGCTGAGTGAATGATTTGAGTGTGAGCTCTGACTTTTAGGGCCTGAGATGATAAAAATAAAATGTTAAGTCTACAAATAAAGGTCATAGTTTTCCACAATTATTTCTGATCAGGGTGAGGAACCTCATAGTTTACAATGGAAGAACCCCTTCATCCATTTAGTCAATGAATATTTATTAAACATTATCTTAAGTCAGTTCCTAAGGAAGGAGATTCTAGGCAGAGATTTGCATAAAGGAGGGTTACTGGGGAGTACTCTTGAAAACAACTTTTGTAAGGACTTGAGGGAAACAGAACGGTCAGAAGGGTTGAAAGGGGATGAATTTGCTACAGAGGCCTTAGCCAATCCTACTGAGAGCTCTGGCGTTGGCTTGGCAAGGGACAGAGCCTCTGTCCTGCATGAACCAGGTATTGGATCAGGTAATGAGCCATCACAGCTGAGACTAGCCACATCTGAGGGAATGAATGCCTTGGTGGTAAAGTGGAGATCTGGGCAGCACGTCGCAGCATCCACTACAGACCCCCCTACTATGTTGTGTGCACTGTGCCATGGTCTAGTGGTATTATATTGAACAAGACAATATCTCTGCCTTCAGAGGTACCCACAGGTGTATAGTTAAAGAATAAACAAACAAATGTTGTAGAAAATTATCTTGTAACTAGAAAATGTATCCCATAAACTTAACAAAGAAAAATCCTTGCCTTTTATTGATGGCAATAAAAAGTTTGAAAATATTTAGGGTGAAAAGTGAATTCACTCTCTGCTGATATAAAAATTGAAGAAGAAAAAAAAGTCACCCAGGAACAGTTCTAGAGAAACTTGCCTAGTAAATGTAACTGAAGAAGCTGGAGATTACTTTGGCGTTTGTCTGTAATGGACTGTGGATCCCTTCAGCTCTACCCAAGAATAGGCGATGGGGCTTTATTTCTATCCTGGGGCCTTCAAGTGGTCTTAGCTATTGGAAAAGAGGGCTGCCTTTGCAAGTGGGGATGTGCTGGCTACTGATACTGATTCTGCTCTGTCCACTTGGTGCCCCTGACCCAATCCCATTGTCCCAGCCATCCTCTCCCCTACGTCCCCTTTGTCCCTCCCTTTCTCCCACTTGAGGAATTTTTATTTCATCTCAGAGAAAAGCACTTGGACTTGCCTGTTATCCCAGCCTGTTACTTATAGCATGACAATGAACTCTATACCTTGTGCTCTTTAGGGCTTAAAAATTTGAAATACACAAAACTATTTCTCTGCCATGGGTTTCAGAAAAATCACGTGGGACTTAAAAAGCCAAAAATTGCCTTCTTTTTCCTCTGGTTGAGCTGTGGTGTCCATTCCCTGAAGCAGGAGGGGTGGAATTGTCCTAGAGGTTTGGGTAGGGCAGAGGACCATAATAGAGGTACCTGTTGACCATTCTAAACTCTCTCTATTCAGAGCTTCAGATGCTGGCCTTCAAATGAACATCTCTATTTGGATGCCCTGCCTCAAACTCCTATCTGTTTTTGCTTTACTTCTAACTAACTAGCTCCTTCCCCCGAATTCTCCATATAACTTGTGCCCTAAACAAGCGAAAACTCTGAGAATCTTTCTTTCCCCTGAACTCCACTCCCTCCCAGCTGACTAATCACCAAGTTCTAGATAGTTCCATATTTGCTATCATTGTCCCAATTCAAGACACTGCTAACAACCTCCTTACCCTGGCACCATTGACATTTTGGACCAAATAATTTCTTGTGAAGCTGTCCTGTGCATTGTAGGATGTTTAGAAGCATCCCTGGTCACTACCCACTAGATGTCAGTAGCACACCTTTGTCGTGAGAAAAATGTCTCCGGACTAGTACTGTGTTGGGCCATGTTGGAGCCTGAGGCAAAAGGAAAAATCTGTGCCCTATATACAGTTATCAAAATGTCCTATCATATTTTGAACCACGTGGAACAAGTTAATGAAAGTCCTACAACAGCAAGAAGACTGAATTTCTTCTATGCTAATGTAAAATTTGAAGGAAAACAAAAAGACATCCAGAAACCATTCCAGAGAAACTTTGCAGGGCCCAGTACAAACTGAAACTACAGGGCCCCTTCTTTAAAAATTATAAAGAATTTCAAGACAGTGACAGCAGAGCAGTAAACCAATTGGGGGGCCCCTCTAAGTGTGGGGTCCTTCTGCATGTGGGGCTGTGTTCAACTGCACAAGTCTCACACCCTTGAAGCCAGGCCTGAACACCACATTACCCAGTTCACCTGCTGGGAAATGTGACAGTTATGTGGGCCCTGGGAACCCCAAGCAGATTGGAAACAACTGTTCCCATTGCACAATAACACAGGGCCCTAAAACACAACATTGTGAATTTTTGGCATTCATTTTAATTTTTTCAAAATGTTACATTAACATATTATCTTGGTTACTGAGGATTTTGGCACCCTCTTAAATTTTGCACCCGAGGTGAATTCCTTCTTAATCTGAGCCCCGCTCCAGACTTTGTCAAATGTTCCTGCTGATTTAGAGCAGTGATTCTCAAACTTTGACCTGGATCAAAATCATCTGGAGGACTTGTTGAAACACAGACTGGTGGGCCCCAATCCCAGAGTTTCTGATTCAGTAGGTCTGGAGTAGGGCCTGAGAATTTGCATTTCTTAGTCCTCAGGTAATGCTGAAGCTGCTAGTCCATGGCACACTGAGAACCACTGCTTTAGAGCCATCCTCCATGTCATGCCAGTGAGAATGATATTTCAAAAATACAAGGCACTTCTCTGCTTAAAAAGTGGTCCCCATGTCCTATAGAATACAATAGATGCTACTTGGCATGGCATATATTACTCCTATGGACCCCCTATTGTGCCCCCCGCATGATGCTCTAGTAATATGGGACTGGATAACTCTTATTAAACATCCCTTAACACTCAAATCAGCAGTCATCATCTTTAGAAACCTTTTTTAGGCCTCTATATTGAGTTAGGTGTCTTTTCTTTGTCTTCTCATTGAACACTGAGTATAGCTCTCTATTAGCATTGAACTTGGTACAAAAGTCTACCACATCAGAGAGCAGAATCCTGGAAGACTGGGATTATCTTTATTCCTCTAGTCCCTGCTATAGTCTGTTGCAAACAAGTGCTCCAATAGCATCTAAAGAACTGAGCTGGACTCACCCAAATGCCATTCTATTATAGCGGAGTAAAACAAAGAAAAAGACTATGACCTCATGTGACAGCTAGAGATTTAAGTACACAAGGGGAGCACAGCTGAGTCTCAAGAGTCTTGAGGTTTAAGAGTCTGGCAGACAGTTTTCCAAATGTCTATAAGAGTCGAATGCTTCTTTAATGGAATATTAACCCTTAATGTGTAACTGGTGACCTTTAGATCCTACTGATAGTAATATCCGTATAAGCTATGAAAGACAACAGCTAGGGAAGAAAAACTTGAAGCATTGGTTAGAACCAGTAAGAAATGCAGTCAGAAAGAAAGAGCAACAGAATAGAATGATCTAGGATAACGTGGATAGGAAAAAAAGAGCACAAGAGAAAAAATTCTTACATTCAAAGGAAAAGTATTTTTTTTCACTAAAAGGTAATTTTTATAATGTTAAAATTCTTCAATAATATCTATTACATTGAAAATATTTCAAGAAATCATTTGGCTTCATTGCTTTAAAATAAGTTTGAAGAATCATTTTATGGTTCTTTTATGATCAACACTAAACTTCAAAGTACAGAGCTACCATATGAATCAGTTTAAGTGAAGTTTGTTTGGATAGTTGGCTCCTGAGGTCATGGAAAAAGGATGGGAAAATGAAATTCACAGCACCGCAAAGGAAAGAGTGCTCTGCAATCCGCCATGGAAAATGTTAGATGTCTTTTGGGACAAAGTAGACCAAAATTCTGACTTAAAGGTATTGTCATCAAACTTAAAGAAAGGAAGCCACATGGCAGTGCTTCAAATCCAGTAATACCTCTGAGAAAAATGTATGTGTAGTATAATTCCAATATACTGACTTCCATCATACACCTTTGGTGTTTTCCACACGTTTTTAGATACACATATTTTTGTTAGGGAAATTTGAATATAACCTACCTCATTTGAAATCATGACTGTACGTTCATGGAATAAGACTGTGGTGAATACAGAGGTCCTGCTTCAAGGAAGGACTTGCTACCCAGGCTGCTCGGAATTCAGTGACCAGACAGCTTCCAGCTGTCACTCCCATCAGGGTTTCCCTAAACCGTTTGCCATATCCAAGCTCACACCCTTCCATCTGGGTATTGATCAACTGATGGTGTTCTTAATATACTTGTGGTCACTGTGGAACAACTCTGACTGGGGTCGTGTGTGCTGTCAAACTCTCCATGGTGTTTCCTGAGCCTTAGGGGAGCCTGCATTGCAGTTCTTGCTCCAATCCTACATCCTCCCCTTCCAGCCAGAAGTTGGTCCCTAATATCGTGCACATCAAGCCCCGTCTCAGCTTCTGCTTTCATAAAACTAATTGGAGACAAATATTAATAAACTTATGGAATAAGACACATTTGTGGTTCTTCACCCCCTTTATTACTCAAGCAAGAGCTAGAAGATAGATAGATAAAATAGATAAAATCTATGTCTATATTTATATTAGTTTTTACTTTGCAGTCATTATTTTCTTGATGTAGGAAAGTCCTGGGATTTTCTAGTCATTGTCTTCTCCAAGTACTACTAGAATCAAGAAATTACATACAGAATCAGTACTAATTATTCATTCAACAAACATTTAGCGAGTGCCTACTCTCTGCCAGCCTCTTGGAGTTCCTAGTGCCTAAGGATACAAAGTATATAAGACATATTTTCTGTTCTCTAGGGAATTCCATCTAGTGTTGAAGAAAAATATTGGTAAGGGCTAGAACCGAGGAAACACTGATTATAGGGATGGGACAAAGAAGCAAGTGACTGCATCAGCTTTTGTGAGGCAGGAGAAGCCACATAGCAAAAGGTTTTTCAGGATGTAAAGGTGATTAAGCTATAAACAGGGTGGCATTCCAGCCTTTCCCAGCACAGGGAACAACATGATGTAAGACATGACACAAATCGGTGCCTCTGGGGAGGGTAAATCTTTAATCTGACAACAGCCTCTCTCACTGTTCAACCTTTCTGGAGACCAATCTCTGTGTGAAACACTCTTGACTCTACTAATATTTCACTTGGAGTAACTCCTTGTCCTTCACGTCTTTGTTAGGATATTACTTCCACCAGGAATTCTTCCTTGATTCCCTTAAAGTTGGCTAGATGAGTCTGCTGTACAGTTCAGTGTCTAGTACTTCCACTATTGCAGCATTTATTACACCGTGCTCTAATTGTCAATTTACTTGTCAGTTTGCCTCTGAGTGGACCATAACCTCCTTGAAGGCTATCACTCGAGGTTAGTCACCTCGAAGTCTAGTCATTGTTCATCACCAGATCTCAACATACTGCCTGAAAGATAAAAGGTATTGTTTGTTTGATGAATAAATGAGAGAAGCTAAGTGCAATGGACTTAGGAAGGCGTACTTTCTTTATTGAATAAACACTTATTTGTGCCCATCAAGTGCCTACATCTCTAGGCACTGAAAATAACAAGAATGAAAAGAACAAAGGACCTCATGGAGCTTACATTCTAGTGGGGGAAGACAGACAGTAGACAAACTGCTATAAATATAAAGCGGGATGGGGAAGGAGAAGTTTGTTATTTCATATAGGGTGGTCAGGGAAGACCTCGTTCTTAAGGTTATATTTGAGAAAAGTCCCAAGGAAATGAGGGAATGAACTATAAATATTTGGCAAATAAGATATGCATTGGAAACGTCATCAGCAATGCTTCTTAAAATTACCCCATGAATGTTGGTTCTACATCATGGCTAATTTCTCTCAGCTATTTTGGGTAATGTCATGAAGGATTTTTGTTAAATTCTGACTTTTATTGTGGCTATCTCTTTAGGTACTAGCAAAACATCTCAAGGTTCTTTATTTCACAGTGCATTTTGCAAGGATTCCTGTAATGGTCAGGAAACTTCTTTGTTTCTAAAGCCTTTTAAAATCATAGACTAACCCAAACAATACCCACTATTAGTACAAATGTTTTATCTTTTGTTACCTGGCACTGGGCAAGAGCAATTAATATGGCCATTGGAACTGATTTAATTTCCGTGAGAAGCTTACATTTCAAGGGAAAATTCAAGACTGTGCTAAACTAGCCTGCTTGGCAATTTTTAGTTTTTCTTTTCAAGGATGAGCCACCACAATTAAATCAGGGGTACTCAAGAGAGTCTCTGTAAGGTCCATAAGGGATGTGGAGAGTTCCCGATAGGGGTTAAGTAATCACAGGGTTCTCCTTTTTTCAGGTAAAGGAAGGAAGTGGCTGTGTTTGTGTTGTAGTGATATGGGAGGAGAAATACAACAATATTTTATAAAGATTAGGTGACCAGCTGAAAAGGGATGAGCATTTTCTATCAATAGCAGAGTCTATATAGCACAGGAACCATCAAGGTTAGTGAAAACCGTAAAATTAATTAAAGTTTTCACACATTTTACTATTGCCGTCATACTTTTGGACAAGGTAGCTATGTTTTGGCTACTCAGTGAAATGCTGAAATGAGCAATAGGCCTCTGAAGATTACCATGTATTTGCATTAATACCACTAGTATTTATTCAGATTCTGTATGAACAAAAATGGAAATAGGAATTGTGGATCTAGAATCCTGGAAGACACATTTTTGCGATACGCGGGCCTCGCACTGTTGTGGCCTCTCCCGTTGCGGAGCACCGTCTCCAGTCGCGCAAGCTCAGCGGCCATGGCTCACGGGCCTAGCCGCTCCGCGGCATGTGGGATCTTCCCGGACCGGGGCACGAACCCATATCCCTTGCATCGGCAGGCGGACTCTCAACCACTGCGCCACCAGGGAAGCCCTGGAAGACACATTTTGATAGGCAGTTATTGTACCAGTCTTTGTCCTTGTACGTGAGCATGTCATTTTTTTCCTTAAACTTGAAAAGTATCCAATCATAGAAAGTATTTTTATTTAAGAAATATATTTTACTTAAGTATAATTTGCATTAGAAGATAAACTCTCTTTTTATTGTCAGTTTTTTTTAAATTCTAAGTTTGTTAAACAAAAGAACTCATACAGGTTTTTTTTTTTTTTAATTAAGTAATTTATTTATGGCTGCATTGGGTCTTTGTTGCTGTGCACGGGCTTTCTCTAGTTGCCGTGAGTGGGGGCTACTCTTTGTTGCGGTGCGCGGGCTTATTGTGGTGGCTTCTCTTTGTTACAGAGCACAGGCTCTAGGCACACGGGCTGTAGTAGTTGTGGCATGCAGGCTCAATAACTGTGGATTGCAGGCCACATGATCTTCCCAGACCATGATCTTCCCGGACCAGGGCTCGAACCCGTGTCCCCTGCATTGGCAGGCGGATTCTTAACCACTGTGCCACCAGGGAAGTCCCCAGGTTTTTAATTAACTAAAATTTGGAGAATTTTAGACAAACCTAATCATTCCTATTTTCCTTTCTTTTACTGAGGGATGGAGCAAATCTTTGTGCTACCTACGAGTCATTTTAGGTAACTGAAAGATAGCTCAGGCGTAAAAGGCATTTTAACAGTTCTATTATTCTGAATTTGAGGCCTGAATTTAGGAAAGGCAACATCGAGAGTGATTAAAGAGGCAGATTCATAAATATCTAAAGACAAAACAACTTGCAGCAAAGTTCTAAAAACATAGCAATAAGCAACAATGGTTGATAGGAATTCAACTTTTTTTCAAAAGTAAAGACTCTTGAAAAATGATTTAAAACTGTGTCAGGAAGTACCAAAAGTTAGCAAAATAATTTTCTGATCTCCACTGATCTGTACATAAAATAACATTAATTTTATAGAAAAAAGATCCAAATTCTATTTTTACTCCCTATGTGTATTATTCATGTAACAATTTGCAATAAAGGACTTATTTTTTCTTTTTAAGATTTTTTTTTTAATGTGGACCATTTTTAAAGTCTTTATTGAATTTGTTACAATATTGCTTCTGCTTTTTTATGTTTTGGTTTTTTTTTTGGTCCCAAGACATGTGGGATCTTAGCTCCCCAACCAGGGATTGAACCTGTACCTCCTGCATTGGAAGGTGAAGTCTTAACCACTGGACCACCAGGGAAGTACCTAAAGGACTTATTGATATGCATTAATATGTACTCAATCCCACATACTTAAACAGATATATAAATATTAAAATAGATCTTAATTTGAAGTCTTTATAGTTTTAAAATATAACTAACTTAGTAGTAGAGTAGATAAAACAATTTATATAGCATAGTAAATTTGCCATCTGAACAAACTATAACTTTCTTAATAAAAAACAAAAAATCATATGTATTATCATTGTATATATATTTGTATTTAAAAAATATTTTTGTATGTAGTGTAATTAAACAATTATATTAATTGCCATATTTAACCAAGGTAACCAACTTTACTTTCCTCAGACACAAAAGAAAACTAGAAAATTGAAAAACAAAATCTGTTTTTATCCTTTAGCATTTATTTCATATAATTCTAACAAATCTGAGGAGGCAAAAATAACTAAGTTGTGGGTGTGTGAGTAATATCATTTAAATGTATTTGCAAATTTTGTTTATCTATTGTCAATTTAAGTAATAAGGTAACTTAAAATTTTGTTTAGTGACCAATTTTTGTGTTTCTTTTTTTAGGAACTGTCTCTGCATCCAAAGATTTTTTATTAATTAACTTAGTCATTTGTCTAAGGTTTTAAAGTTAAAGATCTGGAAATCATAATTTAGCTAACACATTAAATCCTTATGATTTGTAACACTGTACAAACTTCATAAAACTAAACCCTTTGAACAGACATTGATCATCATTCCAATTAGCTGAATACGATTTTACATGTATAATTTTTTACTTAAAACAAGTTATGGAAACAGTGGCAATTTATTTAATTCATAAAACCAATGTGGGAAATTTAAGATGTTTGAATCACAAGAAATGTGATTAAATGGTCTTAACTGACTTTATTTTTATATGGTAAACTAATTTTTAAAGACTCAATCACAACAAAAATTCTTCTTTTAACTTAAAGTTGAAGGCTTTTCTTCCTATAGTATAGATGTTATGCAGGCTAATATGTAAATATACTCTTTAGTGTCAATAAAAAGAAACATGGTTTAATAACTTTTCTTTTCTTTTAGATCTTTTTGACCGCTTACCTGGACTATACTCCTAGAGTGAGCACATAACAACTGATGCGTCTTTTAAATTAATTCATCTTTAAAGTTTCCCAAGAGAAGGAAAAAGAGAGGAAAAAGAAACAGAAAAAATGTGAGGGAGCTGTCATCAGATAAATACAAAAAACATTTTTTAAAAAAGCTAATTATGTTCCCTCAGTAAGGAGGGGAAGAAAGATTAGATACAGAAAAATAAATGTGATGTATATACACATACAAGAGAGTGATGTGCAGTTGGTTTTGACAGAACTTGAATCCTTGAAAATTTCTATCCAGCTATAAATGAGAACATCAGATATCATTAATCTGTAAGTTACAAAAAAAAGGGGGGATATTTCTCAAGCTAGACAAACTTTTCTCTTTTAGACAAACAAGACAATCTTCTTAAGAAAGTTTCTTCTTTTTTTTTTGTTCTGAGGCACTTCTCAAATGAACAACCTTGTTCACGTCAAAAGTTCCCTTGATTGGCCACCGCATTCCAAACTGTCCCTCGTGAAACTGTGCCAGTTAGAAAGTCAAGTGTACAAGTTTGTATATAAAGAGAAAACAGGAAAGCAGCAGGTGTTTAGTCTGGAAGAGGTGCAGTTTTATACTGAGAAAAGCCCCGAGAATGGAATGCTCCGTAAGGACGGTGCTTGGCTAACTGTCTCCGGAGCTTGGCCAAAGGCCAACTGTAGCTAATCCAGAGCTGAACAGAGTCTCCTGATTCACTGCAGGTGAAATTAAACACAGCAGTTCTCAGGGAAACAAAGACAAGACTGAGGAAGAAGTCCTGATAAGGTCTGTAAAGGTGACCCATGGAAAAGTTCATTTAAACTTTTTAAGCTCGTCTGTGGAGAACTTTGAACTCCTTAGCCCTCGAGGCTTGCTCAGGACGAGCTTATAGATTTCTTCTCCCTACAAATATGAACTTGTTCTTTTAAAAAGCTAATTCTGTTCTCTCTGCGAGGGAAGAAAGTTTAGATCCTCTCCCTGTAGAGTTTTCCTTTTACAAACAACATTCAAAATGCTTGTCAAGCAGAAGCAGGTGTTGGCTAGAAAATAATTTTGCCAAAGAGCAACACAAAACTGGTTAGGTTTTTTAAAAAAATCTTAAGGGGTCTTATTCCTATGAAAACAAAATAAACCCAACACTGAAGGGCTTCAGTGAAATACTGAAGCTCAATTTAGTATGTGCAGGTAGAGACACAGGGCTCTCAGATACACTCAGGATTACTGGGTTGAGGGTCCTGTGCGTGGTGCTGAGGGCTTCCTTGGTGGAACATCTACTTAAGTCAACTCCCTACAGCCAGAGACCACCAGGAACACACTTGTAGTTAAACAAGTTGGGTTTATTGCAGCTAAGATGGACACATACTATGGGGAACCATGATGTTTCAGCAAGTGGGTGTAAAGAGGTAAAAGTAAGTGGGTATAAAACAAATGAGGCAAAATATATAAGTAAAATGATAATAGGTAAAGTCCATATGAGTTTTCTCTGTACAGTTTTTATTCCTGCAACTCTTCTTTATGTCTGGAATTATTTCTAAAGTAAAAACTTAAAGAAAATAATAAATCTACTTAGGCTTCAATCACGTGTGTGTATACATATATCCTGAAAGCTAAATTTAACTAGATGTCAGCTAGGCCCTCTCAGTCTGTATCGATTTGACCCAGTCTCCTCTCCTTGCAGCCCAGTCCCCCACTTCACCCAATTCCATAGCTGGGGAAGAATTAAGGCACACTGAAGATTTTTGTGATTTCTCTGGAGGCTGATATCCTTATGGTCACTTTGCCTCTGGGCTCCTGTTTTTCTGTTGTGTTTCTGCCCTACGTGTCAGATGTGACATTTGGTCCCATCCTCTTACTTATGCAAAGCATTTATGAGCCTTGCAGGCATTGCAAAAGATTTGAGTCTCCTGAGAGAAGCCACATCATGCATCATAGAGCAAATAACCTAAAATCACACAGTAGACTTCCTGTTCTTAAAAAGCCTTTGGCCACACCATCCCCTGGGATTTCTCATTGCCCCTTTACCCTATGCTGTGCCAGCTCTCTGCCATTGTGCCATCTGCCTTCTTCGTCCCTCTCTTTTCTTTTCTCTCTCAGGAGCAAAACCAAGTTCCTCTCATTTTCATATTACTACTTTCCTAGACCTGACACTTTTGCCTTTGTAGGCTCCTTCCTCAGGAAAAACCCATTGAAAGTGATATTTTACCACTGTGTTGGTATGAAAATGAATGTATTAATGCTGTGTGTTAAAACATTTGTTTGACCACAAAGTTCATTTTTTCTTTGGATTTTAAAGTTAAAATATTTTCATGGGGCTTGCCTGGTGGTGCAGTGGTTGGGAGTCTGCCTGCCGATGCAGGGGACACGGGTTCGTGCCCCGGTCCGGGAAGATCCCACGTGCCGCGGAGCGGCTGGGCCCGTGAGCCATGGCTGCTGAGCCTGCGCATCCGGAGCCTGTGCTCCACAACGGGAGAGGCCACAACAGTGAGAGGCCTGCGTACCACACACACAAAAAAATAATAAATAAATATTTTCATGGGCCATTAAAGGTATTGTGGACACTGAGCACTGTGTCTATTTTGCCTCATGGATAAGTTGGCCTGAAGGAAACTAGAAAAAATAGATACTGTGTTAATGATACAAATTATAAATATTATGATATCACCAAAGTCTGATGTTGTGGTGCTCTTGATATGAAATTTATGAATGTGAACAGCAAATATATATTTTAATTTTCAGTGCTACCATACGTGTAGGTCATAGGGCAGAGACTGTCCATACCCATATGCCTAAGTGCAAACAACAAAAGAAAAAACTGATAAACTGGACTCTGTCTAAATTAATTTTTTTTTCTTCAAAGGACATCTTCCAGAAAGTGAGACGACAACCCACAGAATTGGAGAAAATATTTGCAAATCCTATATCTGGTAAGGGACTTGTATCTAGAATATAAACCTTATGATTCAATAATAAAAAGACAAATAACTCAATTGAAAAATGGGCAAAAGACTTGAATAGATAATTCTCCAAAGGAGATATACAAATGACCAAAAAGCTCATGAGAAGATGTTCAACATCATTAGTCATTAGAGAAATGCAAATCAAAAAGGCAATGAGATACTACTTTAGCCATTAGGATGGCTATAATCAAAAAGATAAATAATAACAAGGGTTGGTGATGATATAGAGAGAGTGGGACCCTCAGTCACTGCTGGTGGGAATGTAAAATTGTGCAGTCACTTTGCAAAACAGTCTGGCAGTTCCTTAAAAGGTTAAACATAAAGTTACCATATGACCCAGCAACTCCAATGCCAAGAGTTGCTGCAATTCTTCCAATAGAATTGAATACCTAAGTCCACACTAAAACTTGTACACAAATGTTCATAGCAGCATTATTCCTAATAGCCAAAAAGTAGAAACAACCCAAGTGTCCATCACCAGGTGAATGGATAAACAAAAGGTAATGTATCCAACTCAATGGAATAGTATTTATCCATAAAAAGGAATGAATTGCTGATACATTCTATAACATAGGTAAATCTTAAAAACATTATGGTAAGTGAAAAAGGCCAGTCACAAAAGATAACATATTGTATTGTTCCATTTATATGAAATGCCCAGAATAGGCAAATCTATAGGAGCAGAGAGTGGATTAGTAGTTGCCTAGGTCTGGTGTGGAGGAGGGATTGGAAGGTGATGGCTAAAGTATATTGAGGCTCTTTTTGGATTGATGAAAATGTTCTAGAATTGATTATGGTGATGGTTACACAAATCTGTGAATATACCTGAAACCACTGAATTGTACACTTTCGATAGGTAAATTGTACAGTATGTGAATTGTATCTCAATAAAACTGTTATTAAAAAGTCTTCCAGGGACTTCCCTGGTGGTCCAGTGGTAAAGAGTCCGCCTTACAATGCAGGGGACATGGGTTCCATCCCTGGTCAGGTAACTAAGATCCCACATGCCGCAGGGCAACTAAGTCCACGTGGCACAACTACTGAGCTCGCGCCTCAACTAGAGAACGCACGTGCTGCAAACTACAGAGCCCACACACTCTGGAACCCTCACGCCACAACTACAGAGCCCACATGCCCTGGAGCCTGCTCGCCACAACTAGAGAAGAGAAACCCACACGCCACAACTAGAGAGAAGCCCACGCACCGCAACGAAAGATCTTGCATGTCTCAATGAAGATCCCTTTTGCCACAACTAAGACCTGATGCAGCCAAAAATAAATTAAACAAATAAAAATTTAAAAACAGGGCTTCCCTGGTGGCGCAGTGGTTGAGAGTCCGCCTGCCGATGCAGAGGACACGGGTTCGTGCCCCAGTCCGGGAAGATCCCACATGCCGCGGAGCGGCTGGGCCCATGAGCCATGGCCGCTGAGCCTGCGCGTCCGGAACCTGTGTTCTGCAACGGGAGAGGCCACAACAGTGAGAGGCCTGCGTACCGCAAAAAAAAAAAATTTTTTTAATAAAAATAAAAAAGTCTTCCAAAAGGTTATTATATTAGGGAAACATGAAAATATTGAAACAGTTATGTTGTTTTTTATACTAGTGAAAAATTGGAAATAAGCTAATTGTATAATAATAAGAGAATGGTTAAATAAATTGGGGTAAAATCTTATGGTAGAGTATTAACCAGTCCTTAAAAATGTTTTCAAATAATACATAATGACAAAGAAAATGCTCACAAAAGAATAGATATATGTATATGTACAACTGAATCACTTTGCTGTATACCTGAAACTAACACAACATTTAAAATCAACTATACTCCAATATAAAATAAGAATTTTAAAAAAGATAAAATGCTCACAAAATCTTAAGTGTAAAAGATTAAAAAGTATAAATTCAGCATAATCTTATAAGGGACTATCATTACGGGAAAAGTTTGATGATGAGAGAAAAAAAGAAAAAGACTGATGATGGATGGTGGGTAATTTTAGTTTTCTTTTTTATATCTTTTTATATTTTCCAAAGAAAATTAATTTATGTTGCTTTTATAATCAGGAAACAGTATAAGACAAAAGTGACTATGGGGAACTTTTAAAAAAAAGTTTCTGTATTGATTTGCATAAGTAACAGGGTAACACAGCACTAAAGATCAAAGTCCCGGTCCACCATATGAATTCGGTTAAGTAAAGGAAAAGACTTATTGAAAACAAGAATGCAGGTAATTACTTTGATTCAATTGTTGGTTCAAAATGCTGTTGCCAAGCCATCTCACATTATTTCAGCTAGGCTCAGAGCGAACCCACCTCTTGAATTCAGTGAGACACTGCCTCTCTTCTGTTTCTACATATAGCCCTCTCTCATTTTTACACTTCCCTTGCTCCATCTGCCCACTCCTTCTCACCTCAACTCTTAGGATTTTCCTGCTATGTATCTGCTATCCTTCAAATAAATGCTCCATGCAAGCTTCCAATACCCGTCAAACACATTAGGCTTGTACTTCATTCAGTGGCAATCAAATACCTGTTCAGTCACCCTGCCAGGTTTTCTGAAACATCCATACTATATTCCATAGGCGATGATTTTACAGTTATCCCAAGGCACATAATAATGTCCTTATAATGTGTCTTTAATTGTCATTGTCAGGGGATGTTGTGGTCAGTTTTGCTGTGTTTTCTGTTCCTTTACTTCTGGCTTAAGCTGTCCCTTTATACACTGTAAAAAGAGAGGGAAAAGTTTTAGTTATTAGCTGTAGTGAGGATCTGGACCAGAATAGCTGCCTCTACCTGGTAGGTAATGAGCCCAAATACAGTAAATCCTCTGTTCACATTTAATGTTTTTTTATATGGTTTGGGTCACTGTTTTCCTGTGTGACTCTCATGTGTGGTGTCTTTTTCTTTTTTTTTTTTTAAACTTCATGGGTCCTGACCAAGTCATTGCTGACTATCCCCCTCAATCTGTTTCAATGGTCTGCTTCTCCTTTCACTTGCCTTAAAATAAGTGATCCGCAAAGCTCTGCCCTAGCTCTTTTCTTTTTCCTCTGTGCATGCTTGTTCTCTCTGTGGCCTTACCAGTGCCCATTAAACTCTCACCTCCACCAGTCTTGGCCTTGGCCTGGCCTCACCTACAACCTGCTGCCCACACCAGTCTGTGATAGAGGAGGCCCAGCTCACCTGGTGAGGCTGCCTTCATTCAGCCCCAAAGGACTGAACAGGCTGTTATGCCCTGGGCACTGGGGACACACCAGACAGGTCATCTTCCTGTCCACCCCTCTAGGAGGGCCAGGTTGTTTGTCTGTCTCCCTGGTTCTAGGGACACTTTGGTGTCCAGAGTTTTCTGGTCTCCTGAGTTGCAGGTAAACAGCTTGGGGTGCCTGGGCCTATACCCCACTTTGTACTCTAGTCAGCCAGTAAGAGCTTGATCCTACAAGCCCTATTTCTTTTTCCCAATCTTCTTCTCCTTGTCTTTGTTATATTTCCCCAAGTGCTGGGACATGTACTTTCTGAACTGGGGTTTCCAATATCTCTGTTCCAGAAGCCATATGCTCATTCTAGTGGGGCCAGTGTCTCCTTTCCCCTTGTTTCTTTTTGGATTTTATGTGCAGTTGGATTAAAGAGCCAGACTCTTCTTTCCTAGTATTTACCCAGCTCCCTTATCCCTGCTTCCTTCAACCTCTCTGCTCCTGTTCCCAGTATGCCAAGTGGCTATATGGTCAGCAATCATTCTGCAATTTACAAAAATCTCCCCTCTGTGCAGATTACCTTGAAATGTATACTCAAACCCAAGCCTTTGTCCTCAACTCAGTCTGACTAATTTCCTGCTGGCTCTCTCCTCCTGGATATTTCAAAGGCACTTCAGGTTGCACTCAGCTCATCCAAGCCAGATCTCATTCTTCTTCCCCTAAACTAATTCCTTCTTCTCCTTGCTTCTCTACTTTGGTTAGTGGGACCATCATTTCCCAGTTACTCAGAGCCTCACGTCCCTATGCTCTAATCAGATTTCAGAACTTGAAGATTCAATTTCTTGAAAGAAATTGAGGTGCAGTAGAGATGACTGTGAAGCCAGAATTCCCAGTCCTGCTACTTAATGTCTGTACAACCTTGTGACAGTTATTTTAACTGTGTACCTCGATTGCCCCTTCTGTCAGATGGGAATAACAATTGTACCTATATCGTAGGACTCTCCTTAGATTGTATATGCTAAAGCACTTGCAACAGCTCCCTATGCATTGTAAGTGCCACATGTTTGTTTACTATTTTTATCTGTTCTACCCAGAATCTAATTCCCACCATGGCCTGCATTTCAATCTCACCATGAGCACCCTACTTCAGATGTTCATTGAACTGTTCTCTTAGCCTCCTAATTGTTCCTCCCTCTAGCTATTCTCTCCAGCACACTAGATAGAGCTTCCTAAAGCACAGCTTTGGTCCCCCATTGCTTTTTTCCATCACCACCACTCCCCAGCTGCCACCACTTCTCACCGGGCTAACTGAAATACGTTGAATCCACTCTTGCTCTTTTCTAATCCACTCTCCGTAACTTGCCACATCTGATCTTATCACGTCCCTGTTTAAAAAACTTGAGTGGATTCTTAGGGCTCTTGGAATAATGTCGTCACAGCCTTGCTACTAAAAGCACGTCCCTGGGACTTATGAGAAATGCAGACTCTTGGTCCCCAGCCCAGGCTTATTGAGTCTGAACATGCGTTTTAACAAGATCCCCACTGAAGTTTGAGAAGCCCTGTTTCTTCAAGGGCCCACACGGTCTGACCCTCTTTCTTCTGCAGCCTCGTCCTGCTCTACTCGTCCCCTTGCTCCGTATGCCTCACTGTGCCTCTGCCTCACTGGCCTTCATTCAGGCTTTTCAATGTCTCAGGCTCCTCCTCATTGCAGGGCCTGGCACCTGTGGCTCCCATGACTTGGGATGCTCTTCTCATTATCTCTTTGCTCTTGCCTGGCTTCACACCTGAGCTCAACTGTCAACTAAGATAAATACTACCTTAGGGTAAATACAACTAAGGTAAATACTATGCGACAAAGGTATATAGTGCCGTGAACATTCATGAGGGCTGGTCAGAGATATTTTCCAACTGCCCCTACTTAATATGAAAACATAAAATTCAGCATGTATTTTTTAAAGAGCAGCTCTATTGAGATATAATTCACATAACATACAATTCACTCATTTAAACTGTACCCGTCGATAGTCTCTAGTATATTCACAGAGTTGCACAATCATCACCACAAATTTTAGAATGTTTTCATTTCCCCCAAAGAAACCCCTCTCTCCTTGGCCATCACTCCTATCCTCCCCAGCCCCTCATAACCACTAATCTACTTTCTGTCTCTATAAATTTGCCTATTCTGCACATTTCATGTAAATGGGATTCCACAAAACGTGGTCTTTTATGACTGGTTTCTTTCACTTGGCATAATGTTTTCAAGGTTTATCCATGTTGTAGCATTTAAAGGTACTTTTCTTTTTATTGCTAAATAATATTCCACTGTTCATGTATTTTTCTTAGCACAACCAGAAACAGGATACCGTTCCACTGTGTTCTCCAGAGCCAAATTCAGTTTGTCATGTTTCTAGAAAAAGGTGACAGTAAGCAAATGTTGGCAGAGCCTTACAAGAGTGGCAGCCGTGTTTAGAAAGCTTCTTTCCATGAGTGACTTTATTCACTCAGCTCTCTTAGTCTATTTAGTATTCTGACTCACAAACGGAAGTGATTCTATTTTGGCATTCTTTCTCTTTCTCCTGAACTAAGCTCTTTGGTCTCTACTGACTTGCTGTGTTAAATTTTGCAAGTTATTTAAACTTTGTTTATTTAACTCCTGTGTGCTCTATAAAATAAGCCCAGTCCAGCCTGCTTGTTTGCCAAAGCTGTTTGGAGACATTTTCATATGCTATGCATCATCAGCTCCCACAGAAGGCAAAAGGAATTTGATGTGTGGGGGTAGTCTGGGATCCAGTCCAAAACTAGTGCTCATCTGGAAGAAACATGGAAGCCTGATACTCACTTGCTGGCCTTTTAGTCTTATTCGTTTATTGCCTTCCCTCTGTGGAACTTTGTAAATCTTTATCTGCTTTGTGCTTTTTCTATATAAGGTGAGATAAGCTTAAGGGGAAAGAAAAAAAGATTGTACTGAAAAAAGCCTCCTGCACTTTCTATTGGCCAACTGTGAACCAATGGGAGTAATTTGTCTGACCTAGCTTTGTGACCTGGGGAAGGATTACCCATAACATTCAGAATTCTCTCTCTTTTTTTTTTTAACCCTGGGATTGGCCTCTCCAGACCCCATCTTGGGATGTAAAATCCAATTATGTTAAAATTATCACTTACTTACTCATGCAATGCGCTGTGCTAGGTGCTGAGGAGGATACGAAAAGAAAGAAAACAAATCCCTGGTTTCAAAGAGCTCACAGTCTAATGGGGAGATAAGGAATTGTACACAAGGCAGAATGAGCTAAGTGCCAAGGGGAGAAAAAAACGTAAATGCTCAGGGAGCAGAAACAAGAGAAGGGATTACTGCTAGGTGGGGCAACAAGTATGGTTACAAGCAGAAGATGATTTGAGCTGTGTCTTAGAGGATAGTTAGAACTTTTAAAGGTGGGCATAGGAAATAGTAGGTAAATGTTCCAAATGGACTTCCCTGGGGTGGGGAAGTGCACAGCAACAGTCTCAGGTGTGTGAAGGGCAGCTGTAAATAATAAACCTGACAAAAGTAGGTTGGAAGCTATGAATGCTATACTAAGGGATCTGTTCTTGGTAACTTAAGCAAAAGGAAGCCAATGAAGGTCTTTGTCAGGGTGTACATCAAAACCGCACTTAAGGACAGTTAACCTGGCGAGAGGTTGAAGGATAGACTGGTAAGAGGAGACACTTCAGGCTGGGAGACCAAACAGGAGGATGCCGAGTCGAGGCAGAGGGAATGGAAAGGAGGTGAGCGCTACAACAGGCTCTGAGCTCAAGTGTGCCAAAGGCCAGGGATAGAGACTCCTGGACAGAACTCCCTCCTGGGATAGGGACTAGGAGTAGTCAACACCCACACCCCCAGGTGACGTCAGGAGGTCGACTGAGGTCTCTGATTGGCTACAACGGCCGCCAGTCCGGGGAGGAGGCGGTACCCTGTCCCCCGCCCGCTCCGGGCTTGGTGTGAAGCGGGCGCAGGCTGAGAGCCCCAGGAAACCCGCACCAGACGCACGCAGGACAACGGGCGCTGCCCCCGGGGGCCAGCGCAGAGGTAGGCAGATGAGACTGGCCGGGAGCCGAAGGGCGACCCCAGAGACTCCGGTGCCCGGGGATCCCCGCCCCCTCTAGAGCGCGCCGTCCCGGGTGGGCGCGTCGCGCGGAGGATGGGGGCGGCGGGCTGATCCGGAGGGCCGGGACCCGGGGATGGAGCGGGCTGGCACCGGACTCAACTCCGCGCCTCTCGCCGCAGCCTCCGCACTCCACGTCGCTCCCCTTGCTGCTAGCAGGACTGGGGTCTCGTCTGGGAGCAGTGGCCGGCGGCTCCTAGCCCACTGGTCTCCCGTGACATTTTGTTTGAAAAGTCGGGGCCCGGGTTTGTGGCGCGGCGCGGGCAGTCAGGGGGGCACACGAGGCTGCTGCGCGTCCCCGCGCTGAGTGGCACACGCAGTTAGGGATGCTGCGGCTCGGCCTCCGCTTCTTGGGAGCCCCACTGTGATCTCGGGGGCGAAACTTCTCAAAACTTTAAAGAACCATTTTCTACACCTTGAGTTGCCAGAATGTCAAAGTGCCCTTAGGTGACCTACCATGAAACTGCGCTGTCCCTCAAGTTATTCGGCCACTTTTTAAAAGATGGAACATTTCAGCCAAAATTTTTGACGTGCGAAACGCAGTGGAAAGAGAGGTTGAAACAATAACGCTGGAAAAGTCCTAGTGCTGTGCTACCTGCAGGTCACTGCTTTCTTTGTGAAAATGCCAGTCGCAAGCCTCGACCACACAGCTGTGTGTGTCCCTGAGGAGCTATGGAGTGAGGAGCACGGGTTCTAAGCAGTGCTACTGAAGGGCAGGCTTTGCCCAAGTGGTGCTGGGTGGTGGTCGGGAGGTTGCTTAAACAAGGCAAGCCTCAGTGTGGTCAAGAAAGACATCTTCTCTGCTTTAGAAACACACACACCTCTCTCTCTCTCTGTCTGTCTCTCTGTCTCTGTCTCTGTCTCTGTCTCTGTCTCTCACCGGGCCAAGTTAAGCTGTTCCTTAAGAGGAGAGAATTAAAGAGTATGAGTGGCTACCTTGGGCTTCATCAGGGGAAGCCTAAGTAGATGAACTCTTTCTATTCTTTTTCTTTCCCTTTAGGGATTTGGAAGAGAAACAGGAAGTCAAAGATTCAGAGAAAAGAGCATTCATTCCACAATCGTGTCAGTAAATGTTTCCCAAAGTCATTGGGGTATTTGGGAAACCAAGACTTTTTCCTGTCGGCTGCAGTAAAATTAGATTACTTTCAAATTCAAAATGTAGAAATGCTGTTTATTTAGCAAGTGGTATAGCTCCCAAAGCTATATCATTAGGCTCTATAAAATCAGTGGTAATGGAAAAGGATGGTGGATATTGTTAAAAATTAGAAGCTTTACTCAAGATGATGCATTAACACAGCAGTTACTTTATATTAACTGAAATTACAGAATGAAATGAGGAAATCAGGTGTCTAGACCTCAGGATAGACCATTAGCTAACCAATCTGTAGTTTTGAATTTTTAAAATTATGACTCTAGTAACTGGGAATGCAGACATGAAATGCCAATAATGTTCTTAAGGTTTTGCTACTTCACTGTAAAAATATGTAATTAGTATAACTATAGAAATGAATAGGTGTGTTTAACAGAATTTATTTGATGTGTCATTTTCATAGCACAGTACTCTTGGTAAAATATATGTCTGATACTTGTCATATTTGAGATTAACAATTAACTCTAAATTGTTCGAGTTAATGGTGGAATTCTCAGCAGGGATAACCACAAACAATAGATTATTAATATACATCCACTTAAACTGTTACTTTTTCTTCACTCATTTGTAAATATATGCTCTTTATAATTAAGGTATAATTCACAAATGAAAGTTACCTTTTTAAAGTGTACAGTGCAGTGGGTTTTGATATATTCACAAGATTGTGCAACCAACAGCACTAATTCTAGAATATTTTCATCACTTAAGAAAGAAACCCCAAACCCATTAGTAGTTGATCACCATTGCCCTCTCTTCACAGTTGTTGGCAACCACTAAGCTACTTTCTGTCTCTTGGGATTTGCCTGTTTTATATAAATGGAATCATACAGTATGTTGCCTTTTGTGTCTGGCTTCTTTCACTAGGCACTTAGGGTAATGTTTTCAAGGTTCATCCATTGTTGTAGCATGTATTAGTGCTTTATTCCTTTTTTTGTGGCTGAATAAGATTCCATTGTGTGGATATACCACATTTTGTTTATCCATTCATCTGATGATGGACACTTGGTTTGTTTCCACTTTTTGGCTGTTTGAATAATAATGCTGTTAACATTTGTGTACAAGTTTTGGTGTGGACTTAGGTATGCAGTTCTCTTGGGTATATACTTAACATTGGAGTTGCTGGGTCATATGGTAACTTTATGTTAAAACTTTTGAGGAGCTGTTAAACTACTTTCCAAAGCAGCTGTACTATTTTTACATTCTCAACAGCAGTGCATAAGAGTTCAGATTTCTCTGCATCCTCACCAACGCTTGTTATTACATGTCTTTTTTATTATAACCATCCTATTTAGTATGCAGTGGGAAGTCATTGTGGTTTTGATTTTCATTTTCCCTTATAGCTAATGATGTTGAACATTTTTTCTTGTGCTTATTGTCCATTTGTATATCTTCTTTAAAGAAATATCTCTTTAGATCCTTTGCCTACTTTTTTTTTTTTGCGGTACGCGGGCCTCTCACTGTTGTGGCCTCTCCCGTTGCGGAGCACAGGCTCCGGTCGCACAGGCCCAGCGGCCATGGCTCACGGGCCCAGCCGCTCCACGGCATGTGGGATCTTCCCGGACCGGGGCACGAACCTGCGTCCCCTGCATCGGCTGGCAGACTCTCAACCACTGCACCACCAGGGAAGCCCTCCTTTGCCTACTTTTTAACTGGATTTTTTATTGATGAGTTGTAAGAGTCCTTTATATAATCTGGATACATGTCCCTTATCAGATAATGTGATTGGTTAATATTTCTTCCCATACTGTGTGTTATCTTTTCACTTTCTTGATTGTGTCCTTTGAAGCACAAAAGTTTTTCTTTTTAGGTTAAATTTACCTATTTTTTCTTTGATTACTTATGCTTTAGATGTCATATCTAAGAAACTATTGTCTATTCAAGGTCACAAAGACTTATGCCGATTTAATCTACTATGAGTTTAGAGCTTAGGCTCTTACGTCTAGGTCTTTGATCCATTTGGGGTTAATTTTTGTGTATGGTATGCAGCCAGGGTCCAAATTCATTCTTTTGCGTGTGGATATCTAGTTGTCTAGCACCATTTATTTAAAAAAAACTATTCATTTCACCTTGTCAAAAATCAGTTCTCTCTAAATGTGAGGTTTTATTTATGTACTTTTTTTAATGGATTGAATAGCTCCCCCACCCGCCACCAAAAAGGATGTATTGCAGTCCTAACCCCTAGTATCTCAAAATATGATCTTATTTGGAAGTAGGGTTGTTACAGATATTTTTAATTGAAATATAGTTGATGTACAATGTTATGTTAATTTCAAGTATACTACATAATGATTTAATGTTTGCATACATTATGAAATGATCACCACGATAAGTCTAGTGACCATCTGTCCCCGTACAAAATTAGTACATTGACCATATTCCTTATACTGTATATTACATCCCTGTGACTTATTTATTATATAAGAGGTTTGTACCACTGGATCCCCTTCACCTATTTTGCCCCCCATCCTTATTTCTTATTTCCTTATTTCTGTACTCGTAATTTTATTCCACTGATCTATATATATGTCTATCTTTATGCCAGTACCACACAGCCTTGATTACTGTACCTTCGTAGTAATTTTTGAAATTGAGTGTGTGAGTCATAAAACTTTTTAAGATTGTTTTGGCTATGCTGGGTTCCCTGAATTTCCATATGAATTATTGGATCAGCTTGTCTGTTTCTGCAAAAAAATGCAGTTGGAATTTTGATAGGGATTGTATTAAATGTGTATATCCATTTGCAAGTGTTGCCATCCTCACAGTATTAAGTCTTTTAATCCATGAATGTGCGATGTCTTCCATTTATTTAGGTCTTCTTTAATTTCCTTCAGTGATGTTTTGTAATTATTTTTTTTTCATCTTGATCAATGATGTTTTGTAGTTTTCAGAGTACAAATCTTATACTTCTTTTGTTAAATTTACTCCTAAGTATTTAATTCTTTTTGATGCTATTGTAAATGGAATATATTCTTGATTTCATTTCTGGAGTTTCCTTGCAAGTATAAAGTAAAACAATTGATTTTTGTATATTGATCTGGTTTCCTGAAACTTTGCTGAACTCAAATAGTTCTAATAGTTTTTTTTAATGGATTCCTTAGAATTTCCTATGAATAAGACCATGACATCTTAAAATAGAAATAGTTTTAGTTTTTCCTTTCCAATCTGTGCGCTTTCTATTTTATTTTCTGGCACTGGCCAGACCCTCCAGTATGACATTGAATAGAAGTGGCGAGAGCAGACATCCTTATGTTGTTTCTGATCTTAGGCGGATCAGTCATTTACCATTAAGTGTGATATAAACTGTGGGCTTTCATGGATGCTCTTTATCAGGCTGAGGAAGTTCATTCCTATTGCTAGTTTGTTGAATGTTTTTATCATAAAAGGGTGTTAGATTTTGTTGAATGTTTTTTTCTGCGTCTGTTGAAATGATCATATGGTTTTTGTTTTTTATTCTGTTCATATGGTTCATTACATTGATTTTCATTTGTTGAAAAATATGTTTGTTATTTTTAAAACTGTAGAAATTTTACAGTAGAACATAAACAGGTTATTTTAAATGTAGTGCAAAAATTAACCAACATGAAATAGACTCTTCTTGTTGCTTAAGATAGAGGAGTGTCCCTATATTTCTGTGCAGTGATATGAATGGTTCAAGACTTAAGGATGTCCATTTCAGGACTGCTTTTTATTTTTAATATTTCATCTGTATTTTATTCCTTGTCCACTCTAAAGCTAATGAGGAAAGAAATGAAATAGCAGTAGAATTGAGAAAAAGTTTGTGACTGACAAACTACCTTATTTACTTCTAAATCATTAATAGAAAATGCTGATGTGAGGTAATGAAAAAAAGGTCATTAACAAGGCTAATATCCTTAGGAAAAACTCATAAAACAGTGGGGTGGGGCTTCTGTGAAAACGAAGAAATGAAGAGAACAATTTTTAGCTCTACAATAAGTTTCCCTTAAATTATGGCTAGAATTTAGGAGCATCTGGAGGCTTTGAGATGGTTGGGGAACTCTTAATAAAGTAGCCTTTGTAGAATAACTTTGCTTATATTTATTTCTAAATTATTGAGTGATAATGTAAGTATTAATGTGAAAGCTGATCTAAGCACAAATCAATATTTATGCTAGGAAAATAATCTTTTGCAGATTTAAAAAACTGGTATAGATTTAAGAAGGGGTTATATTACACTAAATATTGGGAAAATAAACTTGCTTAATTTGTGAGGGAGACATGTTTTTGTAAAACAGAAGAACAGAATAATACGCTTCTACTGCAGTTCTATCCTGGGGTTCTGAGAGTTTGCTGTCACATATATGCTATGATTAGGACTTGGCTTCTCCTGAAGAGCCATTTCTAATGCAGATTTTGTCAGTTCATAGCAAGGGCAATTCAGAAATACATTATCAAGCCATTTATGAAAATGGTCTGATGAAACATTAACAGACATTTAAAACTACTTTTATGAATCCCAGAGCTAAAAATAATTGTGCTTCCAAAGTCAAGCAATAGTTTTTTGCACTTTAGAATTTCAAAACCAGTTCCCCTGCCTCTTGGCTTCCCCTTAACCGTGCTTCTCCTTAGGATTAATCTCCTCCAAAAGGAAGGTTAGCATCTTGGAAAACACTGATCCAGATTTACTTAATGTAGGTGATTCTAAATTTCATGTTTATATGTTTTCTCTTCTTACACCAAATAAAAATTATCTAAACTCGTCTAGGGTCATAATACTTTGCCCAGTTAAATATACCAAAGGATTTTTGGTTTGAAAGACAGCCTTAGGGAAGAGATATGGGGACATATGTATATGTATAACTGATTCACTTTGTTATAAAGCAGAAACTAACACACCATTGTAAAGCAATTGTACTCCAATAAAGATGAAAAAAAAAAAAAGAAAGACAGCCTGGACCTGGACAAATATAGGGTGGTGGTAAGTAATAATTATAAGTCTAAGCCGTAATTGTAGCACTGATATGAAGTTTCTTTAGGTTATTCTATGATGCTACCAATTGAATCAAAACTGTAATAATTCTATAAGTTTAAGAACATGGTAAAATTATGAACCGACAGATGTAAAAAATCTTACCTCAGCTGTTGGGCAGAGCTAAAATAATGACAGTACTCTGTTTGTGTGGTGCTGTTATATTGTCCAAGGTATTGTTAAGAACAGCAGTATTTAATTTGTTCCTTACAACCTACCCATGAGACGAATGGTTTGTTACTGCCACATTCCCCCTTTTTTCTAGATTGGATAAGCTGAGACACGGAAAGTTTAATTAAGTTAAACAGAAAGTTTATGTAACCCAGTTGGGCCTCCAACCCTGGCCTCTTGTCTCCCCTAAGTTCTTTCCATGAGCTATCACCAGTTCTGGAATTTATCTTAGAATTCAAAACTTACGTCTAGATATCGTTAGATGGTGACTAGAATATGTGTGTTCAATGATTTAATGAATTATCCTGAATGCTAACTGATATTATGCCACTTGAATGCTTTCTTTCCTTCCTAGAATAAATATGGCAGAGCTTTCTGAGACAGAAGGACCAGTAGATTGGAAAGAACGATGTGTAGCCCTGGAGTCCCAGCTCATGAAATTTAGAGTTCAAGCGAGCAAGATACGAGAGCTCTTAGCAGAGAAGGTAAGCTTTTCTCCCTCACCTTTGTTAGTAAACGTCAGCTATTTGGGGCCCATTTCATTTATATTAAATAATCTCAGTACTTTAGGCTAAGGAAAGCATTTTAAAAATAATGAATATAATTTAACGTTTTGTCAGGAATCTGAAGCTATATTTGACATATTCTTTTGCCAGTTTTATTTTATTTTTTTAGATCTTTATTGAAGTATAATTGCTTCACAATACTGTTAGTTTCTGTTGTACACCAAAGTGAATCAGCCGTGTACATACATATGACCCATATCCCCTCCCTCTTGAGCCTCCCTCCCATCCTCCCTATGCCACCCCTCTAGGTCATCACAGAGCACCAAGCTGATCTCCCTGTGCTATGCTGCTGCTTCCCACTAGCTATCTATTTTACATTTGGTAGTGTATATATGTTGATGCAACTCTCACTTGGCCCCAGCTTCCACCTCCCACCCCACGTCCTCAAGCCCATTCTCTATGTCTGCATCTTTATTGCTGCCCTGCAACTAGGTTCATCAGAACCTTTTTTTTTTTTTTTAGGATTCCATATATATGTGTCAGCATATGGTATTTGTTTTTCTCTTTCTGACTTACTTCACTCTGTATGACAGTCTCTAGGTCCATCCACCTCACTACAAATAACAATTTTGGTTTTTTTATGGCTGAGTAATATTCCATCGTATATATGTGCCACATCTTTTTTATCCATTCGTCTGTCGACGGACACTTAAGTTGCTTCCATGTCCTGGCTCTTGTAAATAGTGCTGCAATGAACAATAATTCAAAAAGAGTCATGTACCACAATGTTCATTGCAGCACTATTTACAAGAGCCAGGACATGGAAGCAACTTAAGTGTCCGTCGACAGACGAATGGATAAAAAAGATGTGGCACATATATACGATGGAATATTACTCAGCCATAAAAAAACCAAAATTGTTATTTGTAGTGAGGTGGATGGACCTAGAGACTGTCATACAGAGTGAAGTAAGTCAGAAAGAGAAAAACAAATACCATATGCTGACACATATATATGGAATCCTAAAAAAAAAAAAAAAGGTTCTGATGAACCTAGTTGCAGGGCAGCAATAAAGATGCAGACATAGAGAATGGGCTTGAGGACGTGGGGAGGGGGAAGGGTAAGTTGGGATGAAGTGAGAGAGTGGCATGGACACATATACACTACCAAATGTAAAATAGATAGCTAGTGGGAAGCAGCCGCATAGCACAGGGAGATCAGCTCGGTGCTTTGTGACCACCTAGAGGGGTGGGATAGGGAGGGTGGGAGGGAGATACAAGAGGGAGGAGATATGGGGATATATGTATACGTATAGGGGATTCACTCTGTTATAAAGCAGAAACTAAAACACCATTGTAAAGCAATTATACTCCAATAAAGATGTTAAAAATATATAGATAGATAGATAGGCACAAATCCTTAGGTTACATGATGCCTACCTCTCAATAAAGCTGTTTCATGATTTTAAAAAAAAAAAAGAAGAGAAAAAAATCATTTCCTGGGTTGTACTGTGATTTATCTGGTATTTTCCACAATCCCAATCCCGTATGCAATGATTTTGTCAATATCACCAATTATAACCTTGCCTCTAAACCTCACTGGACACTTCCTAGGTATCCCAGGTGCCTTAGCCTCTCAACAGTTGGCCCGCTGTTGACCACAGCCTCCTCAAAATTTTCTTGGTTCCGTTGACTACTTACTCTCTTGGTTTCATTATGGACATTGTAAGAAGTTATGCCTATTTGGGTTCCAATTAATTGACCTTTAAATTCTTAATTTAATGCCAACATTTGTTTTGTTCTTCAGAAGGCTTATCGTAACAAATTTCTTTGAGTGCCCATTTTGTAAATTTTAAAAGTGTCGTTTTCTCTGTAAGTAAAATTGTAAATAGTTTTTTGGTGATTAATTTATGTTATTAAATTTTCTTTTTTGTCAGTGAATGAATATTCACAGAGGAATTATAGAGGAATTCACAGAGGAATATTATTTCAGAATTGCTGTTTTATTTGTGGTTTCTTATTCTCCTTCTCCTTCTCCTCCTTCTTCTTCTTCTTCTTTTTTGTCTTCCATAATTTGTATCTGTCTTAAATCCTTTGACAGATCTCAGAGATGGTATGATTCAGATGTGTTTCATACAGTGGAAAGAGGATAAGCATGCCAAATTTACTCATGGTTTCCCAGTAAATAAAGTCAACACCAAAATGGGAATAACACTTTTCATGATATTTTCTGTTATTTTCCACTATGAAATATTTTTCTCTGGATTAAAAATTATTTTTGGTACCCACCCATGTTTTAATAAAAATACCAAATATTGATTTATTATGTACTAAGCACTTTACAGATATGATTTATTTAGCTCTTATAACAATCTATGAATTAATAAGTTTTATTGTTCCCATTTTACAGATTAGGAAAATGATGCTTACCGTGTGCCAGGCAATGTTCTAAGTGCTTTATGTATATCAACTTTTTTTTTTTAATTATTTTTGGCTGTGTTGGGTCTTCGGTGCTGTCCGCAGGTTTTCTCTAGTTGCCTCTTCATTGCAGTGTGCGGGCTTCTCATTGTGGTGGCTTCTCTCATTGCGGAGCACAGGCTCTAGGCACGTGGGCTTCAGTAGTTGTGGCATGTGGGCTCAGTATTTGTGGCTTGGGCTCTAGAGTGCAGGCTCAGTAGGTGTGGCGTGCGGGCTTAGTTGGTCCGCGGCATGTGGGATCTTCCCGGACCAGGGCTCGAACCCGTGTCCCCTGCATTGGCAGGCGGATTCTTAACCACTGCGCCACCAGGGAAGCCCATATATTAACTTTTTAATCCTTATAACAGCCCTATGAGGTAGCTATTAATATTATTCATATTTACACAGGAGGAAACTAAGGCACATAAAAGTTATTTATTTACCTTGCCTGAGTTCATGCTGAAATGTAAGTGGTGGAGCCAAGATTTGAAAATAGGCATTTTGTTTTTAGAGCTTGAATGCTTAGCTGTCACCCTATATGGCATCTCTAATACAGTTTTGTTACCACATTCTTTGCTTTCTCTGCTATTCTTACCTACTCACCTATTCTGTCTTCTCTGTTCAGCCACACAGCATGTAACTCCATCTCTGCTTGGCAGCACACGTCTGCATAAGTTAGGATGCATTTATGGATGTAGTAATAACAGTTTACATAATATTACGTATTTTTCAAAGCAAACCCTCTTGCATTGCTTCTGCGTGCCAACACGACTTGAGTCACCTGTTGCGTTCTAGAGGATAGTCTGGTCCCATCTGTAACCTTTAGTTTTGTGTGAGAACCAGTCTGCCCTGAGGCTTCTTCCTAATAGTTCTCCATACCTTCCCTCCAGATGGTTGCAGGCCTAAGTCTGAAGATTCTTGAGGGAATATTAATTTGATTCCTCAGCTCTTTGCCAGAAATTCTGTCCAACTTTTCCTTTCTGCTACAGTTCTTGTTCTTAGTTCTGTTTTCTTGGCACTGATTTGAGGCATCTAACACTAGGTGCTTAACTATGGTTCCTAAGCCTTGACTACAACCATTAGCTAGTTTCAACCCTACAGTAACTCTATGACATAACTATTATTACCCACAATCTACAGATGCTGACATTAAGACTGAGAGCATTTGAGTAGTAGGCCCAATATTACACAGCTAGCAAATAGCAGAGTTGGCATGAAACCTTAGATCTTTCATGCTTTTTTTGTGATGCAGCTAAAAGAGTGCATGGCACATAGAAGTAACTCATTATTACTTTCCTGTATCCTTCTGATTGGACACACTGGTTAAGTGTACAAGGAGATGACTTAAACTAATGTAATTATAGATTGATGGGAGACATCTTTCTGAATTTTTTTAGGAAAAATGTATGAGAGGATCTCAGAGTGTTTTTATAATTCAAGATGGATTTCAATCATATATACATTGTATAGTTTTGGAGATGGATTAGGAGAATACACGGGATTTTTTTAAAACTATTTTTTTCACCTATTTGTTTTTTCCATTACAATTTCCAAGTAACTTCAAATATTGAAGCTTGTGAAGAAAAAGGCCTTATTGAAGTCTTGGGCAGGTCCTGCTGTAAGTGGGAGAGGTCTTTAGAGGAATTTAAGGAATGGTGTTGGAAATATCTCTAGTATGCCAAACATAAACGCTTTAGAGAAGCTGAGATTTAAGTAATTTTCCTACTTTACCGTATTACTAGTTCATTTTTGGAGTCAGGGAGGGAAAGGGAAAGTTTCTTTTTCAGTTGAAGTGAATGTTATTTCCTACAGGTTAGATTTTCAGTGAAAAGGAAAAGGTGAAAAATATGAATTTTCCCTCTGGGCATCAGCATGGACCACATAACCTAATGCTGCCTTTACCTGATACAGCATTTCTGTCTGGCAGTTCCTGCCACTTGACCTTCCTCTTGTGAATATGATTCCCCTGAGGTGGTCTAGGATTCTCGTCTAAGAATAAGGAGTATCTGGATAGCATTGTATTTGCTTTCATGTAACAGTCCAGTCACCACTGTGATTGCCCTATTTAAACCACACATGCCCTGTTACTCTTTTGCCCCACCTAATATTTCACAGTGCCCAGTGAAAATTATACATATACTAATAATGAGATTTTTCAGGCTAATTTAAATTTCATTTTTGAGCTATTGACTGAGGATATTATTTTTAATAACAAAATTTTTAAATGGTTATAACGTCTTTCATGGGTTCTATGGGGAAAAGTCAAGAAGAGAGATACTTAATGAGGAATTTCTGTCCACATCAATGAGTTTGAAGGTTCTAAAGTATTCTGCCTGTAGTAACCAATTCATTAAATAAGTTTATCTGTATACAGTGCATGGAACAATGAGATCACTGAGTGTTATGTATGGTGGTGTTATGTATGTATGTGTTTCTGTGTGTGTGTGTGTGTGTGTGTGTGTGTGTGTGTGTGTGTAAAATCTGGACCAGTGGCAGATTTCCCTCTGCCACTTGCTGCTGTGTTCACACTGGCTACAGAGGGCACTTTCATTCTGGTAAATCAAAGCACCAGGCTTAGAATTTGCTTCTTCATTTTATTATTGTATTAGTGGCCTGTTCATAAAAGACTTATTTTTGTCCAAAGCCTGATATGGATCATTTCAGGTTTCTTTTACTGACTTAGTATGGATTGGCTGTGGAATTGACCCAAGCTTTACATTACAGTCTACATTGTGAAAGTAAAAACTTAATGGGTATTTCCCGCATTGCTTTTTTTTCACTTTTAGTATTTTGCAAAGTTATTGCCCAGTTTGAATGATTATAAAAACAATCACTCGAAAAACAAAGTATTGCTTTTCATCCTATGCTTATGTTTAAACTGATTTTTTTAAATTAATTTATTTTTGGCCGCATTGGGTTTTTGTTGCTGTGCACGGACTTTCTCGTTGTGGTGAGCGGGGGCTACTCTTTTGTTGCGGTGTGTGGGCTTCTCATTGAGGTGACTTCTCTTGTTGCAGAGCACAGGCTCTAGGCACGTGGGCTCAGTAGTTGTGGCTCGCAGGCTCTAGAGTGCAGGCTTAGTAGTTGTGGCACATGGGCTTAGTTGCTCTGCGGCATGTGGAATCTTCCTGGACCAGGGATTGAACCTGTGGCCCCTGCATTGGCAGGCGGATTCTTAACCACTGTGCCACCAGGGAAGTCCCTAAACTGATTTTAAAGTGTTCTAAACTTTATTGGATATACTTAATGTGTATTTACATTTATGCAGTGTGAAATGTTTGGTATTTATGATGTTTAACATAGATTGTGAAAATTTAGTGATTTTGTTTTATCAAAATGTATCTTTGCTTTTAAATAATTATTTGGAAAGAGTTGAAACCTTCATCCATTCATTCATTATTTTTTCCTTTCTTTTATTTGTTCAACACACATTTATTGAGTTTCTGTTATGGGGTATTCGTGATCCCTGCCACAACCAATGTTACGTAAGTAAATAATAAACCCCAAATCTGGGGAGAGACTACTTAGGTAGAATTTGGTTAGAATCTCAAATTCTAAATTTAGCCTCTCTTGGTCATACCTGTGTTCCTGTGTTTCCTTCTGCAATAGGTTTCTTGAGAACATGCAACTTAAAGTTGTTCCTATTATGAATGTTAATGATTTTAAGTTACCAATAAAAGATTCCTAGGCCAAAAGAATAGCATACAAGGGACAAAAATAAAGACAAATGCTTTCCAGCCAAAGATTTTGTGGTTTCACGTATTTGGGACTGATCTTCATATGGTTCTGTAGAGCTATACGCTGTGTGTGGAGTTTATAAATACCAAAGCTGCTGTGGTTCAACTAAAAGAGCAGTAGGGAATCTGAACGTGAAGACTCACATCCCAGCCATGTCACTGGCTGGGAGCATTAGCTTACACAAGGCAAACTCATTCGAAACACCAATTTCCCAGTCTTTATAATGGGAATAATGATTTCTGTCTTATGACGTGACTGTGAAATAATGTATTTGAAAATTCCTGGTTCCTGAACACATTCTAATTTTTTAAAAGTTCTCTTCCCTGAATTATTTTTCTTTCCTCTGAGATTATTTTCCACTTTTATGTTTGTTTGTTTGTTTGTTTTCAGGTTGCAAGCTTTTCTCAAATGTCTGATGATCTTTGGTGGTCCATTTATATTTAAGAATGAGATATCTGGAAAGCTGACCAACAATTGTGTATAAATAGTCAGTGCTGGTCAACTGTCAATGTTTGCTTTAGAATGAGTGGGTGGGAGACTGCTTATTACACCATGAGCCCATAAATGCCACAGTTGTTGGACTAGAGCCCTCCAAGTAATTTATTCAGCATTATAAGAGAAGAACATTTCAGTTTTTTAACAGGAAGTAAATGCTTAGCTGCTGCACATTCGGCATACGGGGATAAGTGAGAAGGTTTCAGGGAGTTAGTTGACTCTAAGGGCCACGTGTTTTCCATTAATACCCACTATTCCCAGCCCCACACTCACTTCCCCTTGTAGGTCTTTACAGGGTTGTGCAGGGCATTCAGCTCCCAGGGGAGAAGTTCAGGACCCTCCAATCCTTATTCTAGGCTGTGGTTTCTGTCACTCTGCTTCACCAAAAACAAGAGAATTAAGTGAAATATGTATATTTAATGGTGAACTTGTCCTCCCCCTCCCAGCCTTCTTCTCCTACATGGTTCCTAAAATGCTGACAGCCAATTCTACAGGAGGAGATTGAAAGTCTTTGGGCAATCTTATCAGCCCAGGTGGAAAGAGGTAATAATGCTGACATCAGTGGTTCTTCAACAGAAAGTCTAGCCAGATCACCTAATACTAAAGTTCATGATCAGCAAGCCCCATATATGTGTAAAAGCTTCTAGTCAGCTTTTTAGTTCCTTACCTTTAAACATCAGTGGGCATCTTATGAATGACCAGACATCTGATGAAGGCCTCTAACATGGAAGATAGAGAACAACCAATCAGAAAAAACCAATATCGCCTATGCAGGGAAAAAAGAAACAAAACAAATAAAATCCTATCATTTAATATTCCCAGAGAAAAAAGGTATTGCATTCATGAAACAAGGAATATTCAGGAAATAAAAAGAACCCTCAAAAAATTAAAATCATGATAGAAGAAATAGTCAATTTAATAAAGAGTTTGGGATATAAACTTAAGATAAGTTCCTGGGAAGTAGAGAAAGATGTTGAAGAGATGGAACACAGGAGAGAAAAGAGAAATTTAGAGGACCAGTCCACTATGTCCAAGCTCTGGATAAAGGAAATCTAGAGGGGAGAATATCAGTGAAATGATGAACGGAGGTTTCCCAGGATTGAAGGATGCAAGATTCCAGATTGAGAGGGTCTACCAAGTGCCTTGCGCAACAGATAAAAATAGTTCCACCCCAAGGCACATCATCATGAAAGTTCAGAATATATAGACCAAAGAAAAGATTCTGCAAGCCTTCCAAGAGAAAAAACATGTCACATACAAAGGATCAGGAATTAGAATGGCTTGGACTTTTCAAAAGCAACGCTAGAAGTTAGGAGATAATGAAAAAATGCATTCAAAATTCTGAAGGAAAGTGACATCAAACTCAGAATTCTGTACTGAGGCCAGTTATGAATTTTATCTGAAGGTAGAATAAAGAGATTTTTAAGACATGCAGGGTCTGGTAACCTTTCTGAGGAATCTCCAGAAGGATATGCTCCATTAAAAGGAAGAAGTAAACCAAAAAAGAGGAAGGCATAAGATATAGTAAATAGGAGATTCAATGTGGGAGGAAGTTGAAGGGCCTTCCCAAGAAGACAGCAGTGCCCAGGCAGAAAGAGGAGCCAGTCTGTATTGACACAGGTCAGAGGCTTTAGGAGCTGCTTCAGGAAGATGAAATTGGTGGAAAATTAGATGTGAATGAGCATCCTGAGAGATGATTTAGACAGTGGTGTGAATTTGGAGTTGAACTATTAAGTTCATAGAAAGCTAAGTAAATAAAAGAACAAGACACTAGGGAAAAAAGTTATGTAGCAAAGGAAAAAGTAACCATAGTGTACTACATGGTTCCTCTTTGACTATCATACATAGTCACAATAATACTAATGAAGAACAGCAATTTAACCAAGGGTAAGATATAAACGTATTGGAAGTACGGGAGTGTACCTGTGTTGATGGCAAGGAGATCAAAGAGCTAAATCTTCATTCTCCATGCAGGAAGTAAGTAGGAAATCACTAAACTGAAGAAGTCAACAGAAATAGAAGCATGTTATTTAGAACACTTAAAGAAATAATAAGAGCATTGACCAAAAGAGTACAATTATTTTATTAAAAAATCTTATGAAACTGGTTGACACAATGTGTATTTATGGCTTTGATCAACAGAAAAAGAACAAAAATCAAATTGTGAAATAGATGGACTTATTCAGTCTTTTGGAAGGAGATCTTCTTAATAGGATGTTTCCATGGAAATCACTTTCTAAACAAAATAATTTATTTTGTGTTTTCAGAGTATATCAAAAAGAATCAAACCTTCTGGGTTTATACTTTGGGTTTTTTTTGTTTTGTTTTGAAGTATAGTTGATTTACAATATTGTGTTAGTTTCAGGTGTGCAGCAAAGTGCTTCTGTTATATATATATGTGTGTGTCTGTGTATGTATATACAGAATATATATATATATATATATTCTTTTTCAGATTCTTTTCCATTATAGGTTATTACAAATATTGAATATTGTTCGCTGTGTCATACAGTAAATCCTTGTTGCTTATCTATTTTATATATAGTAGTGTCTATCTGTTAATCCCATAGTCCTGATTTATCTCCCCCCCATTCCCTTTCCCCTTTGGTAACCATAAGTTTGTTTTCTCTGTCTGTGTGTCTGTTTCTGTTTTGTAAATAGATTCATTTGTATTAGTTTTTAGATTCCACATATAAGTGCTATCATAATATTTGTCTTTCTCTGACTTCACTTAGTATGATAATCTCTAGGTCCATCCATATTGCTGCAAATGGCAATATTTCATTCTTTTTTTATAGCTGAGTAATGTTCCTATATATATATGTGTGTGTGTGTGTGTATGTGTGTATACATACACACATACACACACACACACACACACACACACAGCCCACGTCTTCTTTATCCATTCATCTGTTGATGAACACTTAGGTTGCTTCCATATCTTGGCTATTGTAAATAGTGCTTCAGTGAACATTGGGATACATGTATCTTTTCAGATTAGAGTTTTCATCTTTTCCAGATATATGTCCAGGAGTGAGATTGCTGGATCATATGGTAGCTCTATTTTTAGTTTTTTAAGGAATCTCCATACTGTTTTCCATAGTGGTTGTACCAATTTACATTCCCATGAACAGTGTAGGAGGGTTCCCTCTTCTCTACACCCTCTCCAGCATTTATTTGTAGGGTTTTTGATGATAGCCATTCTGACTGGTGATAACTCATTATGGTTTTGATTTGCATTTCTCTAATAATTAGCAGTGTTTTCTTTCCTTTTATTAACTTTGGACTTTGTTTGTTCCTCTTTTTCTAGTTCCTTGAGGTGTAGGTTGTTTATTTGAGACTTTTCTAGTTTATTGAAGTAGACATTTATTGCTGTGAACAACCCTCGTAGAATTGCTTTTGTGGCATCCCATGGATTTTGGTATGTTACATGTCCATTTTCATTTACTCCAGGTATTTTTTTATTTCTCTTTTAATTTTTTTTCTTTGGCCCATTTGGTTTTCAGTAGCATGTTGTTTAATCTCCACATATTTGTGAATTTTTTCAGTTTTCATGTAATCAATTTCTGTTTTCATATTATTGTGGTCAGAAGAGATGCTTGATGGGATTTCAACCCTCTTAAATTTATTAAGACTGATTTTATCACCTAACGTATGGCTTCTTTAAATGTATCTGAAATCACAATAAATGTATTATTTCTATATATCATATTGATGAAGTTTTCATTATCTCCCTGTTCCCATGCTTTTTTTCCTCTCTGATGCTTTGGAAGCTATGGACTGAATTTCTGTTCTTTTAAGTGATTGTCCTTAACTCTTTTTAAAAAAAAAGGCCAGCAAAAATACTTTATATTGTAACAATAAAACTTGAAACAGAATGTATCAAGGAAACATTAGGGAGGTGGTGATAATTACAAAAAAAAAAACTCTATATAAGGTGGCATTGTGGTAGGGAGTTGGTGAAGGAAAGGATGGAAACAAATAGCAATGGAGAGCTGAGCATCAAAACAGGAACTGCTGAAACTGTTAGGATGGCCAGCACTGATTTTTCTTTAGAGAGCACTCTTTAGAGAATGAGCATTTTCTAGAACTTAAAAAACAGCACCTTCAATTTAAGCTTTCAGTCAAGCTCTTGGAATTTAGGTAATTATTTAGCATTGAAGATGCTAGAAGATGTTAAATGTGTAAGTCCAGTATAAGCCATAAAATGGGAGAATGTCAGGCAACCAGAAAGACTTCAATTGCCCCATCTTTCCTAAAGAGAACTAGTGGTTTTTCCAACATAATCATGAAACTGCCTACTTTGAAAGCCTGAAGTGGTGTGGGGATACGTTGGGATAGGGTGTGATGGAATCACATTTTGGGTAGAAATATTAATACAACTGAAGGAAATCTTTCACCTTGGAGAATAATTTAGCCCTCAGCAACTCCTTAGTCTGCCATGGCTTTGCAACAGTAGCAGACTTTTAATTTGTAATATATATAAATGTGTTTTCATAAAAAGAAAAAATATAAGTAGAAATATGTTTTAAAGGCTAGACCCAAAATGGCACGATGTCACTTCCACTGCATTCTGTGTGTTAAGGCAGGTCACAAAGCCATCACAGAGTCAAGAAAAGGGACAGGAGACCTCATCTCTCAGTGAGAGAAGTGACATGTACTTACAGGGAGGAAAGGAATTGATGGTGGCCATTTTGGGTGGCTGTCTAACCCTAATCAGTCACTTTAATTCACTCAGACTCTTGCATTCCAACTTGTGTCCTTGCTTCCTCACATTACAGCTGAACTCACGAAAGTCACTAATGACCTCTTAACTAACATATATTTACATATATTATTCAATCATACTACATTTCATTTACATGTGTCTTTCAGTATGTCATTTACATATTTTTAAAAACTTTTTATTAAAGAAGTTTTCAAACATACAAAAGTGAGCAGAATATTATAATGGACCCCAGGTACACATCACCCAGCTTTAATGGTTATTAACTCAGGACCAATCCTGTTTCACCTATACCCTGACCTACTTCTCCTCTCCTACGTTATGTTGAAGCAAAGCCTCAATATATTATTTAATCCATCTGTGTATATTTTTAATGAATATATGGTATCTCTTTAAATATTTAGACAATCCGCTGTTTTGGGACATTCATGGCTTTTATTTTTATCATTCAAATTATAACACCACAACTGCTACCATGTATTTCTAATTAATGAAACACCAACAGCTCTTTCACATCACTTTTACATTTTTTTTGTTTTTTATCCTCATAACTTCCTGTTAGGTAGGTAGAATAGGTTACATTATCCCTATTTTAATAGGGAATTAAGAAGAATTTTAGAGCCCAATGCCAAATTGTTGGTAAATAGTAGAATTAGAACTAGAACCCAGTGTCTTAAATCTATAGTTAGTTCATTTTCAACTAAACCTTGCTAACTTAAAGTTATTCATAAAAGTAATACATGTGGTAGAAATACACAGCTTTAAATTTTTCTGTATAAATATTCATTGAACACCCATTAAGTATTAGATACTATGCTGGACACTTTCCTGTTTAATCGTCACATAAATAGTATGAGATAAGTGTTATCTCACTTTACAGGTAAGGAATGCAGACTCAGGAAGGTAAATGTCTTACCCATCATTACACAGCTTAGAAGTAGTGAAATCTGGATTCTGATTTAGGCCTTCCTGCCTCCAAGTTCAGTGCTCTTTCCACTTTTCCCTATATTAATATTTCAAGGACTACCCCTTTTAAATTAAAAAAGCAAAAATACTTTTTAGACATATGCTTTTAATTAACTCACTGTATTCACATATCCATATAATTTTCACGTCCAGCAAATTCAGTTTATTTGTAACCTTATATACCAAGTCCTATGAAATGCTGTGTGTGTGCAATGCTTTTTATAATGGAAAAAATCATTTTTTGTAAGGTTATTTCTTGCTGGCAAGCTTTTAGAATTTTACTGAGTGACTGGTATGTGCAAAGATATGGTGTTACAGAGGATATAAAGGGTACTCACACATGAAATATGTCTTCAAGCAACTTACAGTATAGTTTTGAAAATAGTACAAGGTAGAAAGTAAATGCCATAGGAACAGAAAAAAAAGTTATTTGACAGTGTAAAAATAATGCTGCTATCCTTCATACAGGCATAGTGCTTTACAGATGTCATTTCATTCAATAATTTATAATACATTGAATACCTATTATGTATAAAGAGCTGTATTAGGGTATGTAACAGTGAGGCAGACAGACAAGGCTTCTGCCCTCACTGTTATTGCTAAAAAGCAAACACTTCAGAAAGAGAAATCTGACAAGATATTTGTATAGTCTTTGTCTTAGTCCATTCAGGCTGCTATAACAAAGTGTCACAAACTGTGTGCTCATAAACAACAGAAATTTATTTCTCACAGTTCTGGAGGCTGGAAATCTGAGATCAGGGCACCAGCAACATTGGGTGAGGGTACTTTCCTGGGTTGCAGACTTATCATTATATCCTCACTCGGTAGAAGGACTCAGAGAGCTCTGTGGGATCTAGGGCACTAACCTCATTTGTGAGGGCCCCGCTCTCATGACCCAGTGACCTTCCAAAGGTCCCACCTTCTAACACCATCATTTTGGGTGTTAGAATTCCAACATGTGAAACAATGGGGACACAAACAAAAAAAGTCTAAAGAATAAAATTTCATATAAATACCATTTTTGGGGGGGAACACAAACAAAAAAAGTCTAAAGAATAAAATTTCATATAAATACCATTTTTTAAAAAATTGAAGTATAGTTGATTTACAATGTTGTGTTAATTTCAGGTGTTACAGCAAAGTGATTCAGATATATATATATATATATATATATATCTATATACACATACACACACATACACAACACACACACACACACACACACACACACACACATATATATATTCTTTTTCAGATTCTTTTCCACTATAGGTTATTACAAGATATTGAATATAGTTCCCTGTGCTATCCAGTGGGTCCTTGTTTTTTTATCTGTTTTATATATAGTAGTGTGCATCTGTTAATCTCAAACTCCTAATTCTAAATACCATCTTAATCAGATATGGATGAGACTCAAGGTATGATTCATTCTAAGAAAATTCCCCCCAGCTGTGATCCTGTGAAATCAAACAAATTATGTGCTTCCAAAATACAATGATGGTACAGGTATAGAACAGACATTTCATTCCAAAAGGGAGAAAGAAGGGGTAACAGATTCCAAGCAAATCCAAAACCCCAGAAGACAAGCAACATTAAGTCTTAAAGCTTGAGAACAATCTTCTTTAATTAGATGTTCTGCTCTGTGGGACAAAGGTCTTACCTTCCAGACCCACCTAAGGCATGGTGTGGGGGTGGTCTCACCCTCTGGACACACTGGGATATGCTCGCCTCCCATGGTTTTATTGGGTGTAGCCACACAGCAGCTCTCATGGGTTGCAATTGCATGCTGGTGATTCTACCAGTCTGGGGCCCCAAGGGTGGCCTGATGGCTTCACTGGCACTGCCCTGGTAGTGGCTCCCTTCAGCGACCTTGCCCTCAAGTGACCCTCTGCTTGGGTTGTGGGCCCATGGCTCCAGGTTGCTTCATCTTTCTAAATCTAGGTGAAGGTAGCCGTGCCCCCATGGCTCTGCTGGGCAGGATAGAGCCCCCATAGCTTTGGGCAGTACCACTTTGATTTAGGCAGAGGTCAGTCATCTGGCCTGTTGAAACCCAGGCAATAACCCCATCCATCTACCACGTTTTGAAACTGAGGAGGCAGCCCTAATGATCTCTCTCTCCTTTTTTTTTTAAAATTTTTATTGGAGTATAGTTGATTTCTAATGCTGTGTTAGTTTCTGCTGTACAGCAAAGTGAATCAGTTATACATATACATATCCACTCTTTTTAAGATTCTTTTCCCATATAGGTCATTACAGAGTATTGAGTAGAGTTCCCTGTGCTATACAATAGGTCCTTATTAGTTATCTATTTTATATATAGTAGTGTGTATATGTCAATCCCAATCTCCCAGTTTATCCCTCTCCCCTTTGCTCCCTGGTAACCATAAGTTTGTTTTCTACCTCTGTGACTCTTTATACTTTGTAAATTAGTTCATTTGTACCTTTTTTTAGATTCTACATATAAGCGATATCATATGATATTTGTCTTTCTCTGACTTGCTTCACTTAGTATGATAATCTCTAGGTCCATCCATGTTGCTGCAAATGGCATTATTTCATTCTTTTTATGGCTGGGTAATATTCCATTGTATGTACCACATCTTCTTTACCCATTCCTCTGTTGATGGACACTTAGGTTGCTTCCTTGTCTTTCTTGGCTATTGTAAACAGTGCTACAATGAACATCGGGGTGCGTGTATCCTTTTGGATTATGGTTTTCTCCAGATGTATGCCCAATAGTGGGATTGCTGGATCATGTGGTAGTTCTATTTTTAGTTTTTTAAGGAACCTCCATACTGTTCTCCATAGTGGTTATATCAATTTACATTCCTACCAACAGTGCAAGAGGGTTCCCTTTTCTCCACACCCTCTCCAGCATTTATTGTTTGTAGACTTTATGATGGTGGCTGTTCTGACCTGTGTGAGGTGATACCTCATTGTAGTTTTGATTCGCATTTCTCTGATGATGAGTGATGTTGAGCATCTTTTAATGTGCTTTTTGGCCATCTGTATGTCTTCTTTGGAGAAATGTCTATTTAGATCTTCTGCCCATTTTTTGATTGTGTTGTTCGTTTTTTTGACATAGAGCTGCACAAGCTATTTGTATATTTTGGAGATTAATTCCTTGTCAGTTGCTCCTTTTGCAAATTTTTTTTCCCATTCTGTGGGTTGTCTTTTCATTTTGTTTATGGTTTCCTTTGCTGTGCAGAAGCTTTTAAGTTTACTTAGGTCCCATTTGTTTATTTTATTCTTTAAATTTATTTTATTTATTTTTGACTGTGTTGGGTCTTCGTTGCTGCATGCGAGCTTTCTCTAGTTGCAGCGAGGGGGGCTACTCTTCGTTGCGGTGTGCGGGCTTCTCACTGCGGTGGCTTCTCTTGTTGCGGAGCACGGGCTCTAGGTGTGCAGGATTCAGTAGTTGTGGCGCGCAGGCTCAGTAGTCGTGGCTCGCGGGCTCTAGAGCACAGGCTCAGTAGTTGTGACTCACGGGCTCTAGAGCACAGGCTCAGTAGTTGTGGCACACAGGCTTAGTTGCTCAGCGGCATGTGGGATCTTCCTGGACCAGGGCTCAAAACTGTGTCCCCCGGGCTTCCCTGGTGGCACAGTGATTGAGAGTCCGCCTGCCGATGCAGGGGACACGGGTTCGTGCCCCGATCCAGGAAGATCCCACATGCCACGGAGTGGCTAGGCCCATGAGCCATGGCCGCTGAGCCTGCGCATCCAGAGCCTGTGCTCCGCAACAGGAGAGACCACAACAGTGAGAGGCCTGCATACGGCAAAAAAAAAACAAACTGTGTCCCCTGCATTGGCAGGTGGGTTCTTAACCACTGAGCCACCAGAGAAGCCCCTATTTTTGTTATAATTTTCATTACTGTAGGAGGTGGATCAAAAAAGATATTGCTGTGATTAATGTCAAAGAGTATTCTGCCTGTGTTTTCCTCTAAGAGTTTTATAGTGTCTGGCCTTACATTTAGGTCTTTGATCCATTTCGAGTTTACTTTTTCTTTTTAAATAATTAATTAATTTATTTATTTTTGGCTGTGTTGGGTCTTCATTGCTGCACTCGGGCTTTCTCTAGTTGCGGAGAGAGAGGGCTACTCTTTGTTGCGGTGTGTGGGCTTCTCATTGCAGTGGCTTCTCTTGTTGTAGAGCATGGGCTCTAGGCATGTGGGCTTCAGTAGTTGTAGCATGCGGGCTCAGTAGTTGTGGCTCGCAGGCTCTAGAACGCAGGCTCGCGGGCTCTAGAGTGCAGGGTCAGTAATTGTGGCTCATTGAGTTTACTTTTGTGTATGGTGTTAGAGAGTGTTCTAATTTCATTTTTTACATGTAGCTGTCCAGTTTTCCCAGCACCACTTATTGAAGAGACTGTTTTTTTCTCCATTGTACACTCTTGCTTCCTTTGTCAGAGATTAATTGACCATAGGTGTGTGAGTTCATTTCTGGGCTTTCTGTCCTGTATCATTGATCTATGTGTCTGTTTTTGTGCCAGTAACATACTGTTTTGATTACTGTAGCCTTGTAGTGTAGTCTGAAGTCAGGGAGTGTGATTCCTTCAGCTCTGTTTTTCTTTCTCAGGGTTGCTTTGGCTATTCAGGGTTTTTTGTGTTTCTATATAAAGTTTAGAATTTTTGTCCTAGTTCTGTGAAAAATGCCATTGGTAATTTGATAGGGATTACATTGAATCTGTAGATTGCTTTGGGTAGTATGGTTATTTTGACAATATTGATTCTTCTAATCCAAGAACATGGTATATCCCTCCATCTGTTTGTGTCATCTCTGATTTCTTTCATCAGCATCTTATAGTTTTCAGAGTAGAGGTCTTTTGTCTCCTTAGGTAGGTTTATTCCTACGTATTTTATTCTTTTTGATGTGATTTTCCTTGATTTCTCTTTCTGATCATTCATTGTTAGTGTTTACAAATGCAAGAGATTTCTGTGTATTAATTTTATATCCTGCAACTTTACCGAATTCATTGATGAGCTCTAGTAGTTTTCTGGTAGCATCTTTAGGATTTTTTATGTGCAGTATCGTGTCATCTGCAAACAGTGAAAGTTTTATTTCTTCTTTTCCAATTTGGATTCCTTTTATTTGTTTTTCTTTTCTGATTGTCATGACTAGGACTTCCAAAGCTATGTTGAATAAAAGTGGTGACAATGGACATCCTTGCCTTGTTCCTGATCTTAGAGGGAATGCTTTCAGCTTTTCACCATTGAGAACGATGTTGGTTAGCTGTGGAGCCCTGATGATCTCTGAATTACATTTATGGTCCTTCTTTCCTTGTCTTGAAGAATAGCCCATGTTCACAGCCATATAGTCCTGTCCTGTAAAATCTAAGTCCAACAGCCTTCCTCATTCCTTCTTCTTCAGTTCAAACGGACTGTTTTCCTGCTGGGGTGGCTGATTCAGTCTGTGGTTCAAACCCATACTAATCTCTTAATCACAAGGTGGCTTGGCCACACCCTGTTCTCTCTGGAACAAGCTTTCTCATTTCTTTCAATATGGATAGGCCAAAAATTTTCCATTTCTGCATCCTCTTTGGTTAACAATTCCACCTCTAAGTCATTCTCTCTTTTCACATTTTACTATAAGCATTCAAAAAGAAACAGGCCACTCCTTAAACACTTGGCTTAGAAATTTCCTCAGCTATATATCCAATTTCATCACTCATAAGTTCTCCTTTCCACAAAACACTAGGACATGAACACAGTTCAGCAAAGCTCTTTACCACTTTATAACAAGGATCACTTTTCCTCCAGTTTCCAATAACATGTTCCTCATGTCCGTCTGAGACTTTAACAGAAGAGCCTTTACCATCCATCATTTCTACCAACATTCTGTTCACAATCCTTAGGTACACTCTCCAAGAAGATTGAGGCTTTCTCTATAGCTTTCCTGTTCTCTTTCTGAGCTCTCACCAGAATAGCTTTTAATGGTTCGATCACGGCAATGTAGATATTTTCTACTATGCACCTTAGAATTCTCCCAGTCTCTATCTGTTACCCAGTTCCAAAGTTGCTTCCGCATTTTTAGATATTTGTTACAGAGGCACTGCACTCTCAGTACCAATTTTCTGTCTTAGTCTGTTCGGGTTGCTATAACAAAATACAACAGACTCTGTAGTTTGCAAACAATAGAAATCTATTTCGCCCAGTTCTGGAGGCTGGAAGTCTGATACCAGGATTCCAGCAAGATCAGGTTAGGTCCCTCTTCTGAGTTGCAGACTTCCTGTATTTTCACCTGGCAGAAGGGGCTAGGAGCTCTGTGCGATCTCTGTTATAAAAGCCCATTCATGAGTGGTCCACCCTCAGGATTTAATCACCATTACATTGGGCACTCCGATTCCAACATGTGAATTTTGGGGGGACACAAACATTCAGATCACAGTGGTCCTCTTGACAAACTATTAAATCTTTCTAAAAATTATTATTATTAAAACTTTGTCTTTTTAGAGCAGCTTAGGGTTCACAGAAAAATTGGGCGGAAGATACAAATTTCTTATATAATCCCTGCCCCCACACATGTATAGCCTTCCCTATTATTAACATCCCCCACCAGAATGGTACATGCTACAAATTGTTGACCCTACATAGACACATCATTGTCTCCCCAAGTTCATAGTTTCACTCTTGCTGTTGTACATTGCATGGGCTTGGACAATGTATAATGACATGTATCCATCATTATGGTATCATACAGAGCATTTCCACAGCCCTAAAAAGCTTCTGTGCTCTTTTTATTCATCCCTCCCCCACCCCAATCCCTGGCAACCACTGATCTCTTTATTGTCTCCATAGTTTTCCAGAATGTTATATAGTTGGAATCATACTTTATGTAGCCTTTTCAGATTAGTTTCTTTCACTTAATAATATGTACTTAAGTTTCCTCCATGCCTTTTCATAGCTTAATATCTTATTTGCTTTTAGCCCTAAATAATATTTCATTGTCTGGATATACAAGTTTATCCAGTCATCTACTGAAGGAAGCCCATCTTGGTAGCTTCCAAGTTTTGGCAGTTATGAATAAAACTGCTATAAATATCTGTGTGCAAGTTTTTTTTTAAAGATATTTTTAAAATTAATTAATTATTTATTTTTGGCTGTATTGGGTCTCCATTGCACCTGGGCTTTCTCTAGTTGAGGCAAGTGGGGGCTACTCTTCATTGGGGTGCGCGGGCTTCTCATTGCAGTGGCTTCTCTTGTTGTGGAGCATGGGCTCTAGGTGCATGGGCTTCAGTAGATGTGGCACGTGGGCTCATTAGTTGTGGCTCGTGGGCTCTAGAGCACAGGGTCCGTAGTTGTGGCACATGGGCTTAGTTGCTCCGTGGCATGTGGGATATTACTGGACCAGGGGTCGAACCCGTGCCCCCTGCATTGGCAGGCGGATTCTTAACCACTGCACCACCAGGGATGTCCCTGTGTGCAAGTTTTTATGTGAACATAAGTTTTCAACTCCTTTGGGTAAATACCAAGGAGCACACTTGCTGGATAGTATGGTAAGAGTATGTTTAATTTTATAAGAAACCATAAAAATGTCTTCCAAAGTGGCTATATCATTTTGCATTCCCATGAACAATGAATGAGAGTTCCTGTTGCTCCACATTCTTGCTAGCATTTGGTGTTGTCAATGTTCTGGATTTTGGCCATTCTAATAGGTATGTCAGTCTTTTTTTTTTTACTAGCAAAATTTTACAGAGCAGCAATCTGTTTGTGAATTTGCCTGTTTTTCCTGGCAATCTCAAAAATATTCAAAATTGAGGCTAAGGCTGCACAAGTGCAAACGTTCCCCTGAAAACACAATGTAGTTGCTTTGCAGAGGTGATGATTATTAGCATATTGTCAGTAGTGAAAGAATGTGGTGTTGGCATGTACATGCCAGTTAGTTTTTTGGATAAGGAATATCCTAGACAGGAGACACCATGCTTGTCCAACTGCTTGACATAATGCTGCAGTCTGTAACAATGACTCAATAAAATGCTTTTAGACAGCAATACTTGCTTATTAAACATTTGAAATAGCTTCACAAAAATTAAAGGTGACATGATGTCCAGAGAATGCACTTGGGAAGTATCTATTTACATATCCAAATATTTGAAACCTCTTCCAGAATCTAGATCCCTACAGTAAACTTCCTTTTAAAAAATGCTGCCATGTGGACAGGAAGTTAAATTGACATATATGGTGATAATGGAATGTTTTACATTTTTATTATCCAATAGAAATATAAAGTAAGACACATGTAATTAACAAATTTCCTAAATAAATAAAATAAAGCTAAAAAGAAATCTCCATTAAATAAAAGAAAGATTAAAAAAAAATCTTCCATAGGGAATTCCCTGGCGGTCCAATGTTTAGGACTTGGCACTTTCACTGCCGGGTCCGGGTTCAATCCCTGGTCAAGGAACTAAGATCCCACAAGCCACATGGCACAGCCAAAATAAATAAATAAATAAAAGAATGCTAAAAATTTCTAATAACATGAATAAACTGTAAAAGAAACAGTTGACATTAATTTTAATGTTGTATTTTATTTAATGCAACATATCCAAAATATTATCATTTCATTGTTGAGTCAGTATGAACAATTACTGAGATTTTTATACTTTTTATACTAGGTTTTCAAATAATATTATTGAATGGAGTGTGTATTTTATACTTATGCTACATGTCAATTTGGACTAGCCACATTTCAAGCACTCCTGGACAACACAGTCCTATTATTTCCCAGCCCTCTGTCATTTTCTGAACCATTTGAAGGCAAGAAAATCAGTGTGTCATTGAAATAATGTCTAAATGCCCTGAGCTGGCACACACCATCCATCATTACTATCATCTTCTTGGGAGTCAGTCCATTAAAAGTAATAGCCATATCTGAACAGCAGGCTTCTGCTACTTGCTGAGGGTTACTAGACATTGTCTCTTGAATAAGACATGCAGTAGTTTTGTATTTATAAATAGAGTTCTTCCTTCGGAATCCTCTGCATTTTCTGCAAGAACTCCTGCATATTTCAGGCAGACGGCCAGTTGCTTATCTTCAGATAACTTCCAAATCACACTTTGATCTGCACACTTTTCAGACTTATTCAGAAGTCTGTTAAGTCTTTTCATAGCTCTATACTTAAAACAATTTCTTCTCCCATAGTCACATATTCAAGGTCACCAGATGTTATAGTGTGGCTCAGATAGAAAGGTTGTGATGCATCCCTAGTAAACAGAAGATACTTTATTTTCAATGACAGTAAATGTAGTGGGATGTGGAGGAAAGAACCAGTTGTCATTGTTGCCGTGCTTCCCAAAGACATATTTGTACCTTTTCCTTATCTGTGTCCACATGTCATTTTTTATCTTAAACAAACCATCATTTTTAGTACTGTAGCGCTCTGTTTTGTCACAGTGTTTGGCCTAAGTCTCTTTCAGTACAGCCCAATAATACTCATCATTGGGTTCTACAAGGATGGTAGAGTAAATACAGATACTTTTACTGAGCTCTATGCGTTCCACTTCTGAAATGTTTAAGAAATCTTTTGTGTTAGGTGGGTGAAGGTGATGATGCTCATGGTCTTGAGTTTTATCTGTGTCGAATGGTAATTGGCCCAAACATAGTTATCAAAACACAGCAAATTCTCCCAACCAGTGTACCCTTAAAAAATGATACAGTACACTCATAACAGAAACCATCTTTCAGGCATTGAGAACAGAGCACACCTCAGTTGGGGTCCCTGTCACCCAGGCAGTCCAGAGAGGGCAGCTCCCTACTGGGCCGTTGTAGCTGCAGGAGGCCGCTTCTCTGTGGTTTTCAAGAAGGGGACAGGTCTGGAGTGTCGGCTATGGGGGTGGTACCCAGGGTGCTGTGAGTTTGAGATGTTCTGGAAGTTCAGGGCGTCTGGGAATATCAGCCAACAATAAAATTGATAGAGTCTGAGCCACAGACTGAGCCACAGACAGACGGCTCTAGTGTTGACCAGACTTCAATACTCAGCAAAAAGTTTAGTTTTACATCCTGGTTGTGTATGATGTTAACTGCACTGGGTCCTATTTAATACTTTCATTTATTTTACTTATAATATTCATTTTACTATTTAACTCTCCAAACTTTTTTTAATTCCCCACTCTCTAAAATCTCCAAACTTTCTCTTCTCCACAGAACTTTAAAAAAATACCCAGATATTTTTCCATTCTCTGTGCTGTATGCTTTTGTGGACGTGTGTGTTTAATCAGAGTATCTTCTATACTCTTTCCATCATGATCTGTAAGAATTAAAACTCCGCAGTTGTGACATAAACATACCACCTATGGAGCTTATGAGAATACAACACTTTCTGATATCATTGGGACTTTTTTTTTCTATATTAAGCCTGTGTCAATGTATCTTTTTTTTTTTTTTTTGCGGTACGCGGGGCTCTCACTGTTGTGACCTCTCCCGCTGTGGAGCACAGGCTCCGGACACGCAGGCTCAGCGGCCATGGCTCTCAGGCCCAGCAGCTCCGCACCATGTGGGATCTTCCCGGACCATGGCACGAACCCATGTCCCCTGCATTGGCAGGCGGACTCTCAACCACTGTGCCACCAGGGAAGCCCTTTTCTTCGTTTTAAAATTTTTTATTATTTATTTTTTATTGAAGTATAGTTGATTTACAATGTTGTGTTAGTTTCAGGTGTACAGCAAAGTGATTCCATATATATATTCTTTTTCAGATTCTTTTCCCATATAGGTTATTACAAAATATCGAGTATAGTTCCCTGTGCTATACAGTAGGTCCTTGTTGTTTATTTTATATATAGGAATGTTTATATGTTACTCCCAAATTCCTAATTTATCCCTCCCATGCTCATTGGGAATTTTTTTTTTAGCATCTTTATTGGAGTATAATTGCTTTACAATGGTGTGTTAGTTTCTGCTTTATAACAAAGTGAATCACCTATACATATACATATATCCCCATATCTCTTCCCTCTTGCATCTCCCTCCCTCCCACCCTCCCTATCCCACCCCTCTAGGTGGTCACAAAGCACCGAGCTGATCTCCCTGTGCTATGCGGCTGCTTCCCACTAGCTATCGGTTTTACATTTGGTAGTGTATATATGTCCATGCCACTCTCTCACTTTGTCCCAGCTTACCCTTCCCCCTCCCCATGTCCTCAAGTCCATTCTCTAGTAGGTCTGCATCTTTATTCCCATCCTGCGCCTAGGTTCTTCATGACCTTTTTTTAGATTCCATATATATGTGTTAACGTACGGTATTTGTTTTTCTCTTTCTGACTTACTTTACTCTGTTATGACAGACTCTAGGTCTATCCACTTCACTACAGATAACTCAATTTCGTTTCTTTTTATGGCTGAGTAATATTCCATTGTATATATGTGCCACATCTTTATCCATTTGTCTGTCGATGGGCACTTAGGTTGCTTCCATGTCCTGGCTATTGTAAATAGAGCTGCAATGAACATTGTGGTACATGACTCATTTTGAATTATGGTTTTCTCAGGGTATATGCCCAGTAGTGGGATTGTTGGGTCGTATGGTAGTTGTGTTTTTAGTTAGTTTTTTTCTTTGCGGTACGCGGGCCTCTCACTGTTGTGGCCTCTCCCGTTGCGGAGCACAGGCTCCGGATGCGCAGGCTCAGCGGCCATGGCTCACGGGCCCAGCCGCTCCATGGCATGTGGGATCTTCCCAGACCGGGGCACGAACCCGTGTTCCCTGCATCGGCAGGCGGACTTTCAACCACTGTGCCACCAGGGAAGCCCTATTTTTAGTTTTTTAAGGAACTTCCGTACTGTTCTCCATAGTGGCTGTATCAATTTATATTCCCAGCAAGAGTGCAAGAGGGTTCCATTTTTTCCACACCCTCTCCAGCATTTATTGTTTGTAGATTTTTTGATGATGGCCGTTCCGACAGGTGTGAGGTGATACCTCATTGTAGTTCTGATGTGCGCTTCTCTAATGATTAATGATGTTGAGCATTCTTTCATGTGTTTGTTGGCAATCTGTATATCTTCTTTGGAGAAATGTCTATTTTTGATCAACAAATCAAATATGACATTTGAGGTTTTACTATTCTCTTAGATTTAATTTATTGTTCTCAATATGTGTTAACCAGTGATTTCTAACGTATAGTCCAATGAAGAAAATTCTATTGATGAATACTCATGTAGTATATATTACATTGTATTAAAAATATCAAACCTTTGGTATTTTGTTTGATCCATTTTTAAATATGCCCTGAAAGAGCTTTTAATGTGCTAAATTGTATGAAATCATATTCACTGAAGTACTTTAAATGTCTTAAAGAATTCCAAAAGGGAAATATGAATTTTTCTATTTTTTATATCTTTTCTCACTTTTCAGATGCAGCAGCTGGAGAGACAAGTTATTGATGCTGAACGTCAAGCAGAAAAAGCTTTTCAACAGGTAGGGTATAGTTTTAGTTAAAAAATTGTTTTCTGCCTCTACCAGTATAAACATTGTTTTGCCCAAAACAATCCTGAAAATAGTCTTCAGCTGTCCTCCTCATTTTATCATTTTTCCTGTTCATGAGCTGGTTCCGTAGAGAAAATGGAGAATCTAACTTTGTTTTGCCCCTTAATAAATTTTCAAAAGGACATAAATGCTTCTATTTGGAAGTTTTATCTTATGAAAAAAATCAAATATGACTTTTATGGTTATGCCTAACCATAATGACAGTTTATGTATAAATATGTTCATGGCAGCTTTATTTATAGTAATAAAGAGTTGGAGATAATATGAATGCCATTTTGTAGGAGAATGAATTAGAGAACTGTATCTATTCCATGAAATATTAAACAACAATTAAAAATAACTATTACGGGCTTCCCTGATGGCGCAGTGGTTGAGAGTCCGCCTGCCGAAGCAGGGGACACAGGTTCGTGCCCTGGTCTGAGAAGATCCCACATGCTGCGGAGTGGCTGGGCCCGTGAGCCATGGCCACTGAGCCTGCGCCTCCAGAGCCTGTGCTCCACAATGGGAGAGGCCACAACAGTGAGAGGCCCGCGTACAGCAAAAAAACAAAAAACTATTACAAAGAATATATGCAAATATGGAAAAATGCTTAGTTATATTAGGAATAATATTTACAGATTTTTATATTTAACATGATGTTATATTTAACATTTTTATTTTTATTTTTGTTTTTTTTAATTTAACAACAACAACAAAAATTTGTGTTTGTGGAATTATGGATGATTGGTTTTTTTATTCTGTATATTCATACTTTCTAGTTTTTGATTTTGGTAATACTTTTACTTTAAAAAAATAATCTTTTGATAAATCACTTAACCCTTTCTGGGCCTTGACAACAGTAAAATGAGCAGTTTGGATGAGCCCACCAGCCTTAAAGTTTGTCTAAGGAGCCTAAATTGATAATTTCACATTTTATGAAAAGATCTCTGTCAGATTCAGTCAAGTCAAGAATTTCAGAAGTCTTAAGTACAAAATTTCTTCCAAGGAGTGTATCTTCAATTTCTTATACTTGCTCTAAGTTTGTCATGTTTCTTCCTTCAGTTTGAGTATTACCAAATCTTGTTTTCACCTAAAAGATTTAATTTTACTCCGTAGATTGTTTTAGTGGCTTGACTAAGTTAACCCAATTTAACCTAATCCTTAATTTTCTTAAATTAATTATACTTGAAGATAAAATCTTAAAACTTTATTATGCAAAATTTCAACCACTACAGGAGCAGAGAACATAGTATAATGAAGCCCTGTCATCACCTTCAGCAGTTAGTTGATGCACAGCTAGTATATACCTCCACCCACTTCTTCCCTACCCTCACACTAGGTTATTTTGAAACAAGTCCCAGATATTATATCATTCCACCCAACAGTATTTCAGCAACTCATCTACAAACAAAGACTTAAAAATCATAGCTACAGTACCATCACCCCACCGAAAAATTACCAATAATTTTTTAAAACCTCAAATGTAGATTTTGATACAAGTACTAGTAGTAATGGTAAGGATGTATGATTTGCTTGTTTTTTGTTTTTTGGTTTTTTTGGCGGTACGCGGGCCTCTCACTGTTGTGGCCTCTCCCGTTGCGGAGCACAGGCTCCGGACGCGCAGGCTCAGTGGCCATGGCTCACGGGCCCAGCCGCTCCACGGCATGTGGGATCTTCCCGGACTGGGGCACGAACCCGTGTCCCCTGCATCAGCAGGAGGACTCTCAACCACTGCGCCACCAGGGAAGCCCTGCTTGGTTTTTTTGTATTTTATATTCTTTAGTTGATGGGACCAAATAGTAATTACTCTACATATATCTATAAAAAGCCAATAATTAACAGTAAAGTCATTAAAGGTCACTTACATTCTAAAAGAAAGACTCTTGTGTTTATATCACTCTCTGTCACTCTATACCAAATGTCTTTTTCTGTGGTGGGCCATATATGTGCGTCCCTATTCAGCCTTCAGCCTTTTGCAGCATACGTTTGTCATTTTGTTGACCTCTCTTTCCTGTCTCCTTCCCTTTCTTTCCCTTTCTGACTTTGGCCTTTCCTGGTGACATCTCTCTTTATTTCTGTACCCATGGCTGTCTCTATACGTTTCTCTGTCTATTCTTTCCTAGCTTTCTTTTCCCTTCCCTTCCCTTCCCTTTTTCTCCTTTAACTGCTCGTATTATAGGAAAAAAAAAAAAGAAGGAAATTGAAGATGGTTTTGTTTTGCCTTAAGTTAAAAGTCTAAATTTATATATGCAGCAAATTTATTTAGCTCTGAAAATTAAACTAAATGAAGAATTTTTTAATTTGTGATTTTCATTTTTTTTACCCCTTTGGTTCACTGGATCTTGAAAGAAAAAAGGAATCCCCATTCTCAACTCAAGGGAAGCAAACCGTGGCAGTTTGTAGCCATCAGGGCCCAACCACTGATCTCAATAAGTTAACAGGAAGAATATCTTATTTGAAGTTGTCCTTTGAGGATATCAAATGTAAAGTTATTTAATTCTATGTGCCACATTTTTAAGAAAAATTATACAATGATTGGTTATTTTAGATATACTGCCTTAAATCAACACCCCCCCAAAAGAGTGAGAATTGAAGATCTCCCAGAGTTTCTTTATAATCTGTAGATATTTCTTTTTGTCATACACTTTAAATTTATACAGTACCTATTTTTGTTATGTTTCAGAAGAATTTTTTCTTAAATATTTCATAATGAATCTAAAAGTTAACAGGAAATATAAACAGCAGATGAATTCTAATGTACTGACTATATTACTTTTTTTTTTTGCCTTTGCAAGACTAAGTAAATATTATTAACTTAGAGTAACTGAATCCTTCACTGTCTTTAACAGTTTCTATGGGACTATGGCCTATCTGCTGTTCATGTTGCTTAAATTCATAATTTATCCTTTGTCATTGAGCCATATCCTAAGAATTAAACTGTATTTATACTAACCTAGAAAGAATGTTTCACCACTAAAAGCAATAGTCAGCTGAAACAGCTCAGCTCTACACTTTAGCTTTGTACATTTTTCTCCTTGTTTATTAATGTGTGGGCATCACTTGCATAATCACTAAATAAGTTGCTGATAGAAAAAAGAATTAAACATTCTTCCAGAGAAATCTTGGCAGTCTTTTTACTTGATGCTGTAGTACATCTTTATTGTTATTGTTCACAAATTTTGAAAGCAGTATGTGCAGATCAACCCAATACTACTTATGAGAACTTTTGTGAGGCAGAAAAGCAGCAAATAGCACATTTGGGAGACACTGATAAACAGGATTCCTTCTCAAGTATCTGATTAGTTAGGTATATAATACAATCTAATACACTAATTTATGCTAACCAAAGAGGGCTAGATAATTTCCCCTGTAGGAGTTTGTCTTTTCAATTCTGTCTTTCTGGACTCAGTCGCTTGTGTGTATTTGATTCAGGCTTGGTAGGAGTTGGATTTAAATTTCCTTCTGACCATTCTAATATGTGGGCTCATCTGCCTTTTATAAAGTTGGTTCTTAGTATCCAAGTTATTTTTGGTTCTTAGTAAATGATAACTACTCAGTCATCCTAACGTCCAAGACCGTGTAATGATTTGCTTCATTACATGGAAACCTACTTTATCCAGTGATGTTCCCTTTCACCTTCAGTGAGAATGGGCCTGGCCTTACTGCATAAATTTTGGAGCACTATGCTGAAATAACTATGTTTAAAATATGATTAGAATGATTAATTAATTTGCGATAAATTTTAATTAACTGGAAAATGGTCTGGGATTCAAAATACTCTTAACAGTTTCATCATTGTATTTTGGAATGATTAAGTATCTTTGTCATGTCACTGCGATACTTATACAGGAATAGAAACTTACACCCCCCACTCAAAAATATAGTCACATCTTGATTACCTGTAGTGGGGGAGGGAGGGATGAAGTTAGAAATGAGAAGAAGGAAATATTGATATGGATAGTTACAATGCGGAAAATATTGGCAGTTTCTGCTTTCTCCAGGATAGACAAGAAAATGGAAAATAGCATTGGAAGTTGTGTCAGGGTCCCCAAGACTACCCTCAGGTTTGATGATTCACCAGAAAGACTCATGAAATCCTGAAAAGCTGTTATACTCATGGTTATGGTTTATTACAGTGAAAGCATACAGATTAACATCAGCAAAGGAAAAATGCACATAGGGCAGAGTCCAGGAGACACCAGGTACGAGCTTCCACTTGTCCTCTCACAGTGGAATTGCACAGGAATGCACTTGGTTCTCCCATCAGTGATGTGGGACAACACATATGAAGTATTGCCAACCAAGGTTGTTCATCCGAGCCTAGGTGTCCAGGATTTTTATTGGTGGGCAGGGTGGGGAGGGGTCAGTCTTATAAGCACGAAATGCATGCATAACCCACCTTAGCTACTCAACTTCCAGCCCCTCCAGAGGTCAAACTTGATACAGTGTGGCCCATGACCCAGGTAAGTAAACAAAAAAGGTATTCAGTATAAGTCACACTGTTAGCATAAACTATCTGGTGTGGCCCAGTATATCAGCTATATAAAGACAGTCTTATCAGGCAGAATATTCCAGGGGCTCAGAGGTTATTTCCCAGCAGACAGTCAAAGGCTAGTTCTTTCTTTGGAATGTACAGGGTTCGAGCACCCCAAGTCTGCTGAATTAACCCTTCATTGCACAAAAGCTCAGAATCAACAAGACTTTCGGGAAATAGCTGAGGAGTGTGCTGAGGGGGTAGGTAGATGCAACCAGAGGCTCTCCTGGAAGTAAAGGAGAAAGGTAGCGTGAAAGTACAAAACATTCCTCACTAGTGGATATCCACATATTGGTAACTGCAAGAGTTTATTCAACAACTAATTTGAATTCATAGGTGTGTGTTACTGGCCAGTCTCTGAGTCGTTAAATTGTATAATTCAAGTTAAATAAATGGTAAAAGATCTGACCTATGTTCTGTGTACTTGTGGTAAGATATTTTTAAAGGCTGCTTAGTTTTTCTGTAGGCCTCTTAACTTTTCTGCAGATTTCTTATTCATACTAATTGCCAAGGAAGGCTGGTGAATCCTGTGGAACTTGGTCCTAACAGGGCCAGCTGGAAGAAGGTTGCCTGTAACTGCTTTGTGATCTCTCTCCTGCAGAGATGTTGCCACCTTTGTCAATGTTTTTCTTGCCCAGGAAAGTTGTTTATCTAGAAGTAATAGTCAAATGAAACAGTTGCACAAGGCAAAGGTGCAGCCAAGGAGCTCTGACTCTAGCATTCATTCGTAATGAACTTTCAAGTTGAATGTGTTTTTCAGGGAGGAAGAAGGTCCTGGAAAAATAGTTTTCCAGGACCATAGGCCTTTTCTAAGCAATAATAGGACAATTTTATATGGTAGCCCAATGTCCATAGGGTGGCTTGCTCCAATTTAATAAAAGGAGACTGTAGATGTCGGTCCGGTAATATTTATTTTTATTAATTTTGTCTTTCTGGAGTATTATGATCTATTACTCCCTCCTTGATGGAGGACTACCATTTTGCACTTGGTCTCTGCTCTTCTTTCCCTGCTTCCACAGCTACAGAATACCCTGCATGGAACTGGCTGTACCATTTTAAGACTGACCTTTGGTATTTACTGTCCAGCTCTCTGTCCTGCTCTGGCTTTTTTCATGACAGCATCTCTGATATAGGCCTTTGTCCTTGACCTCTTGGTCTGAGGTTCCTGCAGAAAGCCTGCTATATTATGTTTAAAAATCTAAATCTTAAAATAACTTAAAATTATCATTTGGATAGTAGAATATATTTTTTCTCCTATTTTTTTGGATCTGCTTTTATTTTCATAGCTTCCAGCCATGTGGGTGGTATTTAAATAGGACAGTTTTGGCATTTGAGTTGAATTTACATTTATACAGTGAACTCACAGATGAAACTTTGTATTCATAGTTAAAAAAACAAAACCAAACTAACCTTAACACCCTCCTTCTAGGAACCCTCATTAATCAAGTATTTTTGAGCTTTAAGTAAGTTCATTTTGATTTTTCAGAGATGTTTTATAAGACTTTTCATCTTAACTATCATCTTTAATTTCTCAAATGCCTTTACATATTTTTCTTCTTTGCCCCCTATAATCTAAAACATTACTAAGATTACATTCTTACCTATTTGGAGTATATCGAATAAAAGTTTTAATATTGTATACAGTGCCCAGTACTTTATTTTCTTTCTTACTAACATTAACATCACACATATCTCTTCAAACATTTCATATGCCCAAATGTGTTTTGCAGAAGATCCAAGCAGAGCCAGTATATCTTAGATATTAAAATTGAGGCACCACAACCCCTAGCCGTACAGCGATCTATTTTATCTTGCTTTATTTTTCCCATTACCCTTATTGCCATCTGTAACAAACTGTGTGATTTTTAGTCATTACAATATTTGTGCTCTCTCTTACCCACTAGAATGTAATTTCTATGCAGGTAGAGATTTGGGGGTCTGCTTTATTCACTGATGTCTTCCCAGGACCTGGTATAGACCTGGCACTTGGCAGGTGTTCATTGAATATTTGTTAAAGTATTGAATCAATAAACCCTCATGGAATGTACTCTCCTACCTATATCTTGACTGTCATACTTTTTTACTCTCTATGATTTCATCATTGGGGTTTTAAGGTTCTTTTTTGGTTTGTTTTTAATATTTATTTATTTATTTGGCTGCGGGTCTTAGTTGTGGCACGCGGGATCTTCCCTGCAGCGCTTGGGTTCTTCATTGTGGAGAGCGGGCTTCTCTCTAGTTGTGGCGTGTGGGCTCCAGAGCACGTGGGCTCAGTAGTTGCAGTGCGTGGCCTCTCTATTTGTGGCCCATGGGCTCCAGAGCGTGCGGGCTCAGTAGTTGCAGTGCGCAGCCTCAGTTGCCCCACGGCATGTGGGATCTTAGTTCCCCGACCAGGGATTGAACCAGCATCCCCTGCATTGGAAGGCAGATTCTTAACCACTGCACCACCAGGGAAGTCCCTTTAAGGTTCTTTTGTTTTACTTTTGCTTTCTGTTGTATATGTGTACCTTTTTCAGCTAAGTTCAGTTTTTTTTCCCAAGATGTGTTATTATACTAGGTCATCCAGTCTGAGTCTTATCTTACCACTCAATGTCTGTACTTGATATTCTTACTTTTTTATAAAGTATGAAAAAATGAGAGCTGGAAGCTTTCTAATTCTATGCTCACATGAAATACTTTGCATATTATCATTGATCTAGTTAACATGTGCATTTCTTTACATGATAGCAATATTATGAGAATCTTTCATGTACCCTCATGCACCTCAGGGGTAGCATCACTTAGCAAAATAGTCTTCAGACTTTATAATTGTTAAATACATTAAAACTTGCTGTTCAATGTTTTCCTTTTATGACGATACCTTTTAGGAATTTAATGTTAAAGTAAAATTCTGAATTTAATACTATGATAAATTAAGTACGTGCATAGTTTTAATATTTTATCCTCTGAATTTAGGTACAAGTTATGGAAGAAAAATTAAAAGCAGCTAATATTCAAACCAGTGAATCAGAGACGAGGTTGTATAAAAAGTGTCAAGATCTGGAAACTCTAATACAGGAAAAAGATGACATCATTCAAAACTTGGAACTGCAACTTGAGGAGCAGGTTAGGAAGAATTTGATCATCAAAGAGTCCTAAATATGTGCATTCATTTATACATAATCGCAAAGATTAAAAAGAGAGTCAAAATTTCTAAATTTTGATCAGAAATCTTACTTGGTGACCCCCTAGGACTACATCACATTACTGGTGAAAGGTGCAAGTTAAATACATTCACTTTAAATCCGGGGTGATTCCAAGGCAGTATCTACCACTTTTTGGATGTGACAATACTCCTTAAGTTGGAAACACTTGGTTATCAGCAGGTATTTATGTCTGTAAAATGTTTCCAATAAATTTTTGCTTTAGATTGTTAGGGTGTTGGAAATGTTTATGGAAGGTTAAATTTTAAACATGTGTTTGATTTGACTCTAATCCTTCTGCTTAGAAATGTGTATACTGTTTTTAAACCACTTCATTGAGATCAAGTATAGTATTTAGTTTATTTTTTTTTAGTTTTTAGGAAAAAAATTGCACTAGGGTTATTTACTTAAAAGGTCATTTAGTGTCATTTAAACATGACCACTATAGAACTGTTCAATGTTTAATCATTTTTTTCATTTCTCTGGCATCAGTGTTCCTTTAGGTCAGTGGCTTTCAGCCTCCACCCACTAGGATTTATATGATAGTCGCACTCTCAGTAGTTTTGTGACCATAACCAGATTTAAAGTTTGGTGGATGTGAGCTAGAGTTTCTCAATCTCTATTTTTTCTGGACCTTCTAAAACTAGCACTTGAGGGGAAAATAAGCCATTCTCCAGAGGAGATTCTGATTCTCCTCTCCCCAGCCTGGTTGAACTCTATTCCACTGTTCTAAACCTAGACTATTTCCAGAAATGGTTTATTTTGTTGATAAATTCAGTGGATTGATTTTGGTATATGATCTTTCAGAGAAAGGGAATAGCAGATGTTAAAGCTAGAAATATTTATGTATGCTTTTATTATTGTTCTGCTGGACAGCCATTCTTATTTTTTCCTATGTTTGGTAATTTAAAGGCAGACATCTTAACTTGGAAACAGGTTTTAAATGGACTTGCCTTTTATATCTATGACTGTAACGTTTCCAGACCAGTGAGCTTCTGTTTGAACTAAACAAACTGCTAATGTTATTTCAGAAACAAATAAGGATTCAAGAAGCTAAAATAATAGAAGAGAAAGCAGCTAAGATCAAAGAATGGGTAACAGTTAAGTTGAATGAGGTATTTATTGCCATATTTGTCTTTTCTTTACCTTTTACTTCTTTTGAATAGATAAGTCATCAGAATATCTGAATGAAACAAAATTCTGATCAGTTGGTGGTGCTGCTGGCTTTTGGCAAACATGAGATAGGTAGCTTTCACTTTAATGACTAATGTAATTTTAAAATTAAAAATATTGATAGACCCATGGTAATCAGTGTTAAGTAGCCTCATTCTAATTAGTTGACTAGTTCTAATTAGTTAACTTTAAATAATTAGAGAATATATGTGCATAGCTCATAAAATTAATATATTCAGTATCTGAGAAGTACACATTATTTAGTTTATATGGCAGATTAAATGCCAAAATAATTTGGTTTAAAATAACTTTACAGTGGAAAAGGCATAGGGGTGAAAAACATTTAAAACTTTTAGCTCTGGAAACAAATATTAAAGCCATAATTATCTAGGCTGACAATCTGTGCTGATAAATTCATCTGATATTTACTTATTTCTTTTGTATTTTGCTTGTGTTTAATGAGATATTAACATTTTCTAAATGTTTAATTTACTAGTACATTTTAGAAATGTTATCCCTGTATAAAAGAAAACCATTATGTTCTTTTAGCTGGAATTGGAGAATCAGAATCTTCGTTTGATCAACCAAAACCAAACCGAAGAGATAAGAACAATACAGTCAAAATTACAAGGTATGTGCACTTTGGCTAAGATAGCCTAGTTGGATTTATTTGCTAGAATTTTACTATTGAGCGCTTGAAATATGACTTGTACAACTAAGGAACTGAATTTTATCTAATTTGAATTCATTTAAATTTAAATAGCCATATGTCCATATTAGCACAGCTAGACAGTAGTGAATAAACCAAAGGGGGTAATTTGGATGTTTAATTTCAGGTATGTTTACTTCTTAAAAAATCAGTCTTGTTATTTTCTATTTTCATTTTGTGGCATTGTGCTCAATGGTGATTGAAATTCTTACAACCTGAATATTTTGAGCAGAATTTTATAATGTGAATAAACTCTTTGCATTTTCTAATGCTTAGGGCTATTTCCTTTCTTTTTAACTTTAAAGCCAAAGGATGGGTGGTAGAGTTAATGATAGAGATTCACTTAATATGCTATTCGTATGATAGCCACTCAAGTGCACATTTAGCTGAAGAGGAGGTTAAGTCAGCAGGGTGTATGGATAGCCTGTGCTTATTAGACCCATGGCCTAATAGTGCTTTTTAAACTTTTATTTAGCAGCAGAACCCTTTTTAAACAATTTTTTTTTCCTATAGAATCTCAAGGGATAAAATAGGTAAAAAACCTGTACTGGGTGATGGGTCCAGAGTTCTGCAGACTTGGTCTCACCCATGACTCTTCTTTCATTTCTTGCATCCTCTGCAACATTTCCATAAAGGCGTGGGGTTTCCTAGAATGCATTGGAAAAATACTGGCATGGTAGAAAGAACCTGGACTTTGAAGTCAACTTTAATGCCCTACAATTTAATAGCTGTGTTTATATCTCCAATTTTTTTTTTTTTACATCAGTAAAATGGTGACTGTAATAGTGTCTTACTGGTTTCATGGGGGGTTGCTGATTATAGGATATGTGAAAGCACTTTGTCTACTGCATGTTAGTACCTATTGCTGTCCTTTTGTTAAGGCAAAAAATCCTGTTTTCTCTCTCTTAATATTTCTGACATGAGATGTGTGGACGTTTTTCCCACTCCAAGCAATTCTCCAATTCTCAACAGACACCAACTGGGTGTCCTATAAATTTAACTCAATTCTGACTCATCTACTTGGATAGCACCAGATCCCTCACCCCCACAAAACTACCCACCAGCACCTCCGAGCAGGCACTGAACACACACACAAACACACACTTTGGACAGAGTCACAAGTACAGGGTGGCATCCCTGCTTCTATCCAACAGACTGTAAATCCAAGGTTCCCAAGATCCCTTCCTTGGGTTCAATAATTTGCTAGAGAGGCTCACAGAACTCAGTCAGACAGTTCACTTCCTAGATTACTGGTTTATTACAAAGGATGTAACTCAGGAACAGCCAGATGGAAGAGATGTATGGGGCAAGATACGGGAGAAGGGGCACAGAGCTTCCAGGCTCTCACTAAGTATACCGCCTTCCCAGCACCTCCACATGTTCACCAACTTGGAGCATCCTGAACCCCATCCTTTTGATTTTTTCTGGAGGTTTCACTATGTAAGCATGCATGATTGATGAAATAATTGGCCCTTGGTGATTAATTCAACCTCCAGCCCCTTTCTTCCTCACCTGAAGTCAGAGGTAGGAGGTGGAGGGTAAGGCTGAAATTTCCAACTCTCTTATGATTTGGTTGGTTCCCCTGGCAACCAGGCCCCATCCTGAGGCCATCTAGGGGCTTTCCAGAAATCACCTCATTAATACATACTCAGATGTGTTTAAAAGGGCTTGTTATGAAAACAAAAGACACTTTTATCGCTCTTAGGACATTCCAAGGGTTTTAGGAGCTGTGTGCCAGGAGCCATGGATGAAGACCAAAATCTATTTCTTATATCACACATCACACATTTCCTCTACCTATATGATGAAAAAAATAGGTGTTCCTATAGTTGATCTGGAATTCCATGTTTATAATTAAAGTTTTAGGTCCTTGTGGTGTTCACCCTCTTTGAAATAGACTGGATGTATTAAGCCCCTTCACCAAATACTGTTTCCCTGATATTCTTAACTTACAATTCTAGTCTTCACTGGCAGCCTTTTAGTCTTGGAGACTAAGGATTATTGATCCTTGGAACCTCGGCTTTACTGGAGAAGAACAGATACAACATATGTAGATATAATATAGTACTTTAAAAATGTATATGTATATATGTGATTACTAAAATATCATGAATTAGTTCTGTGAGCGATGGCAACATGAAAATATTAAAAGATACATCTGAAGGAATACACTATATAAAGGTATTTTTCTATACTCAATTATCAGTTGCTATTTAACTTAACCCTTTGGTGCTCTCCTAGAGTTGAGAATTTAATTTCTTTGGAAACTTTTCTTACTATCACTGGGATCTCCATGCTTTTGATCTTACAAGCAGCAATGTTACAATTCCTAGAAGATGAATTAAACCCATGATGAGGTGCTCGATTAGGTGCTCGATTAATCACTCACCTAGCTGTCTAAATTCTCAATCTAGAGACTGCCCCCTCCCCTTTTTGTTCCTTAAGGAAGTGATTAAGGCTCTCCATGCTGTGGTCACCATAGACCAAGTCCCTTCATCTGCTTTCTTATGAGAAGCACACTAAAAACTAAGGTAAGGGCTTCCCTGGTGGCACAGTGGTTGAGAGTCCGCTTGCCGATGCAGGGGACACAGGTTCGTGCCCCGGTCCGGGAAGATCCCACATGCCGCGGAGCGGCTAGGCCCGTGAGCCATGGCCGCTAACAGGAGAGGCCACAACAGTGAGAGGCCCGCGTATCACAAAAAATAAATAAATAAATAAAAACTAAGATAAGTAAAAGTTATTCCAGTGATCATGTGATATTTGCCCCAGTGATCATCTAAATTTTCCTGGGTTGTCTTGGCAACCAAGACCTCCGTCCCTTTTTTCTCACTATTGGTAGCAATACCAAACAATCAAATTTTACCAGTACTTGATTGGTATTTACCAGTAGTTGACATTGCAAGAAGCTATAACTTCCTAGTTGTTTATATCTGGATTTTGGTTTGTTTGTTTGAGAACTAACTACTTTTAAAGGGATTAGAAATGTTTCTCTTTGCAGTTAAAAAATAGTTTGTGCATTCAGAATATATAAACAGATTTTAAACACTGGCGTGTGATGCTAGACATTGAGGGGTCATTGTTCCTATACATAAATAAAGATGAACTTCAGGCTTTTTTCTGGTTCAAGGAGTGATTTGTCCACGTTTTTATATGCTTTGGTTCTCTGTTTAACAAATTGTTATAAAAAATTCAGATCTTCATTTTGATTAATGATCTTGCAGAAGTTCAAGGAAAGAAGTTGTCCACTGTCTCCACACCGAAGCTCACAGAAGGCCAGCGTCTGAGCAGTCTGACTTTTGGGTGCTTTTTATCCCGAGCAAGGAGTCCTCCTCAAGTTGTAAAATCTGAGGAAACGAGCAAGATATCATCTAAAGAACCTGAGTTCACTGAAGGAAAAGACATAGAAGGTATTTATGGACTAGAGGAATTTACTTTGACATTTTTTTAAAAAAGGAAAAATCATTTGCTAAGATTAATGCAAAGATAGCTTAATTTTCCTTATTTTTTTCCTGACAACTTGATGTTTTATGAGACTATTTCTAAAGAGCAAAACAGCATTTAACTCTGTGTATCTAGTTATCTTGTGTGTTTTTTGAGACTCTCTGCCAATGATTTATAGGAAAAACTGGTTTTCCCTTCTTGATACTTTTTCCTGCAATAGGTAGCAGTAATAGTTAAAATTTTAAAATGTACAGTCATACCGACTTGTTTTAACTGAGTTTTAGAAGTATGAACTTTCTATTCATTATTTATTTAAAATATAAAAAGATTATCTAATATTCAATATGAAATTAAATGTGACACAGCAAACTTATAAAGAAAAAGAACACCAGGTGACAATTTAGTAACTGCTTTGATTTTCCCTTTATTGCCTCAAAGAGGAAAATATTTGCCAGATGTTTAAACTTTGGACCTGTGTGCAAATTTCTACCCTTCTTTTAGTCTTAAAGCCCCTCTAAATTTTGCTTAATTTTGCGGTTGCTGCTTTGCCACCACTAGTATGACTTTTCCCAAATATTTTTGAAAGACTTGAACTTGTATCTTCTCTATTTTCAGTTCCTGCTTCCTTCCTCCAAAGGAGAAAAATTATAGCCCTAAGAACTGTCTCTATGCTTGGTTTTGAAACTCTGAAAACTATATAATGTTTTTCCATTCAGAAGGCTCCTTTGGTACTTGTTTTCATGCCATTACATGGATTTTTTTTTCTTTTTTGAGACGTCATTTTAGTTTTTTTCCCACTTTCTAATAGTTGAGTACAGCTCGGTTCAGCTGAGGTTGCCTGTACTGCGGTTCTTGCTCATTTGCAAATTTAACAAACTGCCTGATACCAAATTGTGGAGTTTATTTGTTCAGCCTCTGTATCCTTAATTATGAAGCTCCTATCTATATTTTCATGTTTTCAAAGTTTCTTTTGTATTCTTCAATCTAAATTTTTAGTTCACTGTTTATAATGGTTCGTTCTATTAATTATGTTATAAACAATAATAAGCCATATCTAAAGATATTTTTAAAGACTGTTATTTTTTATTGTAAAGACATATTTTATATTTATGATTAAACCAAAAGTAGAGTGAATAAAGCTTTTCTTTGTGTATGTTTTCCTTACGGTTTTGCATATTTCATGTAGTGAAGCTTGGGAACAAAGTTTTTTTTTTAAACTATAGCTTTATATTTATTATGTTTTAATTTATTTATGATAATTTTGAAGTTTAGTAGAAAGAGGGTGTCATTGTCTTTGCCTCTAAAATATAAATGATGATGTTCATTTTTTTAGTGGCTGCTTTCTTTGATAGTCAGTGTTGCCTTATTTTTCATTTTGCTTCTCGTATTATCTCGCCCTAGACTATTGTCAGTTTTATTTTTCCTTCATGTTTCTTTGTAAAAAGCAGTTTCATTTTGATATTATTCTATTGAAGTGTAAGGGCTCAGTGTTTTATAGAAAGCTTGTGGTTTTCAAACTTGGGTTTAAAAAAGGCATATGACTAAAAAAGGATAATGTAAATTAATTTGACTCATGGAAATTCCAGTTTGTACAATGTAGTTATATAAAGCTAAACATACAAAAAGATTGTATGATTAAAGGCAGCATGCCAATATAATGTATGCTTTTCTAGAAATGGAAATACCAGAAAAGTCTGTCGATAACCAAATTCAAGAAAACAACCGAGGTCAGAGAACATTGCATCAAGTGCCGTGTGTCTCAGAGCAGAATCAGAAAACAAGGACAAGCTTTGTGACGGATGGTGGCATATCCCAGAATTCTGGGGCTCCTGGGAGTGACTGGAGTTCCGATGAGGACGACGGGGGCAAAGGAAGATCCAAGTCCAGGTATACGTCCACCCTTTCCAGCCACACATCAGAGGAGGGGGTCCAGTGTAGCAGAATGGGCAGTGAGACGTATCTGACAGCCTCTGATGACAGCAGTTCTATATTTGAAGAAGAGACTTTTGGCATAAAGAGACCAGAACACAAGAAGCTGTATTCTTGGCAACAGGAGGCACAGTGGAGTCCTCTCGGAAAGGGAAATTCTGAATCAAGTAAAAAGGAGCACGATAGTTCCTCAGACGAACTGAATAAAAAATTTCAGTCTCAGAGACTGGATTATTCATCTTCATCGAGTGAAGCCAACACCCCAAGCCCTATTCTGACCCCAGCTTTGAGTCCAAAGCATCCTAACTCACTCACTGGAAAAGGCACAGAACTAGTGCCCCCCTCAAGCCTGCCACTTCCCAAATTAAGGGTTCCTAATGTTTTCAGCTTAAGTGTAGCTCTAGCCAAAAGACACCTAAGCCAGCCACAGTTAAGTTCCGACAGGATGTTTGGTACAAACAGAAATGCTATAAGCATGATCCGGCCACTGAGACCTCAGGAAACAGACCTTGATCTAGTTGATGGCGACAGTACAGAAATTTTAGAGACTATGGACACTAGCTGTGATGATGGATTATTTTCCTACGGCTCCCTGGAGTCCCCGTGTTCAGACGACCAGGAAACCTGCAACTCAGCAAAGAAGGCGGCCTGTGGGAAACCTCCAACTCCTCCCCTGCACCGGTTTCCCTCTTGGGTAAATTATGTGTTGTGTGCAACGCACACACACTCGTTTTTGCTCAACGCTCATTTTCAGGTTTTACTCCACTTCTTCTTCTTTCTTTTCCAGTCCGGCTTTGTTCTGACAATTCCCAGTTTTTAGAATTCAATTTCCCCTCCTCTTTCCCCTGAACCAGTCGAGAAATAAGAGAAGGGTAAGACAAAGCAAGATCAAAATGTTACCTTTATTACTGATAAAATGGATTTTAGAGAATTGGTGGGCAAAGGAGCAAGTACTGCACCTGGGAAAAAGCTAGATTTATTCACCCAGGCCCAGGTAGCGCTTGACCAGCCACCACAGGCTCATCCAGTGAGGCCCAGCTCCTCTAAAGCTTACAGTCTAGAGAAAGAACAAATGGTTATTTCCTGCACACAGCTACTTCTCAATAGAAAGGAGAGGGGAAGGTGCCGGGCTTTGCATGTCCGGTTTCTCCTTCTAGGAATCACTGGCTAGAGATCAGGAATGTTCAATTTTTGGAGCTCCCTCCACATGGAAGGAAACATTGGGGTGGGGAAGAAGGGCTCTCTCTAACTGTATAATACTTGTGGGTAAATTCTGGATGAGGGCACTTACTGGTCATCAAGTTCTGAACTTAAGTATTTACTTGATTGGCTTTAAGAGAAATTTAATTTTACTCTTCATGAACTTATAAATTTATTGCTTTAACCAAAAGCATCTTCCTGTATATCTAGAATAGATTGAAATTTCTTCCATTGAAACACTGACCATTAATATAATAATTAACCCATTAATTGTGTGATTCTTCTTAGGAATCTCTAGATTAAAAAAAAATTCTTCCTATATTTGAAACAAAGTGAAATTATCTGTTTTGTAGATTGAAGTTTTCCTTCACATATTGACATAATTTAACCTTTGGCCTCCAGAGAATCATCTGGGTTGTGGGATTTTTTGGTTTTTGGAGTCATGTTCTGTTATTATTTTTTATTTAGTGACCAATGCAACTTTAAGCAAATGAAGGCAACTATGTTTTCCTAGTATAAATTCAGACCTTGAGATGTATCTGCTCTTATTTACTTTTAAAAGAACATTTCATTGCAAAGTCCACGTGAAACCGCCTGCAGTTTATTACTAAACTCTGGATAGCATAAAAAATGGACATTATTGGCATGTGAATCTCTGGAATTCCAACTATGTTACCCTTTAGGCAGTTAGGAGTTGAAATTTTGCTTCTTTCATTATGTTGAGATTGGCAGAGATTTAGGTTAGACATTCACTTTCATTTTATTTGGCAAACCATTTTTACTACTTTTTTGCCTTTTTCTCTTCTTGCCTTCTGAAACTATCCAGTCCTGAAAAAGTAGTACTGCTTTGCAAAAGCCTTCTAGCAAACTGGCCAAGTTTGAGGTTTTATTTCTGCTTGTTGGGTATTTTCAAGTTTCAAGTTAAAGAGATACATTCTAGTCACCTCAATTTATGAGAGTTTAAGGATTTTTAAGAGTTTACTTTAAGGCATAGCCCATTCTTATTGAACTGGAATATCATTCCAAAATACAGTAGTCACTCTAGCAGGACAGCATGTAATGATTCAGGAGCACCTCTGATGCTCAACTCCTTAGAAAAACAGGTGATACCCAGTGTCCCTGGTCCCATGGCTCAGCTTGTCCTCTCCTGTCTACAGTGACTGTCTGCTTCTCTCATGACTGCTAACTACTCTCCTTCGCTCTCTCATGGCTTGTAAGTGCCTCACTTACTGCCTTATTTTTATATGTCTTTTTGTTCTGTCCACTCTGTTGTTTGTCTCTCTCTGTGTATCTCACCATCACACTCTCAAAGAAGCTGTGAGAGTGATTCATTCAGCCACTCTTCAATCTTAAGTGTCTCAGATGATTAGAGATCTCCTGCCCATTGCCTCACACAGGCCCCTGTCTAGCGCAGTCCCAAAGAGGACTGCCTTAGTTGCCCCCTGTGCCCCGATCCAGATAACTGTCCAGGTTAGGTGTGTGACAAAGTTCAGGACATGGTGATCTATGCATTAGGGACAACCTAGAGTCCCTTTTCTCAGAGGGGGCAGGGCCAATAGCCTTCCAGTACCCATTTCAGAAATCTCTCTCAGAGAAGAGAAAGCAAAATAACAACCTGCTTTTGGAACAAGATCCTATAAATTCCATTGCAGTTCTCAAATTCACTTATTATTTGACCTCAGGTATTTCTTCTACTTCATTGAAATGTACATTGAGATATGAAGGTGATAGCACTAAATGTTACTTTGTGTGTGCTTTCTGACTTCAAGTTTTGGCTTTCTCTTTTTCTTTAACCATATTCTAGAATGGTAGAATATTAAAGATAATATTTGTGTCTAGTCAATGATAATAAATGGTTTGTGGCTTCATGTTACAGCTCTTCAGAGTTTTCCTTTTTTTTTTTTTTGACCATGTTGTGAAATGGTGGAATATTAATGGTGGTATTTATGAATAGTCAGTGATCGTGAATAAGCTTTCTCTTACTTTTTTCCTGTCTGTTCAAAAGAATTTAAAATACCAAGCAAAAATTTGGGAACAAAGATAAATAATGGAGTGACTAATGGATGGAAGAAAATTCTGCAGTGCTGTTCACAGTGGCATATTTTAGTTGGCACTGGTGACAGTTTTATAATAATTCTGTACTCTGGTGACAATTAAATGAAGCACAAATGAAGAACATGTGTATTGAAAGTAATTGTTTCTTTGCTTTAAATATCCAGCTTAAATCTCTCTTTTACATTAGGAAAGCAGAATTTATGCTGTAGCCAAATCAGGCATTCGAATGTCTGAGGCCTTCAATATGGAGAATGTTAATAAAAGTAAGTGATTTTGCATGCTGCAATGCAGGTGAACCTTGAGGACTTTATGCTAAGTGAAATAAGCAGTCACAAAGGACAAATACTGTATGAGTCCACTTATATGAGATATCTGACATAGTCAAACTGATAGAAACAGAAAGTAGAGTTGTGGTTACTAGGGGTTAGGGGGAGTAGGGGAAGGGGAGCAGTTGCTTAATGGCTATAGGGTTTCAGATTTTCAAGATAAAAAAGCTTTGGAGATCTGATTCACAACAATGTAAATATACTTAACACTAACTGAACTATGCACTTAAAAATGGTTAAGGTGGTAATTTTATCTTATGTGTTTTTTACTACAATAAAAAATGTTTAAAAAATAAGTGATTTTGTATTGCCATTTCATTAGCCAAGAACTTCCTAACTGTCTAAAGTCATTGGAAAAAATACAACTTTGCCAACTTCCAGAAAATGCTTTCTGAGGTTGCTGATTTATATTTTAAAATTGAAATTCATGTTACTCAGTATAGGGGCACATAGATGTTCAACTCTTATGTAGCAAATACCTCATGTTTTTACCCGAAAGAGGCTAAAGCTAAGAAACTGTGGAGTTTCAGCTGTTTAAAATTGTAAAACTATTGATCTCTATGTCTTCTTTTTCCAGAGTTTAAAACACATTCCTCCATTCTTTCTTTTTTCAAAATATTATTATAGAAACAATGCATGTTCATTATGAAAAATAAAACCAAACAACAGAGAACTGTCTGGAATAAAAAGAAAAATTTTTCTGTGGTTCGTTCTACTGGCCCCCTCCCTATCCTACCTCTGATCTGTATCTTAGAGGTGACTATTGTTGTTCTATTCCTTTTCAGCTATCCTCTGTTCTTGCCACTCAGGAAATATATTCTAACCTTTCAATCTGAGGTTCACCTGATAAAGGTTTAAAAGTGACGATGTTTTAACACGTGTCAGTAATAGGTCTCTGAATAGTCAGAGAATATCTTCATAGGGTACTGCTCACTGAATCAGTCAGCAGGTGTTTGTACTCATTTCTGCCCATTGTGAGCTGGATGGAGATGCCAAAGAAATAAAGCTAAGATCCTTGCTCTCAAAGAGCTTACAGTCTAGTTGGGAACTAGCACACCTGAGGACATAATGAACCATGTAAGAGAGTGTATAATTAAAACTGCCATAAATGCCATAATTCTTCAGGTAGACTGTGTAGTGAATATTGTATGTTCATCCAGTTTCTCTTTAATTGGAAGTTTTGCTATTTCACATTCATAAGAAATAGACATAAGCACTAGTTAGAAGGTTTGTTTTCTTAATCATTTTGTTTTCTGTTTCAGATTCTGTTGCAGTGCTTTCCTATACCACATCAGGACTTTATACATCACTGATATACAAGAATATGACAACCCCAGTGTACACAACTTTAAAAGGGGTAACTCATTATTGTTACTGTTAAAGATGTGGGGCTCTTCATGATGAATCAAGGAAACTGTTTAGTCAAGCTCCAGATTCCATTCTTGACATTTTACACGGACTGTCCCTTTAAAGGGAGTTTTAGAAGTTCACACTAGCATATTATTAAAAGAGAAGAAATGGAAAGATCTAGAGAAGATATTTATTTTTATTGGAGTATTAGAGGTCTGATATGCTCCGTTTTTGTTATGCTACATGTGAGTCTCCACCCCCTCCATAGCTGTTAATTGTTTAAAGGAAATAGTATTAATGATGTAATGGAAACTCCTAATACAGAAAGATCTTTGTATCACTGCCAGGGTTCCCCTCCTTTGTGTGAAGTACCTAATTAAAATAAATATCAGAAAAAAAAGTAGCATCAGGTATTAACAGGCTTATGTTCTTAGGAATCTTTTATAATTGACAAATGCCTTGCTAATTGGAATTTGGGATTTAACAACGTGACTTTGATAATGGCAAAATATTTTCTTGTATTCCTTAAAAAAACTTATTCCATAACTTCTGGTAAAACATTCTATACCTAAAGAGAGTGGTGACTTTAAGGATGGACACAGGGAGGCTGTTTTGCTTTTCTTCAGAAGGCGACCCAGATAAGCAGCAACCCATTCCTGGATGACTCCTCTGGGTCAGAGGAAGAAGATAGTTCCAGATCCAGCTCCCGGACTTCAGAGTCAGACTCTCGCAGTCGGAGTGGGCCAGGCAGTCCCAGAGCAATGAAACGAGGTAAGGGAGAGTCTCAGGCATACAAGACAACTCCCAAAAATTCAGAATATTTAATGGGAATTTTATCTCTATAATAGGACTTAAAAAAAAACATCTGAGCTGCCTTCAACTCATAGTGAAAAGAGTATTCACCTAGGACTAAGATGCTTATATTTTAGTCCTAATTCTCTTTTAAATTCTCTTTGTGATTCCAGACAAGACAGTGGTTTTTTTTTGTTTTGTTTTGTTTTTTGTTTTTTACCTTATCTGTAAAAGAGAGATCACTTCGTTATAGGAATAAAGTGAGATACTTGGCTTAAATTAGGTTCTTCTTTTACAGTTACTGTGTGATTTTGGATAATTTATAGGATGGACTTATTTCAGCTAAATTTGTTGCACTGCTAAATGGCAGATAAATATACCTAAAAATGTGGTGGTTAATCTGATATTAAGATGGAAACCAACAAAAACTTACTTTGGGCATGTCTATGATTTTTGTAGATTTTGAAAAAATTTTTGGCATACAGGTTACAGAGAGAGCCAGTCACATTAAATGGCATCTGTATTTTACAAAAGCCTTTAATGCAGCACAGTATGTTGGTTTTCAAACTGTGTTCCATGGAACCCCTAGGTACTCCCAAACCCCTCAGCTTCAACAGGAGCTGTTCAGCTCTCATAGGTTTAATATTTTGGGCTTCCATCAGTCCCTTTGCTATATGACCTTGCCCCCTTGACAGCCAGAATCAGGTTATATCACACTTTTGCTCAAAACACTGCAAGGACCTCTTATAAAGACTATAACATGTTATGTGATTCTTTGATGTCTTGGACCTCAGTTCCTCCTTTCTTCTCTCTTACTCAGCTCTGGCCATCCAGACCCTTTAGCTGTTCCCGGCACATGCCATTCATTCCTTTAGTTCAGGACCTTGCACTGATCGTTTGCTCTACCTGGTATTCTTGCCCCAGATGTTCCTTTGCCTCCTCCAGTTGAGACACTGCCTTCTCAAGGAGATCTACCCAGAGCACACCATTCAAATGTAGTCCTTTGCCCTTCTCTAACTGCTAGCTCTTTTTATTCCCTTTAGTCCACTCTACATTTTATTTTTCCATGGCATTTACTCCCTGTTTTTTGTCTGTCTCCCCCGACTAGAATCTGTGTTCCATGAGGGCAGAAATTTCTTCGTTTTGTTCTCTGCTCTGTCCCTAGCACCCTGGGGCTAGGAGCCTGAGATTTGCACTCCAACATTGCCTCTGCCTAGCTGTTTGACTTTGGACAAATCCTTTAATCTGTGGACCTTAGTCTCCTTAGAGAATGAGGGCATGAACCAGGATGATCTCTGAGGTCCTTTGTAGATCTAAATTTCTGTTACTCTTTGAAAAATAAAGATATTACTATTATCACAGCCATTACTTGTCTTAGTCAAATAAATAAGAGGAATAATATAGTGACATTGTCCTAATGTTTCCCTTAAATGTTAATAAACACTTAAAAAATTGCCACATACTGTAATGAATAATGACTTAAGTCCTTGATTTTATTTAATATTTTCAAAATCTCCAATTGTAGTGACTCTCCAAATGTGGCTTGCAACTTGCAAGTTGTTTTCTAAAATGACAAGTGAATTATTGTGAAAAATGCTCCCTTGAATTTTACATTAGAGCTGCTGGCAAATGAAATAGTCATTTTATATCTTTAAGTCTTAATGCGTCTCTTTTATGAAAGATTTTCAAAATCTGTAAACTAGTAGTATTGGACTTGTGTGTCTTTTTTAATGTGATGTTACTTTAAAAATGATTACATGTAAAGCAATTATACTCCAATAAAGATGTTAAAAAATGATTACAAAAATTAAGTGCAGTAAAGTGTGATTGTACAAATCTTGATAAATTAAGGTTCAACATTTGTTTGCCTACATGCCAATATGTAAATACACATATTTTTAATCCTTAATAAAAGATATTGTTAGGCTACTGCATACATTTTATATATGTAAAAATAGCTGTGCTTATAATCATACCGAAATATTATTTATGTTCCTTTAACTTCCTTGGAGATTTGCATGATAGTCCTTATGCTTAAGTTCTGTTTTCTGCTTTAAAGGTACTTCATGGACTACATCTAGTCTAGGAAGGTTCATGATTTGGGATTAGATGTATTTCTTAAGAAACCTGACAGTCAGCATTTGGACCACCCAATTATTAAATACTGACTTGATTTATTTCTTTTTTCATCTAGGTGTGTCTCTCTCTTCTGTAGCTTCTGAAAGTGATTATGCTATTCCCCCAGATGCTTACTCCACAGATGTAGAGTGCTCACAGCCAGAGCAGAAGCTCCCGAAAACTTGCTCGTCTTCCAGTGATAATGGGAAAAATGTAAACACTGAATCAGTTTTTTTTTTAACATTAATGTATCTGTTAGTTTGAGCCTCCAAAGGGAAACTTAAATATTTTTTTAAAATCTCTTTAATTAGGAACCACTGGAAAAATCTGGCTACTTATTAAAAATGAGTGGTAAAGTCAAGACTTGGAAGCGGAGATGGTTTGTTCTTAAAGGTGGTGAATTACTTTACTACAAATCTCCGGTGAGTGGAAATTGCTTGTTATTTAGAACTGAATTCCTCAAACTATAAATCAGACTCCTGATTGATTTTCTTCCATGTAATGCAATTAATTAGACAAAGCATTTCTTATTATGACTATTATAGGTAATCACTTTGCATTGGTTTTCTTCCTTTCATACAGAGTGATGTAATCAGAAAACCCCAGGGCCATATTGAACTTAGTGCATCCTGCAGCATTTTAAGAGGAGATAACAAACAAACAGTTCAGGTACTTTTTTTTCTTTTTTTGTGTCATGCAAAACTCAGTTCTCAATTATGTAAGCTAATAGAGTGGAAATTGGGTGTTCAATTGTTTGTTTATTCCCTTTGGGGGTCAGTTTGATGCCCCAAAAATGTGTGAAACCCTAGGACTTCTTAGTTAAAACTATAATATAACCTGAGTATATGTTAGTAACTCTCCTCTACACTTTCTTTGCCCTTGATCCTTTACACGGTTCTTTCCCCACACTAACCCTCCCAGCCATTTTCTGTTCTCAAACTGTCAAGCTATTTTAGGGGAGGGTTATTTGATAAATGAATTCCCAACAAGATATTCATAATTTAATGTACTATTAAATTCAGAAATGTTTGCAATTAAATAGAGAACCGGAAAATGGCAGTTGTATGAACTTCAGAGGCTGTAACACCAAAGTGGGAAGGATATTGGTGAGCAGAGGGGCTGTCCTGGCTCCCACTGAGTCACATGGCAGAGGTAGCTGCTGACCATTTCACCCACACATAATGCCAGTCTTGCTAGAAACCTTTGTTAAGTTAAAACAAGCAAACAAAAAAAACAAGCTATCGGGCTTCCCTGGTGGCGCAGTGGTTGAGAGTCCGCCTGCCGATGCAGGGGACACGGGTTCGTGCCCCGGTCTGGGAAGATCCCACATGCCGCGGAGCGGCTGCGCCCGTGAGCCATGGCTGCTGAGCCTGCGCGTCCAGAGCCTGGGCTCCGCAACGGGAGAGGCCACAACAGTGAGAGGCCCGCGTACCACGAAAAAACAAAAACAACAAAAACAAACAAACAAAAAACAAGCTATCGAGACAGTTTGGTATGTGTGATTTAAAATTCAGATGCTTTATTTCTGAAATGCCTTCAATAATCATTATTTTCTTATCTTGCTCCTTTGGAGGGTAGAATACAATATTTTATTAGAAAGGTACATTATCAGTGTTTCCAGTAGATAATACCTGAGGACTGCCCAAAAATGCAGAAAGGAGAATCAGGGAAAACTTTGTCTTGGAGCATGGCAGATAAGAATCATTTGTAGGCTTCTGAAATATTTGGAATTTTTAAAATATGGCTAATTTGAACTTGAGAAATTGTGAATTCATAATATCTGATTACATGTTTAAGAATTCCTCTTCTGCTGTATAGGTTTTCTTATTTTATTTATAATTCATTTCTTCATTTCCATAACAAATAACTTCCCTTTATTTGCTTAAAGTGTGTTATTTTATTACAGTCTGAAATCATTCTGCTCCTCATTTCAACAACCAGGAACCTGTAGCACATTTAAGGGAGAAAAGGAAAATGTAATGAGTAAACAAGATAAAAAATCATGACCCCAAAGCTTAATACTATGAAGAGTTTTAAAGTAAACAGAAGTGAAAAAAATTATTTCAGAAAAAGTTAATTGTCATTCTCACAAAGTGGTTAAAATATGCTACGTGATTTATGGAATCATTTATTTAGAGCCTAGGATTCAAGGTTCAGCATGTTTGTTTCCATGTTAGGTAGTGATGTTTGAAGAATGGACAAGGAAGTGCTAATATCCTAAAATCTTCAGAGTTTCCTATCTCTTTCTTATCCCATTCTAGTTGACCACTGAAAAACACACATACTATCTGACTGCAGATTCTCCCAATATATTGGAGGAATGGATTAAAGTGTTACAGAACGTTCTTCGGGTACAAGCTGCCAACCCCCTTTTCCTCCAACCTGAGGGCAAACCAACGGTGAAGGGATTGCTCACCAAGGTGGGAACTCTTATACATAGCGGTATCCCAGGCAGCGATGGAATTAGCCCCCGATCATAAAAAAGTGGGCATCAGAGAATATAAATATTGAGTATTTATGTTATCTTGGGATGGGGAAGAGTGTTTTAGGTATGATACCAAAGACAAAAACCATGAAGATGAAAAATGGTAAATTTGACTACTCTACATAAAAAATGTAAATGTTCTTGGGAGTTCCCTGGCATTCCAGTGGTTAGGACTCTGCTTTTCGGAACCTCTGCCGAGGGCCCAGGTTCAATCCCTGGTCGGGGAACTAAGATCCCACAAGTTGTGTGGCACAACCAAAAAAAAAAAAAGTAAATGTTCTTACCATCAGAATTTCTCTAAGCAGAATTTTTAAAAGACCGATGAGAAGCTTTGGAAAGGTATTTGAACATGAAAAACAAGCTTTTTCTAATCAGTAAGTAAAGGATAAATACCAGTGAGGGGAAGGAACAAAGGACACAATGAGAGAAAAGTAGAGATAGTAGAGAGAAGAAATACAAATGATCAATAAACATATGGGGAAACGTTCTACTATCAATAATAATTTTCTTAAAAAGCAAGAAATAATGGATATTTTTAAAAAATCTGATCAAGGGAGGACCTCTTTTAAAAGTATGAAATGCAGTATCGACACAAGTTAAGAAATTTGCTAGTGAGTTTATTACTTTAGAAGGCAATTTGGCAATATCTTGACTAAAGTGTTTACTCAATAAATATTTTTGAGTGAACAAATGAATGAATGATTATTAAATGTTTTATGAACATATATACGTACCCTTTGATCCAGCAATCTCAGTCCAAGAAATTTATGCTTAGGAAATTATCTTAATTTGCATAAGATTTAAGTATGAGGATGTCCATCACAGCATGGTTTTTCCTTTCCTATTTAAAACAAATGAGATATAATTAACATACATTGAAATGCAGATCTTAAGTGCAGAATTTGATGAGTTTTGACAGATATTTACTGTCACTCTCTCAAGATACAGAACATTTCCATTACTGCAGAAAGGTTACTTGCACATCATGGTTTATAATAAAGAAAAACTGGGATCAACTTAGATGTAGAGTAGAGCATAGTTTTAAATAAATATTTATGTAACCAGGTAATGCTTTACTATGCAGTCATTTTAAATGTTGTAAAAGAATGCTTAATGTTTTAGAAATAGGTTATGGATGTATTGTTAGGTGATAAAATAGCATATTACCATAAATACATAAAAATGGTTGTTATGCCATTTTTGGTAAACATGTTTGTAGAAAAATGTCTGACTAAGAAATATACTAAGGTATATTAGATATCTCTGGGTGGTTTTTACTTCATTTTTGCTTAGTTCTGCTTCCTAACATTTTTAGAATGAGGAAGTATTGATTTACGCTAAGATAAATATTATTTATAAATTTTTAAGAGTTCAATTGGTCACTTTTAGAACAAAACAATAAGATATTTATGTGCAAAATATTACCCACAAAAATAACCTCTACGTCATCACTCATCACTCATGTGCTTTATTTATGTAAGAGGTGAAAAATTTAGCTGTAGATGAGCTATGCCACCATGTAATTTATACTTATTATTAATGTGGGAATGTAGGTGGGTGCTCTTCAGTAATATTTACAAAGACTGGAGAAAAAAATTGGAGAAAAAAATTACCAATACATTCAACAAAGAGATGCACTATGTTTTTTTCCAAAACATTACGTTACCATGAAAATGTTTTTTCAGTTACTGATGGGCTTGAGAACTCCTTGGTATTGTGCTGATATATGTTTTCCAACGAACACAGTGCCACTTTAAATCACATTCTTATTCTAATTCATAGTAACTAGGTGTCCTCCTGTTTCAAGGGCTATGTTTATGAAACCCTTAAGCTTTAATATGATCTCATGGCTAAGGGTTTGTTACTTCTTTCACAATTAGTGTTTTTTGTTTTTTTGCTTATTTTTAATTGTTGGCATGGCTTGTCAGTTTCCACTCCTGTTACATTTGTGCTGTTCCCTGCTTCCCATTTCACAATTGCATTTTAAATGAGTATAAGTTGATGTGATTATCAGATGACTAAACCATTAGAATTTATAGACAGGATGCTTATTAGGTTTCCTTCCTACCATTTGTGAAGGCTTGTCCACCCCCATATTTTCACCTGCAAAGCCTTATAAGAGAAAAACTCATTCTGAGTGACTTGTTCTGAGCTCACGTTCAGGCTACAATCCCAGATATGGCAGAGCAGCATTTGAATACTTTGGAGGGGAGGAGGCTTTTCCAAGTTGTCACACTGTTATTATTAAGTACAGAAATATGTAGGTAGATATTAAGAACTTGACTAATTTGGTTCTGGACAGTCACTCTTGCAACTTTTAATGCTTTGGAAGAACATTTCCTATATAAAAATTCATTTATTTTTAAAATATGTATTGAGCAGTTACCACATGTCAGGCAATGAGCTGCAGGGTATTAAGATGAATAGGCCACTGCCCCATCCCTCAGAGAGCCTCATATCTATTGGCAAAGAAAAGGACGTCCACATATTTATAATGATATATATAAAATACTATTGTTGACATGCATCATAAGGTCACAGAGAAACCTAATTTAGACTGTGGGATCAGGAACAACTTCTCAGAGAAGATTTGCCTGTGCCAAGTCTCCAAGGAGGAGTATGAATTAATTTTGGAAACGGACAAGGAAAGGTATCCTGGGCTAGAAAACAGCACGAACAAAAGACACAGTATCTCAAAGCAGTGCCACCTATGTGAAGAGCAAGTCCTTTGGAGAAAAAGTTGGAGGGTCCTGATCATGGAGGGCTTTTTTGTCTTGTTAAGGACTTTGTTCTTCATCCTGAAGGTGTTGTGGAACCCTTCAGGGTTTGTAACAGGAACATGGCTATATTCATGCTGTTAACAGATTACTCTGCTGAGAGGAAGATGAATTTGTGGGAAGCAAACTGGAGGTTCTAAGAACAGTAAGTGGAAGTGGTTTTCCTCAAGAGGATGGGACTCTGAACTGGTCATGGGGAAAGAGACCAGAGGGTGAATCTGAATAATGCTAGGAGGTAAAATCTTCCGTTAGACTGAATTCAGCGACTAGGAAGTGGGAGAGTTAAGGATGGCTGGGTGAAAGACCATGCCAGATAATAGAGAGCTCAGAAAACAGGAGCAGTTTAGGATGACTAAAAGGTTATTTGGGGAACTGTCAACGTTTAGAGCTTGTGAAGACACCTGAGTTAAGAAGTCCAGCAGGCAGTGGCAACACCAGTCTCCATCAGAGGAGAGGGCTAGGGCTTCCCTGGTGGTGCAGTGGTTGAGAGTCTGCCTGCCGATGCAGGGGATGCGGGTTCGTGCCCCGGTCTGGGAGGATCCCACGTGCCACGGAGCAGCTGTGCCCGTGAGCCATGGCCACTGAGCCTGCGCGTCCAGAGCCTGTTGCTCCGCAGCGGGAGAGGCCACAGCGGTGAGAGGCCCGTGTACAGCAAAAAAAAAAAAAAAAAAAAAGAGGAGAGGGCTAGGTTGGAGAGAACGATATGGGGAATTATCATCATGGATATGATAGTTGAATCCACGACAGTGAGAGAAATCACCCAGGAAACTGTGTAGGTGGGAAGAGCAGGGGACTGTTGATGGGACACTCGGGTTCCCAAAATTTGAGGGCACATAAAGGTGATGTATGAAGAGACCCTGGAGAGTACGTCCTGGAGGCCAGGGGTGGAGTGGTTGACAGGGAGGGAGTTATCTGTAGTGTCAGATGCGGTCAAGTGCTAGGGCAGAAAGTGCCTTGTGGTATGTTGAACAGTAACCGGGTGATGGGTAAGTGCAGTATTGAGTGTGGAGGACTGTCCATACTTTCCGGCACATGAGAAAGAATCAAGCTGGGAGGGAACATGGTGTCAGGAGAGGCACTTTTTCAGATGGGAAAGGCATACCTTGAGTTTCCAAATTGAAGGGAGGAAGCTGGGAGAGAGAAGTGGGAGGTTAAGAACAAAGTCCAGAAGAAATGGGTGATCGGGCATGGCGGGAGGGCACTGTGGAGGGGCTGGACTTGCAGAAAGGTGAGGAAGGATGAAAATACAAGTTTGTGGGGCAGTGAGTGAAATCATGTCTGATGTCCTCGGTTTTCTTTGATGAAGATTACTCCAGTGGACAGTTCCATGAGAGTGAAGGAAAGGATTGAGAATAAGGGAAGTGAGATATACCCAAGGACAGATAGAAGGATTGATTTACCGAGGGCCCACCTGACTTCAGTGATTTGAGTTCATATTGGTTATTCTTCTCTAAGATGCTCAGAAATAAGAGCAGAGACTTTACATTGTAGTGATGTGAGGATAGTCATTTTTTTCTAACATTTTATTATGTGAATTTTCAAATACGCAGAAAAGTTGGAAGAGTATTTTACAGTGAACACTCATATTCCCACCACCTAAATTCCACAATGAACATTTTACTTGCTTTATGCATATCAAGATGATGATTTTTAAATCATTCTTTTATTATGGGCACTTTCAAACACATGTGAAAGTAGAAGGAATAATAGAAAGGACCTTCATATATTCATTACCGAGTTTCAACAATTATTAACTATGGCTAATGTCATTTCTTAAAACCTCCCGTAACCTTCTTTCTCTTCCTACACGCTCCACTGGATTACTTAAAAACAAATGGAGGTAAAATTTTATTGTGTGGATTTGTTAGAAGCATGGGAATGCAACATAATCACAGGTTTTAGAGCAAGAGTTGTTTTGTGATCAAATATCAAATTCAAGGTTGGTGGAGAAGGAAGAGAAGCCAGGAGGAAACTGATAAACTGGAATAAAATGGAAGGGTTGGAGGACTTAAAAGTTTTGAATGAGGTCAAAGAATAGGAGTGGTGTGAGTAGGAGGGTGGGAGCTGGGGGGAGGTTGGGATCAGAGAGTAGAATGTAAATTTCAGAAGTGGAGCAGTTCCCAATGAAGGAAAAAGGACCAGGGTGTGGCCAAGCGGATGAATGGCAAAAATGGAAGGATAGCAAAGGTTTTTAGAAATGAAGAGAGCAAGGAACTGTGAGTTAAGATTGTAGGGAGGCAGTACAGCAAAAAGGCTAGGGCAAGAGTTCAGGGGCCAGACTGCATGGGTGCATGTCCTGCCTCTGACAGTTGCCACTTGTGTGACCTTGAATAGATTACTTAGAGGCTCTGTGCCTTAGTGTCCTTTTCTGTAAAGTGGGAATAATAATAGTGCCAACCTCACAGGTGCTGGGAAGATTAAATAAATTATTTAAGCATGTCAAGTGCTTTAGAACAGTGCCCGGCACATCATAAACATGCCAAAAGTGCTAGCTATTATTATCACAAGAGTTTTACCTAGATGCTGAAGTCAGCAAGACAGGTGGCAGGATTTGTGGTGGAGAAGGCTACAGGCGTGCAAATATAGGAGAGGGGAGAAGACCATGGGAGCTTATGTTTTGTGTGATGACAAAGGCCAATCAGAATATGATATACTATTTGTCATCAAAGTTTCAGAGAGAACTGATATAAGTAACTTTGTCATGGATGCAAGGTAAAAAAATTTATTCTTTCAACTACTTAGTTCACCAAAGCCTTGAGGTTTGAGATTGTCTTTAAATCTCTGTGAGGATTCTTCTAGTGTAATTTGTTTCATTATGATTTTTTCAGAATAAGTCAGAATTGGAAGAAATCTTAACATAATCAGATGTACATAAAAAGATAGACTATGTTTTAAAACACAGCTTTTACTGTAAGTTGGCAGAAGTCTTCATTAATTTGTAGTTCCTCAAAGGCACACATTGTTCTCTTTAAAGATAAATCATTTCAAAAGTATACTCTCTATAGCCAGATGCATTATTCTTCAGTTTTGCTAAGACTCCTTTCTGGAGTTTGTTTAAAAGGAGAAAAAAAAAGCTGCATAACACAAGCTATTTAAAACTTCCAGGATATTCATCTGTAAATATATGTTTCTAAATTTAATTAAACCGAAACATGTCTTGCCAAATGCGACATTTTGTTTTGTTTTTCCTCAAGCAACATTTAAATCCATCAAACTGTTAGATGGTGGAGTTATTTGTTTGCTTAAACCATAGTTTTGAAAGCCCAAAGGCTGGCTGCATTTGTGGGTTTAAACGAAACATGTGTTTTACTTCTCCTTATGCATAGTGAGGAAGGAAGCATTTATTGAGTAACTACTAGTATCCTTTATTTACATTTTCTCCTTTGGTCATCACAACAGCCCAATGAATGAGGTGTACAGTAATCCCATGTTAACGACAGAACTTGGGAGGTCAAGTCAGTTGCCTGAGGACATCATCCATCCAGTATGTGGTAGAACTGGAATTTAAGCCTTGGTCCATGTGACCTCAGAATCCAGGCCTTTTCTACTGTCGTGACTTGCTGACTGTAAAATCCGTTGTGGCAATAATTTATATTCTTCTCATTGTACAACTGTCAGAGCAGTCCGTTTAAATGTTATGTCATTACAAGGGCCCTGCAAAATATGTGTGCTCTCCACCCCTATATGCTGCCCCTTCCCCAGTGACCTCTCCCCTTCCTCGCTTAGTCTCAGACACATGGGCACACACCGTCTCAGGACCAAGGAAGCTTGCTGCTTCCTTGCCCGGAGTGTTCTTTTCTCAGGTGACTGCATAGCTCATCTGCCTCCTCCAAGGCTTGGATCAGTGTTGGTGATGCCTTCCTGACCGCCTTATTTTAAATTGTAAAACACGTCCCTCCTTCTCCAGGCACTTCCTTCTCCTTTCCTGCTGTAGTTTTCTCCTTCGTATTTATCACCATGGGCAAGCATGACAATGGAATGTTGGGCTTTCGTTTTACCAGCCAGTGTCTTGGTTTCCAGGTGGTGGGCCACTCCAAATTGAAGCCCACTCTAACTATTGCAGGAGAGGGTCAAGCCTCAAGGCAGAAGTTGGCAGGGCTGCCAGGGTAGTGGGATTATAGGGCAAACTCAACCAGGCTCACCACATTCTAGGTCTGGGGCAACAGAGCCTATTATCAATCTTACCCACTGATGGGAATGGGGTTCTTGGTGTTTTTCTAGGCTTGAGGGTGTAGCTGGGACTGTCTGGCAAAGATCTTCAATGCCTGTACCTGGGCAGAACTGGGGCAGAGAGGAACTCACAGTGAGGATCTTCATAAAGCTACCAAACGATGAAAAACCTGTGGTATTCAGTACAAATTTTGGTAGAATGTCTTCCTCCAAAAACCCCCCCCCCAAAAACTAGGCTTTTAAACTCCTTGTGTTCTTGATGAAGATATGTAGCACGCTGCTGGGTTAGTTGTCTGTCTTCCTCACGAGGCAGTGAGCTCCTTGAGGAAGGAGACTGTGTCTCATTCATATCCGTCCCCCCAGTATCTAGACTAGCCTCTGACTATTCAGAGTCAGGAATCAGATTCAGGTTCCATCCCAATCACTTGACATAGCTCCTGACATGTAGGAAGTACTCAATATGTAATAATAGCTTTTAGTATTATTATTTTACAATTTTGTGTGTATCCTTCTGGAGAAGGTATCAAATATGTTCAGTGTATTATTACTCTGGAAAAGGCATCAAATGTTTTGAATGATTGAATCTCTTACATTTTGGAAATCACTAGAATTCTTAGGTTTCAATCTTGTTTCTAACATCAGAGTGTTAACCCAGAGAGCCCCACAGAGTTATTGGAAATCTATGTAATATAAAAACTATGAAATATACTTACTTGTGAAACTGCATCTTTGAATCCTTAGTCCTAGGCATAGTACTTGACATATAGTAAACATTCGTTAAATGTTGAATGGTGAACACCAAAGCAAAACATACCATGCTATTACTATAATGGGTAAGTTTTAAATAGCATTTGGATAGTCTAGTTGGAATATCACTTATATCTCAAGCAAACTGGACAGCCGAACAACTTCAAATAAAGTGTATAAACTATACTTTAAGGTGTCAGAGTTCTGAGCTACATTTGTAATTCTTTGAAATATGATTTCAGGTAAAACATGGCTACTCCAAGAGAGTCTGGTGTACACTTATAGGAAAAACATTATATTATTTTCGTAGTCAAGAAGATAAGGTATGTATGTATTTTTAATATGCTAATTAGAGGAATTTTTTGTTTGTTATGGCTTCAAGTTTTCCCTTTCACTGTTCTGTTGCTAGCTCAAACTTCAGAATTTTTGATAAGGTTGAAATTTTGCATAAAATTTATTACTAAGGTAATCATAGACCTACAGGGCCTTTTTTTTTTTTTTTTTTTTTGCGGTACACGGGCCTCTCACTGTTGTGGCCTCTCCCGTTGCGGAGCACCAGCTCAGTGGCCATGGCTCACGGGCCCAGCCGCTCCGCGGCATGTGGGATCTTCCCGGACCGGGACACGAACCCGTGTCCCCTGCATCGGCAGGCGGACTCTCAACCACTGCGCCACCAGGGAAGCCCCCTACAGGGGTTTTCATTCTTAATTATAAGCCTTAGTAACTTTTAATTAATTCTTCTTCTAAGACCTAGAAAAGTCTTCCTCTATCCCACTTTCAACCATCAATTTCTCATATTTTTCAGGTCTGACAGACTAGATAAGGTTGATTGAAGGGAACAGCAAGCTAGGAAAAAAGAGCTGGGAAGGGAAAAGAATCCAGTCCTGTCCCAGGCCCTCGAATCCCTAGATACCACTTATCTATCCATCCATCTGCATATCTATATCCCATTCGTTCATTTTTAACTAATCTCCTCCCCGCCAAAACTTGAGTTATTGCATTTTCAAAGTAAAAAGATGGGTATCTTCCAAACATGAAATGTATACCTAATTATCATTGTGCATACCCCATGTCATCTTTGGATTACTGAAACTATAAAAATTGAACTAACATGGACCAAGAGTATTTGCATAAAACAATGATGCCAGCTCCACAGAACAGCAACCTGTGACTGATTACTGTGTTAATGAGACTAAACTTCTTGGTCCACTGACCATGTAGGTCAGTTAGTATTTCTCTGCTCTATTTTCATAGTCTGCACTCTCAGTTCTGACTAGCCATATTTAAAATGCATGCCATTATCGTCAGTATCGCTCACGGGTTGGTACTTAACACAGTGCAGCCATTGAGAGTGATATCTCTGAAGTAATGTGGGAATATGCTCATAAAAATAATACAAGAATAAGCACAGTACAAAACTGCATATTCAGTATAACCCTAACTCAATTATCAGTCAGGAAAACAGAAGCCACTCTGTGTATTCCAGTTTTTAACAATTTTAATGCAGAATTAGGGACATACATAACTTTAGAAAAGTCGGGGGAGTAGAGGTCGGGGAAGCAGCTGCCACTGAAGATCTGAGAAGCCAGCACCAATGGTCTGAACACAAAGCACAGAGGCAGCTGGTACTCAGCAGTTTACTGAGAAGCCTCTGTGATACATCAGCCCAGGCAATTGACTGCAGCTGTCTCAGGAGAATCATGACTCTTCTTTCACGCTTACCTTCCACAGCAAGTTTGGGATTCTGAGTTTATAATTCTCAGTCCAGCACATCTATGTAAAGATACACATAGCAGAAAAGTCAGAAAGAACTATGCCAAAATGTTGAGTGGGAGTAGAATTATGGATGATTTTTTTCTTCCTTTTTTTTTAATAACTTTCTGTTTTTACCAAGTTTCTATATTCGTGTTTTATAAATAGAAAAATAATTTAAAATTTGCTGAGAGTAGAATTTAAATGTTCCTACTATTACTACTAATAATAATTTTGTTTTTTATTAAAAATGGATAACATTGATCACAGAAGGAACAAGTCAGAGGAATGTAGATAGCTGAACAGAAATCCATTATAATTACTGGAGAAGTGTTGAGAATGCTTGTGAATCGGTATTAGGCTTACTTCATTTTGTGCTATAGATGTTTCAGAAACAATTTGTCTTTATCTCAATCAGTGTCTTTTAAAAAATTCAGTCAAAATATTTAAAAGCACCGGTCTATTCACTGTTTATAGAACCATGGTAAATCCTCTGGTAAAAGGAATAATCATCTTTAAATATTGGGGTGGATGGAACCTTGATTGTCATATGATTAGGTATGCCTAAAGCACACAATTAGGATAGTATTGTCATGTATTATCATAGTAGAATTAGTTTTCTTTATCCTATTTTTTAAAGCTTGCTTTTTATTTATTAATGTGAATTTTCTGCCCTATTATTTTGCTTTTGTTTTACTGCCTTTTTCTGAAAGTATAGATAAGTTAATTTCACATTTTTCCTTCAGAAGTAAATTTTATTCACTCAGTCTCCAGAATGGTGCTTTGAACATAGTAACTACTCAGAAAATAACTGTAATTAATTTAATGGGAAAAAGCAGTGTTTCTCGTAAAAGACAACACATTTAATCAAATGAATTAATTTTTTACTATTAATCAGCTATTAGGCAGATAAGATATCTAGGTAAGACCTCACTGAGAAGCCAACATTTTAATTAGGTTTTGAAGGAAGTAAAAGAGGCAAGAGTATTCCAAGCCAAAGGAACAGCAAGTGCAGAGGCCTTGGCAGGAGCATGCCAGGTGTGTTTGAGGAATAGTGAGAAGGTCAGTGTGACTGGACTGGACTCCGTTAGGGAGAGGATAATAGGAGATGAGTTCAGGGAAGTAATGGGGACCAAATTGCAGGGGGCCTTATCATAGTAAGGACTTTAGCTTTTGCTCCAAGTAAGATGAGAAGCCATTTGAGGATTTTGAGCCGAGCAGTGACATGATCTGACCTGTGTCTAACAGGAACACTCCAGCTACTGTCTGAAGGGAATTAGGAGGAGACTGGTTAGGAGACTCTTACAGTAATTCAGGTGAGAGCTGATTGTGGTTTAGTGTGGAGGTGTGAGAAGAGACCAGATTCTGGGTATATTTTGAAAGATTTGCTGATAGGATTTGTTGACTAAAAGGGTATGGAATATGAGAGCAAGAAAAGAGGCAGTGACAATGCCAATCTTTTTGGCCTGAACAGCTGGAAGGATCAAGTTGCGAACAACTGGGATGGGAGAGACTCAGGAGAGCAGGTGGTGGGGGAGGACTTACCAAGTGACGTTGAAATGCTATTAGACATCTAAGTAGAGCTAGTGTGAGTCAGGAGTTATAAATTTGGAAGTAGCTAATACATGCTGATGCAAAAGCTATGAGCTTGGATGACATCACCCAGGGGAGTGAGTGTAGATGGGAAAAGAGAGTCCAAGCACTGAGCCCGAGCATGGAAATGTAAGATGGTAGATGTCCTTGGAGTTACAAGGAACTTTCTCAGGCTGCAATTCCAAACCTGACCGAATATTTTAGAAGTTGTACATCTGAAGCAGACTGTGTGTGTTGCTGGAATAAATGGACTTAATTAAAGAAAAGTTTTAAAACAAATATGCTAAATATTCTACACAGCAAATAATGGTTTTCATCAGTAAAAGAGTAGGTAAAATTTAATATAAATCATTTTTAGGATGTTTTTCTTACACTTAAATTAAGATGAAAGAAATCATGGCATTTTTTGTGATATATTACATGTGTAATAAATCATATATGTGTATATAGCCTCAAAACACTCCTCATTTATTGGGGTTTAGAGTGATAGTTAATCACACTTCTTCACACCAGCTGTTTCACTTTGTTACTTTTTCTATGAATAGTATTGAGACTATGTCTACCCTTGTCCTTTTGATCCAATAACTTAAATTAATTCTGTGGGGAAAAAAGTCAAATGAATATTTTGACTGAATTGCTTGACTAGGTAATGTGTCATTTTGGTCCAAATGAATAATCCAAACCACTGTATGGAAGTGGCTTCTTGCTTTTTCCACAAAAGTTAAATGTCTAGTATTCAAATTGTTCTTCAGTATCACAGTTGGCATGTTGGTTGTGGCTACTACTTTTGTAACAATGTGGATAATCCAATTAGCTTTAGGCATTCATTTAAAAAAAGGTATGCTTTATAAAGGTAAGAATGAAAAACACTATGAAAAATTTTAGCAGGAAAATATTTAGAAAGTTCCTTCCTTACAATTACTAATATTTACTTTAGTTTCCTTTAGGTCAGATCAGACTCTGGGAGGCTAAAGTTGAAGAGGTTGACAGATCCTGTGATTCAGATGAAGATTATGAAGCCAGTGGGCGAAGTCTTTTATCCACACATTACACTATTGTGATCCACCCCAAAGACCAAGGTCCGACTTACCTCCTGATTGGATCCAAGCATGAAAAGGTATGTAAGGTCTAATTGGTTGATTTAGAATGATTTAGACTAATATGATTAAGTATTGGTAATAATTTTCAAATGACCGTTAAGTACAATCAAAGATTTACGTATAGATTTGTTGGACATAGTATTTTTAAAATAATTTTATTTCTGATATATTTCAAACACAAAAAATATAACAGACACCCTTTTTTACTTAACAGATGTTAGATTTCATGGTATTTTTTTATCGGCATGAAATTAATAACCATCTAAGTGTTCAACAATAGGAAATTGATTAAATAATGTCCATATGATAAAATATCCTGCAGCCTTATATCTTTTTTATATTAAAAATAGATAATTATAATTTCTGAATTTTACTAACATAGTATAAGCACGTCCTTAATATAATCTCAACTATGTGAAAATATGATGTACATATATATTTTAATAGAAAGAAAAAAGTCCAGTATATTTGGGGAGCAGAAAAATGGATTCTTTTCTTTCTTTCTTCCTTATATACATAATCAATGTATACAACTTGATGCTTTGGAAATAATTATGTGCGCATGAAAACATCACTGCAGTCTATGGCATAAACCTATCCATCACATCCAAAAGTTTCCTCTCAACCTCTTTTTTAATTATTATTTTTGTGTGTGTGTGATAAGAACTACAATAACATAAGATCTTCCCTCTTAGTAAATTTTAAAGTATGTAATACAACATTGTTAACTATAGGCACCATGCTGTATGATAGATCTCTAGGACTTATTCATCTTTTTTTTTTCCCAGGACTTATTCATCTTGTATAACCAAAACTTTGTACCCTTTGACTAATACCACCCTGTTTCCCTTTCCCCCTAGCCTCTGGCAACCACCATTCCCTCTCTGCTTCTATGAGTTTGACTATTTTAGATCCATCATATAAGTGGTATTATAAGGTATTTGTCTTTCTGTGTCTGGTTTGTTAGCAGGCAACAAACCTGATTGCTAAGAAACCAGACACAGAAATGTCCTCCAGATTCATCTATGTTGTCACAAATGGCAGGATTTCCTCCTTTTTAAGGCTGAATAATATTGTATGTATATACCATATTTTCTTTACCCATTCGTCCATCGATGGACATTTAGGTTGCTTCCATGTCTTTGCTATTGTAAATAGTGGTGTGATGAACATGGGGGTGCATATATCTTTTTGAGTTACTATTTTATATAAATTTATATTATAAAACTTCCTTCAGATAAATACCCAGAAGTAGAATTGCTGGATCATATAGTAGTTCTATTTTTAATTTTTTGAGGAAACTCCATACTGTTTTCCATAGTGCTGCACCAATTTACATTCCCACCAACAGTGTACAGGGCTCCCTTTTCTCTACATCCTCACCTTGTTATTTCTTGTCTTATTGGGGTTTTGTTCTGTTTTTGATAGTTGCCATTCTAAAAGGTGTAAGGTGATAACTCATTGTGGTTTTCAGTTGCATTTCCCTGACGATTAGTGATGTGAGCTCCTTTTTGTGTACCTGTTAGCCATCTGTATGTCTTCTTGGGAAAAATGTTTTTCAGATCCTTTGCCCATTTTTTAATTGGATTGTTTGTCTTTTTGCTATTGAGTTGTATGAGTTTTATATGTATTTTAAATATTAACCCCTTATCAGAAATATGATTTGAAATATTTTCTCCCACTCAGTAGGTTATCTTTTCATTTTGTTGATGGTTTCCTTTGCTGTGCAGAAGCTTTTTAGTTTGATGTAATTCCACATGTCTATTTTTGCTTCTGTTGCCTGTGCTTTTGGTGTCATACCCAAGAAATCATTGCCAAGGCCAGTGTCCAGAAGCTTTTTCTCAATGTTTTCTTCTAGGAGTTTTATGGTTTCAGGTCTGATGTTTAAGTCTTTATTCCATTTTGAACTGACTTTGTGTACTGTGTGATATCAGGGTCCAATTTCATTTTTTTTAATATATATTTTATTTACTTATTTTTGGCTGTGTTGGGTCTTCGTTGCTGTGCATGGGCTTTCTCTAGTTGTGGCAAGCAGGGGCTACTCTTTGTTGCAGTGCATGGCCTTCTCATTGCGGTGGCTTCTCTTGTTGCGGAGCACAGGCTCTAGGGTGCATGGGCTTCAGTAATTGCAGCACGCGGGCTCAGTAGTTGTGGCTCACAGACTCTAGAGTGCAGGCTCAGTAGTTGTGGCATGCAAGCTTAGTTGCTCTGCAACATGTGGGATCTTCCGGGACCAGGACTCAAACCTGTGTTCCCTGCATTGGCAGGCGGATTCTAAACCACTGCACCACCAGAGAAGCCCTCCAACTTCATTGTTTTGCCTATGGATATCCAGTTCTCTCAACACCATTAATTGAAGAGACAATCCTTTGCCCACTGTATTCTTAGCAACCTTGTCAAAAATCAGTTGACCATATATGCATGGTTTTATTTCTGGACTCTCTATTCTGTCCCATTGGCCTAATGAAGCAATCATTAGGCCCATTGATGGACCTAATGTCTGTTTTTATGCCAGTACCATACTATTTTGATTACTGTAGCTTTGTAATATATTTTGAATTAGGAAGTATGATCCCTCCAGCTTTGTTCTTCTAGCTCAAAATTACTTTGGTTATTTGGGGTCTGTTGTTGTTCCATGTGAATTTTAGGATTGTTTTTTCTATTCCTGTTAAAAAAAAAATTGGGATTTTGATAGGGATTACTTTGAATCTCTATGGGTTGCTTTGGGTAGTATGGACATTTTAATAATATTAATTCTTCCAATCTATGACTGGATGTCTTTCCACTTATTTGTGTCTGCTTTAGTTTCTTTCATTAGTGCTTTATTTTTTTGGTGTACAAATCTTTCACCTCCTTGGTTAAGTTTATTCCTAAGTACTTTATTCTTTTTTTTTTTTTTTTGCTATTGTTTTGGGATTGTTTTCTTAATTTCCTTTTCAGATAATTCATTGTTAGTGTGTACAAACACAACCGATTTTTTAAAATTAATTAGTTCATTTATTTTACTTATTTTTTGGCTGTGTTGGGTCTTCATTGCTGTGCGTGGGCTTTCTCTAGTTGTGGTGAGTGGAGGCTACCCTTCCTTGCAGTATGCAGGCTTCTCCTTGCGGTGGCTTCTGTTGTTGCGGAGCACAGGCTCTAGGTGCATGGGCTTTAGTAGTTGTGGCATGTGGGCTCAGTAGTTGTGGCTCACAGACTTTCGAGCACAGGCTCAGTAGTTGTGGCGCACAGGCTTAGTTGCTCCGTGGCATATGGGATCTTCCTGGACCAGGGCTCGAACCCATGTCCCCTGCATTGGCAGGCAGATTCTTAACCACTGCACCACCAGGGAAGTCCCCACAACTGATTTTTGTATGTTGATTTTGTATCCTGCAACTTTATTAAATGTATTAGTTCTAACAGTGTTTTTATGGAACCTTTAGGGTTTTCAACAAATAAGATAATGTCATCTGCAAACAGAGATAATTTTACTTCTACCTTTCCGATTTGGATGCCTTTTATTTCTTTTTCTTACTCTGTTGCTCTGGCTAGGACTTCCAGTGGTATGGTGAATAGAAGTGGCAAGAGTGGGCATCCTTGCCTTGTTCCAGATCTTACAGGACAAGCTTTCACTTTTTCACCATTGAGTATGATATTAGCTGTGGGCTTTTCTTATAAGGCCTTTATTGTGTTGAGGTATGTTCCTTCTGGGTATTATTTCCTTCTTTAAATTTTCTGGATTTCCTAGGTATTTTATATGTTCTATTTGTATGTACTAGGAGTCAGATTTTAAATTTGATAGAATTTGTTGTATTTCATAAAAGAATATTAATTGGTTGTATTTATTCTAGTCTCTTAATGTCACGTTACTTTCTTAATTTTCTTATGCTTTTCTAAATGTGAACAATGGGGGAAAGGTACTATAAGCACAATTCAAATAAGCTGGCTTCAGAACTCTTTAAGTGGCTTTTAGTTATTATTTAAAAATTAAGAGTGTTTTTTTTCCATTGTCAAAGTTTTCTACTGTTTATGCAAGTTGTGTTTTTCCTTAAGTCATCAAAAACTGTCTCTTGGTTAACATTTCTATTAATATGTTTTGATTTTTAAGGACACTTGGCTTTATCACCTGACTGTTGCAGCTGGAAGTAACAATGTAAATGTTGGATCTGAATTTGAACAACTCGTTTGCAAATTGCTAAATATAGAAGGGGAACCTTGTAAGTTTATAACGTACAAGGCTTTATGGTTTATGAAATGGGCCCCTAACTCCCTTAGCCTAATAGAGTTTTCACTTTGCGGGTTCCTGTTTCCCTGAGATGTACCCATCTTCTCACAGGCTTTGCTTGTCATGGGCCAGGATTCTCATTGTGGTTCTTTGGCTCTAAGGACACAGTCATTCCTTGACATGTCCATATCCTGTCACACCTCTCTGCCTTTGCTCACATTACTCCCTCTGCCTGGAACACCCTTCTTCCTTCACATTCCCCACCAACTTGATGAAATCCTACCTACCTTAGGAGCTCCCCCAGCCAACCCATCCCAACTCAGCATCTGGGTCATAAAAGGTGCCTAATAAATATTAAAATTATATCCCAATGCACTTTACCATTTAAAACTTTTATAGCATTTGTTGCTTTGCACTGAAGTTTTTTTTTATGGCTAAGGTTTCCCCATTGAGAGCCTAGATTCTAAGCTCTGCTTTACTTAATAATAGAGATCACATTTTATTTGCAGTGTCTAGCATAGGAATTTAATAAATGTTGATTTTAGGAATGACTTCAAGTTCCTCTTTATCTTTCTGTCTCCTGCTGCTCTGGCTTCTCCTCTCTGTATCTTCCCCCAGCTCCCTCTCATGTACAGTCATCTCCCCACCTAGGTCACCAATCTTTAGCACATTTAAGCAACATGACAACGCCCTGGTAGACTTGTTTTGGCCTAGAATATTTCTACCAAACTCTTCTAGCTTTAATTTATCCAAAACAGAAATAGGAGAATCCCAATGGCCTGGAAACTGAAATAAAATAATGTTATCAGAGGTTTTTCATGACTTTTATGACTTAAATTGTGAGCCAAGCCAGAATGAGGTAATTTCTAAAGGACTGATTTAATGTGAGGCCAAAATAAGTGATTCTTTCTATTTCCTGTTCATATTTCATTCTGTGTTTAGCCTCTCAGATATGGAGACACCCTACTTTGTGTCACAGCAAAGAAGGACTCATTTCTCCTTTGACAACACTACCTTCGGAAGCTCTACAGACAGAAGCAATTAAATTATTTAAGGTAAGATTTTATATGGAGTTATATATTGTTAAAAAATTTAATAGGAAAAAATAAAACTTCAGATTATAAAGTTTCACTCTTTTCAAGAAAATTCAAAATGTGATGATGATTAAGAAAATCTACTGAAATAAAATTAGGTGAATTTAATATGCTTTCTGAGTGAGGATTTGAGATTTACTGCAGTAAACTATCTATGGTTTGGGCCATGTGAAACACTTAATATCAGAAGAATCATTTCCTCTTCAACCTCTCAAATGGAGAGACTCCTGACATCACTTGTACCTCAGTGTTGGGAGAGGGATCAATACCCTTCTTCTTCTCCAGTGCTACTCTCACATTCTTATTACTCAACCTCTATTAGAAATCCGTGGTGACTTGAAGCTTACCATTCAACTATATCACTCTTAATCCTCCACCCCCATCATCTCTGTCATCAGTCACCTTCTGGTAACTCCTCAAATTTCATTAAGGATTTTGGCTCCCAACTCACATCTTTCTCTCTGCCTCAAATCTTGCCATTACCTGAATTACTTTGCTATCACTTCACTCACCAATGCCACGGCCTTAAGATTCCTGACCTTCTCAATGTCAGTAAGCTTCCTCTCTACCCTGCTTCACCTTCCAATTCTCCATGTCCACACCCTGACCTCAACATTCCTCATAAGTACACCACTTCTAAAAGCTTAAATTCTAATGGGTCTTTCATTAACCATAATCTCTTAGCCCATGAGCTCTCTAATTTTCTTTCTTCCATTTCTCATCCTCACTAAGACATTTTTTTGAGCCATTTATTTTCTTTGAGATCAAGAGAGAGCACAATAACTGCCTCTTGGCTTTTCTTCCTTCTTTATCTAGTCTGGATGACTTTCATTAATACTCATAGTTCCTTGGGACCTGTAGTTCCATGCAATCTTCAGCTGAACCCCAACCGAGATCAATGCTGCTGTCTTGCCTGCTTCCCTATTAATCGCATACATACTGCTAGAGAGCATCAAACAGCCGTATGGACTGGAGCCAATGTAAATCTGTGGTCTTCATTCCTTAGGGCCAACTGTCTCTCCTTTTGCTTGTCTTTGGTCACATCCCCTCAAATTCCCTACTTAGTAATGCTCCTCACAACAAAGTTACCTTCTAGTTCATTGGGAAAATTAGAGGGCATCAGAATTGATCACCTCGAATCTCCCTTCTCAACAGACATTCTTTCATCTATTTTTTCCTCCATTACTCCAGTCTCAGAATATAATGTACCTTCTATGGATTCATGTCTTGACTCTGCACTGGGACCTTGGTACTTCATTTTCCCATAGTCTCTTAAAGTCTCAATTTTTGTCTCTCTTTTGGCTTTTTCTTGCCTACATTTCACCCATCTCAAAAAATTATATATTTACTAGATAATACTAAGGAATTGTTGTTAATTTGGGAAGGGGATAATGATGACATGATGGTTATGGGAAAAAAATCTTTATCAGTTGGAGAGCCCTACTGAAGTATTGGTAAAATAACATGATATACATTAGAATACTACAGAAAAAAAGTGGATGCAGGGGTTGAATGAAACAAGTGTGGCAAAATGCTTGTTGACAATTGTTGACACCAGATGATGGGTACATTATACTGTTCTCTCTACTTTTGTTCATGTTTTAAAATTACCATAATTTTAACGTTTTTAAAAATCCACCTGTAGAATACACAAATATCCAAAGCAAGAAAGACTTTATACAAATATATTTGAATATCTGGATGAAGTGATCAACTTTATAACAAAATATAAATGGTGAAAACCAGTTACACAGGTGAATGAAAATTTAAACAGGGAAATTTACTAAACTTTGTAAGTGTGGTTAATTTCAATGCTGTTTAAACTGTCCCAAAGCATAGGAAAGAAGGAAATTTTGCAAAATTTTTTTCTTTTACTTTTTTGGGGGTAAATCTCAAACATATATAAGAGTAGAGAGAATATTATGAAGTATAAGATACTCATCATCCAGCTCCACAGTTGTCAACATATGACCAATTTTGTTTTATTCTCCCCAACCCCACTGCTCCCCAAGATTGGATTATTTTGAAGCAATTCTCAGTCATCATGTCCCCAGATTCTTTTTGTGAAGTGAGTATTCCTTTGTTACCAAACCCCAGAAAATATTGTAGAAAACAGAGCATTTCATACAAAAACTAATAAAGTATTAGTAAACAGAATCCAACATCATACTAAAAGAATACTAATCATGACTAAGAGGGATTTGTTCCAGGAAATCAAGGATGGCTAAATATTAGGATGTCTATTAATATTATTTATTATTAAGTTGACAGTCATCTCTATAGATGGTGAAAAGGCATTCATAAAATACTGATAGATATTTCCTTAACATGATAAAATATTCCTGCTTAGTAAAAACAAATGTCATGCTTTATGGGGAAATGCTTTAAACATTTTCATTAAAGTGAAGAACAAGACAATCATACTCACTCCCATTAATATTTTAAAAACTTCTTATTAAAGCATAATCTGTATAGAGTGTATCCCCATTATTATTAATATTATTATTATTTAGCATTCTATTAGTGGTACTAACCAGTTGCAATTAGGCAGTGAAAACAAATTAGAAGGGAACAAATTGGAAATGCAAATATTTACAGATTATGTAATTGTATACCTGGGGAAAAAAACTTAAAAAACTACTACAAACAAAAAAGATAATTCAAAAAAAAAAAAGATAATTCAATCAGATAGTGAGGTACAAAATTAATAAGCAGAAATCAAAACTTTTTACACGTACAAACAACAACCAGTTAGAAGATAAAAGGAAGAACTTCTGCTTTTTGGCTGTGATGGAGCAACAGGAACTGGATTTACCCTACCAATGGTTTTCAGACTTGAATAACAGGCTGTGCAGGACAGTGATCCTCAGGAAAACAAATGAAGTAAGCTTTACAATCGTTGCAGCTTAATATCTTGGAGAGAGTTTCATGACCACAGTGCATGGAGGGACACCCAGATGGTGCTTGGCAGTCTTCCTGAGTTACCAAGACAGAGTTTAGAATTTGAGGAGGCCAAGATGGTTAGAATTCACAAAACTGAGAGGAGTGAGCAAAAGAGAGTGGGAAAGTGCTCCACAGATTCATAGAGGGTTCCTTTTGAGTTTTTAGCTGAGAACTGATAATCATATGTGTGTGAGGAAACTACCTGAGGCTAGGGAAAGAATTACCAGAAAAGAATAGACAAAAAAAAAAAAAAAATTCCTGGAGCTTACACATAGCTGAAAATAGTTTGTATTCCTATCATCCAGAATGGAAAGACCTCCTAATGCACTAAGCATCAAGTAGAGTACTCAAGATAGAAGTCACATTGATTTTTAATAACCTAACCTCAGAAATGGCATATCATCATTTCTGCCATATTCTACTGGTCACACAGACTAACTCTAGTACAATATGGAAGGGGATTGCCTCAGATATTGTCTGAATATCAAGAGATGGAGATCATTGGGGGCCATCTTGGAGACTAGCAGCCATACTTCATATATTCAAGAAAGTAGAGGACAGCATAAGCATTTTAAGAAGAGTAATGGAAGATATTTAAAAGATCCAAATTGAACTTTCAGAGATGAAAAATGTAGTGGCTAAAATGAAAAAAATACCCTGGATGAGATTAACAACAGGTAAGGTAATGCAGTAGGCAAGACTAGTGAACTTAAAGACATAGCAAGAAAAATTATCCAAAATGAAACACAGAGTTTAAAAAAAACTGAAAAAAATTGAATACAGTACAGTGAGCAATGGTATATTTTCAATCAGCCTAATATATATGGAATTGGAGTTCCACAAAAGGAAGAAAGGCAACAGAAAAATATTCAAGGAAATAATGGCTTAAATTTTCTTTTCCCAAATTTAATGAAAACTATAAAACTCTCAAATTTAAGAAGCTCAGTGAATCTCAAACAGAAGAAATGTGACAAAAACTACTCTAATATACATCATAATCAGTTGCTTTAGACAAGTTATAAAGAGGGTGGTGGTTTGGGAGGAATAACCTAACACATAGAGAACATAGATAAGAATGACAGCAGACTTCTTATTGAAAACTATACAAGTCATAAGATAGTAGAGTAACATCTTTAAAGTACTGCAAGGAAAAAAAATCTATCAACCTAGAATTCAATATCCAGTGAAAATATTTTTCAAAAACAAAGGTGACATAAAGGCTTTTTCAGATATATAAAACCTGAAAGAATTACTCCCCAGAAGACCAATACTACAAGAAATGTTTAGTGATGTCCTTTAGGCAGTCAGAAAATGATGCCAGATGGAAATCTGGATTTATGCAGAGGAATGAAGAGCACTAGAAATGGCAAATATGTGGGTAAATATATAAGAATTTTTCCTTATTATTTCAATCTCTCTAAAAGATAATTGACTGTTTAAAGGAAAGATAATAACATTGTATTGTGGGGTTTAAAATTATATGTAGAAATAAAATATATGACAATAATAGCACAAAGTCTGAGAGAGGGGAAATGTAAGTATACTGTTGTAAGGTTCCTATACTACAAGAAGTGGTATAATATTCCTTAAAGGTAGACTGTGATAAGATTAAAATATATGCTAAAACCCTAAAGCAACCACTTAACAAAAGTCAAAGAGGTTTAGCTGATAAGCCAATAAAGGACATAAAACAGAATCATAAAATATACTCTAGTAATTTTTTAAAAGGCCGAAAAAGAGGAAAACCAAAAAGAACATATGAGACAAATATAAAACAAATAGCAAGATAGAAGATTTATTCCTGATCATACTAATAATTACATTAAATTTAAATGGTCTAAACACTCCAATTACAAGGTTGAGATTGTCAGATTGTATAAAAAAACACGATCCAACTATATGCTGTCACAAGCAGTACTTCTTTTGTTTTCTGACATTTGTTGTAAGAAAAAAAGACTGACATTTTAAAATAGCCTGCTCAAAAGAAACTGATTTCACTCTCAGAACTTCATTTTACTCCCAAATATCAATGTCATTAATAAGCCCAATATATTTAATTCATTGAAACAAATATATATTACACTATAACTACAAATTTATTTAATACATTATTACAATAATTTGGGGTTCAATTAGCATGCAAGTATTTTTAAGAATTCATAGATAGAACACTTTATGAGTATTGAAGTTGCTTCCCCTGCCTTTAGGCAATCCATCCTAAACTTTCTCAGGCAAGTGTACCTACTCCTCTAGTCAGGAACAAAACAAATTTTCACAGTTTTATTACAATGAACTGTTAAAATGAAGAATGATAAGTATTAATATCCTACTTTGGAAAATGTCTAGGAAAGATTATGCTATAACCTTTTACTAGTAACCTACTCCAAAATTTAATCTCTTTGGGGGAAAAAAGTATTTATTTGCATTCATTTTAAGTTATTTATTCTACTATTTCCCAAAATATTTTCCTCAGTAAACTAGTTTTTAAAGATGCCAATTGGTATTACTAGAAAAAAATAAAGATGGGAAGGGATTGTAGTCAAATAAGTTTAGAAATTCTGTGCTGTGTAGAGAATACAAAGATAAATAAGAAAGAGTCCTTGTCTTTATGAAGTTTATAGTCTGGTAGACCAGGGACTATTACTGTTCCATATGCCCTTAAAATGAATGCATATTCTGCTCTGAGGTGGAGTATTCTACAAATGAGTTCAAGTTGGTTGATAGTGTTATTCAGATTTTCTAAATCCATACTGATTTTTCTGCCTACTTGTTCTCTCAAATATTGACAGGGGATATTGAAATCTCTAACTTTAATTGTGAACTTTGTCTGTTTCTCCTTATAGTCCTATAGGTTGTTGCACCATGTATTTTGAAGCTATGTTATTAAAACATTTAGGATTGTTATGTCCTCTAGATGAACTGACCCCTTTATCATTATAAAATGACCCTCTTTATCTCTGGCAGAATTCCTTGCCCTGAAATCTACTCTGTCTGATATTAATGCAGCCACTCTGGATTTCTTTTGATTAGTGTTATCACAATATATCCTTTTCCATCCTTTTAAACAAAAGCTATTGCTAAGAAGAGGATCAATATTTCATGCAGAATAAATCTGATCATTTCTCACCCTGAGTATATCTATTTTTTTCATTTAATTCAGACCTGCCAACTTTTTATAAATGCAGCAGTTGACTCTCCTGCAATTGATTACCACATATCTCTAGCCCAGAGTGCTTTGCAAATCTGTTTGACACATCCTGAGCTACAGAATGAAATTTGCTGTCAGCTCATTAAACAGACAAGACGGAGACAGCCACAGAATCAACCAGGACCACTGCAGGTATCTGTTGATACATATACATGCAATTTTAAATGATGTTGTGTTCCTGATTGTAAGAAAAATACATATTCAATACAGACATTTGGAAAATTACAAAAAGTATGAAATGGAAAAACAGCTATTAATATTTTTATGTATATCTTTTCAGTTTCTATATTTATATATAAATGTATATGTGTATATCTTTATGCACTCACAGTTTTTCACATTACTAGAGCTACAGTGTACATACTACTTTTTAAAAACTATAGAACATAATCATTTCCCCTATAGCCTTCAATAATCTACAAAACATTAATACTAGTTGCATTAATATCAATTACTATACATTTAGGTTTTTCCAGTTATTTTTCCTATAATAAATACCACTACATTAGACATCTTTGAACCTAAATTTTGTGTGCAAGTCCAGTGAATTTCATTGAGTCCACTTCTAGAATTTTCCTATATCTTCAACAATGTTCAGTGTAATTCTTCTTTTAATTCCTTTCCAGGTAAAAAGTAGTATTTCACTATTGATTTTGGATGCATTTCCTTAATTATTAGTGCAGTTGAATTTATTTTCAGGGGGTTTTTGGTCACTTGTGTTTACTCTTCAGTGAATACCTCTTTTAATCTTTGCTTACTGACTCCCTGTCAACTACAGGATAAAATAGAAATTTCTTACCCTAGCCTGTAAGACTCTCAGGGGTGGATCCAGGTTTTGTGGGACTTGAAGCTCATGCAGCGAATACTCTCCAAGAAAAAGAGTACAAAATACATTACTTTTACACATTTTAAAAGAACGTATGACCATGTCATATGACTAGGACAGCTCATCGGGCCTGTCCCAGGGACTTGGAGGGGACCTGTGCATAGAGGGGTTCTGAAGCTTAATCTTTATGTGAATCAAGGGCCCTTCATAGTCTGGCTCCAGTGGCCTCCTCTTTCTCCACTTCATTTTATACTTCCTGCCTCCAGTGTACAGTGAATGAATAAACTCTCCCCATTCTTCAAACATACCCTGCCTTTGCATTATCCTTCACCTTGCACCTGGCATTATTCCTGTTACCTGGATCCCTCTGCTTTCTTCCTACCTGTGACTTCACCGTCCAGCCCAAGCAACATCTCTCCCATATATTCCTTCCTGACTTCCGCAACAGTAAGTCATTCCCTCCATTAGTTATACTTAAAAAATATTATTACAATGTATTAGCGATATTATATTATAAATTACTGTTTCAATATATAATGTCTTCTCCTGGACTGTAGGTTCTTCAAGGGCAGGGCCTTTCCCCCTTCTCCTTTTTTATATGACATTTAAAAAATTATTGAAGTTATACTTGCTTAATTAAAAAAATTAAGATAGAAAATAGAATATAGTCCAGAGCAAGAGAAGAATAAAAATCACATACAATTCTATTACCTAGACATACCTCTGTTAATATTTTTGTACTTGCCCCTTATTTAGGTATGTATCTATATATGGGTAGATAGGTTTTGCTTTTTGTATAAATAATTTTTTTTACTATTTTTCAATCTGCCCTTTCTCAGTGCCATTACTTATATTTCAATGAATGAGTTAATACATAAATGAACAAAAAGCAACAATTTCCCTGATCTTTGGGTGTGATATCAGAAAGGACTACCATATCATGTCTTCTGGTACCTCAGTTGTAGACAACAATATATACAACTAGATGGATTATGGTTCTGACCCAATAGGAAGCTTTTATGTTTTTATGTATTATAAACGCTCTAAGCAGATAATGCATATATGGAAAAAGCAAAAACATGTGGGGTCAAGTAAGACTGTCATCATCCCCTTGCTCTCACAGCCTCTGTCAGTCATACTTGCCCTGACTTGGATCTCTGACGACCACATGGTGTCTGACCTGTGATGCTTCTCTTTGCCCAGGGCTGGCAGCTCTTAGCGCTCTGTGTTGGGCTCTTCCTTCCCCATCATCCTTTCCTGTGGCTCCTCAGACTCCACCTAAAGAGGAATGCAGATTCCAGGTACGCAGAATTCTAGCCAGCTAAACCATTTATGTGGCCTCTGAGTGTCTACAATAAGTCAAAGGTATTCAGTAACCTGCCAGGTACATTTGTGGAAGAATGTGTGAAACAAATGTTGGTACAGGAAGCCTTTGGTTATCATTTATGCGGAGCTGGGAAAATATTTCCTTTGTTATGTTAAATCTCTTATGGAAGATTACAGTAAAAGCTTGAAAAACTGACAAAGAATATTTTAAGTGAAAAGTCTATGTACATTTCAAGTATGAATGTGTTATCATTAGTGGGTGTTCATTCAATAAAAGCAACTATTTTGTTTCCTTATTTTTCCTATTACTATTTTCTTCACATTGAATTCTTTTATGTAGAAGACTTCTCTGATGGTCTTCCCACCTTTTATAATTGTATGTATTTGAATTACTTCAGAATTTTTACTCCTTTGAAAAAGACTCATAAAATTCAGCTGTCAGAGGGGCTTTCTTACAGTGAGACCCAGGGCACCCAGCCAAGGGTTATCAGGATCATTTTGTCCAAGAGGTTCATATTAGGTTGTTTAAACAGACTCTGGGATTCAAACAAACAAACAAATGATGAATCAAAAAACAACTTGAAAGCAGTAGGAAAATATACTCCAGCTCATAATATATTTTGGAGACTCTGTCATCAAGGTCATGTGATTCCAATAGCAGTCACTGAGGACCCCCTACCCCTCCAGACAAAGGTGACATTTTAAAGTCTACCTAGAAGGCACTGGAATAAAAATATATTTAGAGATATTATCAACCTGCTTTTATAAACAGAATAAAAATTATATATAACAAATGAGGGCAAATAAGATCTCTATCCAGCTTTTACTGGATTTATTTACTCCACTGGTTTTGTTTAACATTTAACATTTTTAAAGAAGTGCATGTTTTGCAAAAAAGGAAAATATATTTTTATTTTTGTTTGAAGATATTTTCTTACCTTGCTTAGCAGGAATGGCATTAACTTCTATGTTCTTCAAAAGAGAACTCTCCTCATCATGCACTTCTTAAGTTATCCTGTACTAGTCTTTATACAGTTATTTTCTTTATATTTGTTAATATAATCATTATATATTGACCATAAAATGTCTGGTAATTTTAAATATATTTTGTGACTGTAATAATACAATAACAATAAAGATTGTTTTGTGGGGAAGTCTGGTTTAGTCAGTAGCAAAAGTAAAGACACTAGAATTTGAGAAAAGTAACAGCAGTTAATATCACTCAAAAAGAAAAATTGGGCTTCCCTGGTGGCGCAGTGGTTGAGAGTCCGCCTGCCGATGCAGGGGACGGGGGTTCGTGCCCCGGTCGGGGAAGATCCCACATGCCGCGGAGCGGCTGGGCCCATGAGCCATGGCCGCTGAGCCTGTGCGTCTGGAGCCTGTGCTCCACAACGGGAGAGGCCACAACAGTGAGAGGCCCGCGTACAGCAAAAAAAAAAAAAAAAAAAAAAGAAAAGAAAAATTACTGTCAACATTAGCATAATACATTGTAATATTTGTATACCAAGGAAAGCTTTCTTAATGGTTTCATATATGTAAAAGGTTGTCTTAATTAAATTTGTTCTTAGGCTTTATCTTAAGTTTTGTATTATAGGACAGAATTTGGAAAATATGCCATTTACTGCCAACGATGTGTAGAAAGAACGCAACAGAATGGAGATCGAGAAGCAAGACCCTCAAGAATGGAAATTCTTTCCACCCTTCTTCGAAACCCATATCATCATTCTTTGCCCTTCAGTATCCCCGTACACTTCATGAATGGGATATATCAGGTAGATTAGACTTTCTACCCAGTGAAAACATGCTTAGTCTAGAATTCTAAGTGCACTCTGTGGAACTGGGAAGTGAGACTGTTTCCCTATTTCTGTCAGCTCCTGGCAGTGATAAATATGCAAATGTATTAGACCTTCTGTCAGGACAGCTGAGTTGTGAAATAGTTTTGCTAAAAAGGATTCACACTAAAAAAATCCATAATTGAACCAAATAAGGGAGGAGTTTCACTACCATTATAATTCTGATGGAGAAAAACAAAAAGATTGAGGCCTTTCCCCACCTGGGTACCGGCTAGGTGAGAAAATAATTACTAACGTGTGGGATGTGTACAGGTTTAGTCTCTTTAAAATCTCCAGATCTCAGGAATTATCTGGGAAAACTGTCCAAGCCCTCCCAACTCAGATCTAACTGCTTGCTTATTAACTCAAGCAAACATGTTCCAAAGCTAACAATTAGTCTTTGTAGCTCTAAGCCTTTTATCATGGAATTCAGATACTTAACTGCATATTAAAGAAACAAAAGTTAAATGTGCTTATTTTTTTTCCTTTGCTTAAAGATTACATATTGTACTGTAGTTCTTGGTTTGCTTCTAATGGGCAGGCATAATATCTCTGCAAGATGTTTGCAGCTGTCAAATGATCTTTCTATTTTGAATTCATGTCTGTTGGCTGAAGCCAAGATTTCTGAATTCTTACATCAAGCTAATGACTAAGATGACATTAAATTTCTCCAGCGGAGCTTTGGAAAAAAAGTTAAAACACCTAGATAAATATGCTATCATTAATCATGCATCAAGAATGCCCTGTTTCCCCCCTGAAATCTAAGTTTGAAATGTTTGTACCTTTTTATTAAGAGAACGACTTTGTTATTTCTGTTTAGGTAGTTGGATTTGATGCATCCACCACAGTGGAAGAATTTTTGAATACTTTGAACCAGGATACCGGGATGAGGAGGCCAGCACAGTCTGGATTTGCATTGTTCACAGATGATCCTTCTGGCAGGGATTTAGAGCATTGTCTTCAAGGAAACATCAAGGTAAAACCAACTCCTTTTAAGGAGGCAGACCCAGAAAACAGCAAAGAAGCTACTCTGCTATTTGCAAAAAGTTTAGCTCAAGAATTTTCCAAAAATTTAAGCAATCTAATTTTCATAATAAAAATAATATTGCAGGACTTTGTTGAAGCCGTAGAATTCTTAATACAATCTGCACACACACATACTCCATGTTAAAGAGAAGAAGAGGATTAATAATAGTAATAATACCCTAAATATTAGGGTAAAAAGAGTGGAGGTGTGGAAGGTCTAATAAAATGGCTTTCCATTTTATTCATTCACTCAGCAATATTCATGGAACTGTTTATTGTGTCCCAGGAGCTGGTCCAGACCCTGTGGGTAATATAAAGAAGGTCGAGAAATTGTCCCTGCACACAGTGAACTTCTAATTTGCTTAGGAAAGAGTAGCCTTATACACTGATAACCTTCAATCTGAAAGTGATAAATATATAAAGAGCGAGGTGAACATTCTACAAAGGGAGAGATTAAGTTCAGATTGGAAATTAGGGAAGAGCTCAACTGGTCTTTGAGGGATTGGTAGAATATGGACCTGTGGAAATAAAGAAGAGATTCCAGATATAAGGAAAATCATGAGCAAAGACAGAGAATTGGAAGATTCTTTAAAAATGTTTTCTAGGTCATAGTAAAATAACTGTAATAAAGTTTCCATCTAGCAATGGCAACAATTAAAAATATAGAATATAGAACCATAAGGAACCTTAGAGAAATAACCCACTTATTTTGCAAATGAGGAAACTGAAGCCCAGAGTGAAAAATGATTTATGGCAAATCAAACAGCTAGAACCAGGTCTGGACCCTCTTACTTGATGTGGCCCTTGATTGCTCTTGGGAATAAGTACCTTGTTACGGAGTAAAGGTATTTCTATGATTTGGAGATTAAAGAATTGGGGCAAAGCAAGGGACACACCCATGAGTTTAGAACATGTGAAATATCAGTACTTTCATCTAACTCCCAGAAGCCCAGCTCCACTTGCAGAACGATCTGTTGGGTGTCCATGGGGTTCCGCAGACTATGTTAAAGCTCATACTTAGTTCCTTAAGGAGTACTGGTCAGAATATAGGATTTCCACCTCACTCCACCCCACCCCTGCCTTATTTCTTCAGCTGCATTTTGAGACATCTAGATAAATGAATGTCTTTTTCTTCTCAGCTCCAAGTATATCCTGTTTAGATCAACAATTCCAAATGTAAATTTTTGAGACAGACATTCCAAATGTAAATTTTTGAGACAGACATTCCTATGTTAATAATTAGTCAATAAGATAAGCTAGTATTTTTGGTTGGCTTGAACTGAGTAAATATCAGGGGCTTTGGTGAATAACTGCTTACCCCATAATTCTGAAAACTGTTATTTATAATTCTCAAATGACCAGTCTAAAAAAAACAAACAAACATTTATTTGGTTCCTGAAGAATTTTTGTTCTTTCCCAATCAAAAATCTTAACATTATATTTCAGATTTCTTTGGTATAACATCAGTTATTCCCATCTTTATAAACTCAGAAGGTGGGAAGTTGCTTCTTCAGTGACTAAATCATGAAAAAATTCCTGGAATCTTCTTGTTTCCAGTCTCATGCAGTCCTTCATTAAGATTCCTTTTTGAGTAAAAAATTCATGGCCATAGTCCAAAGTTAATGTGTGTCCAAAAGGATAAGAGGACCAAAGAGTGATTTATAATTAAATTCTAAACTCAGAGCTGCAGAAGCTTAAAACAGAAAGCACCAGTCCATTTGGTTTGATCACATTAATTGAAAAATTTCAGTCTATAGACATGCTTGTCTTCAAAAAATATCCAATGTGAAAAATATTATGAATCTCCATTTTCCACTTCCCTTCTAGATTTGTGACATTATCTCTAAATGGGAACAGGCTTCCAAAGAACAGCAGCCCGGGAAATGGGAAGGTACGAGAACCGTTCGTCTCACTTATAAAAACAGGTGTGTAATGCCGTTGCCAAGTGCCAAAGTGGGAGTATGCGTCTATGTTCAAATCATGCACCTACAATTTAGTTTCCTATTGAATAGCCTTAAAAGTTATATTCATTTATATGTTTTCTTATAAATGGTAACTGTTTCTATAGGAAGAAGAAACTGTCATATAAATATTTTTCTCTAATTCTAGTTTGTTAATGTCATGAATAATTATATTTTATAAAAATATGCACTTGGACAAAGATTAGAAAAAAACTATAGGAAAATATAGCTGCTCTCTTAGGGTAGTTGATATAATTTTTCACTTTCAAAATTTCCTTTAACACTATTTTACATTTTTTCATAAGACTGAATACTCAAATACCCTACTGTAGATCTGTAGTAAGAAGTATTTGTTTACCCAAGTCTTTCAGAAGTGATATATTCATATCCATTCATTCTTATTCTTTCATATTCTCTCTTCCTCTGTATTTATTGAGCTTCAACTATAAGCCTGGCACTTAGCTAGATGCTCTGGATAAAATGATAATAAAAACAGACACATCTTTTGGAATTTACAGGCTAGTGAGGAAGACGGTTGCTAATTTTACAATGACTCTAATGAGTATATAATAACATATTAAGTTCTCTGAAAGAAAAGAGCATGGCTCTGTGAGAGCACATGGCAAAAATCCTGACCTAGCCTGGAGACTTTGGGAGGCTTCTTTAAGGAAATGATGCTTATGCCCACGTCAGAAGGGCGCTGAGAGTGGAAATGGATGGAAAAGGATGTTCAAAGCCTGTATAAGGAGGCTGTGCAGTGTTTCAGGAACTGGGAAAAAGCTGGTAGGGCTGGAGCACTCACTTTCTCAACTGATACAATTTTAAAAGACTTTGGCAAATGATCAGAAATCAGGTTTTCTTTCTTTCTTTCTTTCTTTTTTAATATCTTCTTTTCTTCCATGTATTAGTAGAAGGTGGTATTTAATAAAGAGTGTTCACTGACCAGGTCATATTAACTGTACAACAACAGCAAAAAAACTAAAAAAAAGTATTTTCTTGTTTTATTTGACTCATATCCCATAAAGTAAGAAATCTAAAATATCAGACCAAGAGCCTGGTAGAATTATTGGTGAAGTGTTGACTTCTTTCAGAAGGCTACTTTTGGAATATGTTCATAGATCTGAAGTTGGGATATGAGAAGTAAGGGTACTATGTAACATAAAGAATGTAACAGCCTTTGATCCAGTTCAGGATCTCTTTTTCTGACACTTTATTCCACAGAAATACCTGCACAAGTGGGCAAGAATATTCCAGTATGCTTTATAACAGTGAAAAATAAGTGTTGTAGGGGGCACTTAAGTTTATCAATAGGGGAACAGTTAAATAAATATTGTGCATTCATATTGTGGATTCCTCTTACACACTCAGACATTGAAGTGTCACCACTGTTTGAACAGACTCCTTTGATCTGAATGGTGGTTTTGAGCCACAAGAGCTTCTCTGTTCAGGGGTTCATGAGCTGAGGTGATTCGCAGGAGTTCTGGGTAACGAGAAGGTAACTGTCAAGCTTTGGTATCTAAGGTTTTAAAATCTCCTATTCGTAGAGATAAGCAGGATTATTTAGATACTAGAAATCTAATAGGCTGTACTCCCAGAGGAACCTGTCTCCACTGATGGCAGTCTTCATCTGTGGCCCTTTGGTGACTGGCAAGAACAGCAGCTGGAAGACGTGGACCTTCCAGATGATTGTTTTAGTTTTGTGATCACTGGAGCAGTGGTTCTCAAAGTGTGGGTTCTGGATCTGCAGCTTCAGTATCACATGGAAACACGTTGAAATGCAAATTATTTGGCCCCATGTCAGGCCTACTAAGTCAGAATGTCCGGGGATAAGGCCCAGGAGTCTGTTTTAACCACTCTCCAGGTGATTCTTACTCATGCTAAGTTTTGAGAAGCACTGATCCAGAGGTCCGTGTTGCTGCCTGTGTCTTTTGTGGAAGGAAGCCAGCTCCTGGACCTGACCTGCCATATATCTTTATGTAGAAGAGGTTCAGGAATTTTCATTTGGTTTTGTTGGCACTAAGTGGAATTACGTCCATGTCTAAGACTATTCCTAACACTGCATAGCTTATGAATGCTGAATACATACTGATTTTGACTGTGATGGCCACAGTTGGAACCAAAATTAAATGGATGAAATGGAGAAAAGTGGTCTGAAAGACGTAAGAATTACTGTGCCAAGTCTAGCAAACACCACCAGGGAGGACAAAGACAGTCATGAATAACACAATGCCTTGTTAACAACAACAAAGCTTTATGACAGTATCTTTGACATCAGAGAAAAAGCAACTCGATCATAACGTTTAATTTTTAACAGAAATCTGAAATGGCTGGATAGCCACATCTATGAGAAAGTACTGTTTCTAAATGCGGTCGTGATTTGCACATGTGTAAAATGGCTTAGACAATGAGCCCTAATTTCCGGGGACACAGTTAGGAGGGGAGCTGGCTGTGACCTACCATGCAGCTGCGGACTTGATTCTTCATCTGTCAGGCAGCACTGTAATAAGCAAAACTAAAGCACCAGCTCTCTTTATCATGGAATTTTTGCTTATATTTAGTAAGTTATGGAATTTTAATTATTTAGATTTAGGGGTTAATGATCTAATTAATAGGTTTTGAACTTGTTCTCATAGAAAACCATTTGGTAACTAACGTTTAAATTCTATTCATATTTAAGCCACTTATTTAATTTGGTTTCTTACTGTCTATTTGAAATTGCAAAATCAAAGCATGTTTTTAACAAAACAAAACTGGCAAGTGTCTTTCTCTACAGAGAACAACTCTTCCTTCTCCCCTCTTTGAAACGAAAGATTATTTTCAATAATTCTTTGTTATTGTTTTCTGGAACATAGTTTAACATTCCCATCTCTGCCACCCTTAGCTGACTGTAAGAGCACCTATATCCATTGGATCCTAAGCCAACAAGCCTCTTCACAGGTCACCTAGTGTATGCCATTTCTTCCAGCTGTGTTCACACCAAAAAAAAAAAAAAAATTCTAGTATGAAGAGACTCTTACGATTCTAAAGACCTCTAGAGAAGGCTCATCATCATCATAATAGTAATAATAATAACTGCCACCAATATTTATTGAGCACTTACCACATGCCGGGCCCTATGCTGAGCTGTTTATATGTGTCATCTCATTTAATCCTAACAACACCTCTAGGTAGGTGTTATCATTAATCTCCATCTTATAGATGAGGAAACTGAAGCTTTAGAGAGTTAACTCATTTACCCAAGGCTACAGAAGGGATTTTTCAGGGGTTTTTTGGCAAATAGTTTCCATGTGTAACAATTCTCACCACCATTCATTTATCCATTCATGCCGTAAACATCTATCCAGTGTCTGCCAGTGCCAGGCCTTGTTGAAGCCCTAGAGATTCAAAGGTGAATAGAATTTTCCTACCCTCTAGAAATCTTACAGTTTATAGGGAGAGACAGACATGAATTCTTAGCAATGTGATTAATGCTGTAACAGTGACAGTATAGCAGAGTAGTGAAGAACATGGGCTCTGGAGAGAAACTGCCGGGTTAGAATCCTGGCTCCCCCACTCACTCTGTGACCTTGAACGAGTCACTCACCATCTCTGTGCCTCAAGTCCCCTCTACGTGAAGTGGAGATGAAAACAGTACCTACCTTTAGGGTTGCCTGAGGGACTAAATGTTGGCAAATGTAAAGCACTTGGATCAGAGCCTAACACATAGTAGATACCCCTCTTGTTGTGAATATAGCATGTCTGTTGTGTGAACAGAGAGGCTTCTCACAGTGGTGACTTCTGAGCACAGGACTTGTGGTAGCCATAGAGGCCGGAGGAGAACAGGGAAGGGGCGTCACAATTGCAGATTTCGTAGTGTTATTAGCAGACCATGGTGGACAGAGGAAGGAAGGAAGGTAAATGGAGAGTGAAGGCAGGCTGCTTCCTCAGTAAGTTTACATGATGATGAGAAAGGCAACAGTAGGAAATAAATGCTCTGAGGACTGAAATATGGAGCCGGTTGGAGGCGAGCAAAAGGATTACCCAGCAGTGCCGAGAGCTCTGCTGAACTTGGAGCAGTGTGTTTGCTGATACTGGTCCACATAGTGACATGATTTCCATCCCACAGTGTTCAGCTTCCTGGATGTCAAGTGAGGAGGTGGGCATTTGGGAATGCCCCAGCCTTCCAACGTGTGCCCTCCCTGCTGTGACAGAAGCCCCTTTCTCTGTTTCAGGCCCCTTTAGGATTGGAGAGCAGCTGGAAGCTGGTCATATTGGGAGAGACTCAGATCATGTAACCCCGGCACCTTTCCTATTCAAGATCCATGGATTTGATTTTCTGACTTCCGGATCATTTTTGTGACTCTTTAGTTCCTCTTCACATTCTCTCCAAATCCCTGTATAGCTGTTGGAGCCCAAACTGTTCCATTAGGGGCTTGAGCCTATGATTCCTACAGGTTGTGTTCCTATATGTGTGTCTGGAATTGTTTTTCTCCTTTGTGCCTATAGTGCTTCATTTTCCCTTCCCAGGTGCAGTCTTATTGGCATGCCAGAAATGATAGAAAATGCACTTTAGCTCTTCTTGCCTGTAGCCATTTGAACTACAGGTTCTTTTTTCCCTCCTAGCTGTATTACCAATTCAAACTTTTACTAAGAACCTTCCAATGGTTAACACTTAGCTAAAAAAACCCTAGTGCATTATAGTGATGAACAAGACATAGTTCTTAACTTCAAGTGGAGAAAATAAGCTAAGTACAAAAACATTCACATGCCAGAAAGGGAGGGCTTTCATCTTAAACTTTATTCTCTTTATTTTATATCCCTTTGCTAACACCATTTTGAATTTAGAAACTATTTCTGTTGCCCAGCCATATTCTCCTACCAGTTAACAATTTGCCATCATGCAGTCACAGATAATTATTTTATCAAGAAACCACTCTGGGGCTTCCCTGGTGACGCAGTGGTTGAGAGTCCGCCTGCCAATGCAGGGGATGCGGGTTCGTGCCCTGGTCCGGGAAGATCCCACATGCCGCGGAGCGGCTGGGCCCGTGAGCCATGGCCGCTGAGCCTGTGCGTCCGGAGCCTGTGCTCCACAGCGGGAGAGGCCACAGCAGTGAGAGGCCTGCGTACCACAAAAAAAAAAAAGAAAAGAAAAAGAAACCACTCTGAATGATGGCCCAGGCCAGTGATTCTTAAGCTGGCGTGAACGGAAAGAATAATCAGAACCATGGGGAGGAATAGCTTTTCAAAGTACATCCCCCGTGCTTCCCCCAAGATTCTGACCTGCTGCCCTCTCATTCCTTGCTATTTGAGGTAATTACCACGAAAGATTCCGTAACTGATGATAGGGTGTCCTCTCCCTATCATCAAGTGGATAGGGGAAAAAAGGCTGGAAATCCGGTTATAGCTAATTGAGCACACACTTAACAAATGCCAGATCTAAATCTCTGTTTTCCTGCCACTGTGTTGTCATGACAATATTAAGGTATGTCACGGGGCTGCTTACCCACACCACTGTCACGGCATTTACAGTGTTTACAGTGCTCTGTGCCTGCCCTGCAGCCTGGAATCAGAGCCCCAGAAGCCTCACATACCAAGAAACAGCACAGTGATTAAACATAGAGGGTCACTGAATTGAGGAAAACCTAGGCGAACAAAAGTCATGTCATGTTTCAACAAATAATAATGATAACATGTAAACTATTTTTGAGATCCTAAGGCTGTTTATCAGAATGTGGCATAAAAAAGTCAAAACATTTAAATGTGCAAATATTATCTTTTAGATTCCCAGAGAAAACTGCCCCACTTGACCATTCGATGTTGATTTTGAATTGAAACCTTCATTTTCTATTTCCTGGTGTGTCCAAGGTGTTTAGGAAAGATCATGGGTGTTTTGAAAACTGGGTTTATACAGCCCACTGGTGTCTGAGGTCCTTCCTCAGTAACATCTAAGGTATTAAGGTATTTCAGGGCATAAAGGTAGCATAGAAGCATCCATCAGCCTCAACTTCAAAGCAGTTTTTCCTCAGTTTGCTGATAAACGTTATAAAGAATAGAAATAGAGGTCATTAACCGATAGTAATGGTCTAAGTTTGTATCATTGAGAGAACTATTGTTAGAGCAGCCCCATATCAGTCCTCTGGATTTCTCTTTACTTTTTTCCTTTGTAAGTAGATCATTTAATGAAAAATTTCCTCTTTTTTTACAGACTGTATTTCTCAATGCAAGCTCGTGGAGAGACTGATAGAGAAAAGCTGCTGTTAATGTATCAGACAAATGATCAAATAGTAAATGGACTTTTTCCTCTGAACAGAGACCTGGCGTTAGAAATGGCAGCTCTTTTAGCTCAGGTAACTTCCGTGTTATATAGAGCGATGTTTTGTAATGATAAAATACTAATTTCTCCACTGAATTAAATGTAGTAAAACAATATACCTTTCGTAATTCTTTAAATTCAATTTGCTGTGATTAACACCTTAAAAATTACAGGCATTATAATTGCAGCCTGACTCCCATTGCTGACAATTGCGGTGATGTAGAATGAGACAATATTCCATAAAGGGAACCTAGTTTCTTAATCTCTTGAAAATATCCCACTAGGCTTTGCATTTAATAAAGGAGTTTGAGTGTTGAACTGTGGGGTTGCGGTTGCCATGCTAAAATCATTCAGTAGTCAAATAGGATCAGTCTTCTAAAAAGCTAAAGCACTTTCTTTTATTTACCTATTGTATCAATTAAGTTCGGTTGGCTATAAACTACACACGCATGCAAATTAATAATGACAGTTAAAATGGAAGTGTTATTTGTCTCTCATATGGAGAGTGTTGGGGCCCAGGGCAGTGTGCCCCCAAATATGCCTCAGTGGCATATTGATTATTTTTAATTAAAGTTACTTGAGAAACAGCTGGTGAAAAAAAATGATATATATTTTAAAAACACTCTGACCTCCCTCTTTTCCCTTAAAAGCAGGAAATAAATCTTCCCATGTGAATGTATCCTCCCTCTACCAGGAGGATAAAAAGCATCCTTGTCAACAGAGTTAGGGAATTCAAGGCTAAGAAAGCTGTATAAACAAACTTTGTTGCTTCTTCACTAATCTGCTATCCCAAGCACAAACCCCTTTGTTTTGTTAAATCTTCATAAATAATTGTTTCTTTGTCTAAAAATGATGTATAAACAGCCTGCTTTGGTCATTTCAGGGGTCCCATTTCTATGAGACCTCTGTGCGTTCAATTGGTTTTTTTTCTCCTGTTAATCTGTCTTGTGTCAGTTTCATTATTAGACCAGCTAAGAGAACTCTAGAGGGATGTGGAAGGGGAAATCTGCCCCTCCCCAGCGAGAGATAGGCATGCTGGCACCTCTACAGGCATTAGGGGCATAGGCTTTATCCTGCCCTCCATTCTGCTGTCATCTTCACGGTCCTGGAGGTCTGCCAGAGCTCCAGCCATTACATCAATGTTCCAGGCATCATAATGGAGGAAGGACTGAAGAAGGGCATGCCCTCCTGCTTTTGAGAAACTTCCCAGCAGTTACACAAAACGCTTCTATTTATGTTTCTCTGTCAAAACTTAAGTCACACAACCTTGCCAACCTACAAGAGAGACTGGAGAATGTGGTCTTAGCTGGGCAGCAGTGAGCCCAGCTAAATTCAAGGTTTTTATTATTCAGAAAGAAGGAGAGAATGGTCATAAGAGACAACCCACAGTCTCTACCCCATCTGGGTCTTTGCACAGGTTACTTAAGGGAAAATGATGTGTCGTTGGCTTAGATTCCCCCGGGTTTTCAGTCTTCTCACTCACTCACTCTACGTACCATCCCAGGACATCTTACTCATTCTCTTAATTTTATCTACCACCTGTGCTGATGATTCCCAAATCTTTTCTCTCCAGCTCATATTTCTTTCATGGGCTCCTTAAATCCAACATATCGGGAACTAATCATCTTCCCTTCTTTTCCTTCACATTTTGCTTATTCACTGCCTCCATTCAGTCCGCCAAGCAAGCTTCAAATCCAGGAATCATCATTGACTCTGCCCTCCCTCTCTCCCTTTCCCCCAGTTAAAATGTGCCCTGCCCATTTTAACTCTGTTCCCTCCTCTCCATGCTGACCACCATTGCTATGGTTCAGACCATCATCACATCCTGCCTGCTCTCCTGCATCAGGCTTCTAAGTAATGTGTTTTTCTCTGGTCTGGTCCCACACACACTTCTATCCTCCATGCAGAATCTAGAGAGATTGTTCCAATTACCTACTGCTGCATGGCAAATGACTCCAAGACTCGGCTCAAAAGGACAGTTTGGGCAGGGATGTATAAGGGCAGCTTGTCTCTGCTTCATATGGCATCAGCTGGCATAGCTTGTAGACTGGTTGTGACTCTACAGCTGAGGGCTGGCATCATCTGCAGGCTCATTCACTCACACGTCTTGGGGCTGATGCCAGCTCTTACTTGGATCTTCTGCTGGGGAATGTCAGCCAGAAGACCTACTCGTGGCCTCTTAAAGTGGTTGCTTGTGCTTCCTCACAGAATGGTGGTGGGGTGGCAAGAGCTGTCCCGGAAGAGACAAGATGTGGAAGCTGCCATTTTCTAAGGTCTGGGCCTAGAAACTGCCGTGGTGGTTTGTCAGGCAGCAGTAATATACAGTAACTGGAATGGAGATACAGCAAAAATGTGGATCTAGCTGTGTCATTCTCTTTACATGGAGGGACTGTCATGATCTAAACTCTGCCTGCCTCTCCAGCCTTATCTTTTAATACTCTCTACCTTGAACTTTATGGTCCTGAGTTGTATATGATTCACTTATTCTCACCTCTTAAACTTTACTTGTCTCCTCTGCTTGGAACACGTCTACTCCCATGCCTCTACCTGTGAACTTCAGCTTATCCTTTAATTTTCATCTTAGGGGTCACTCATTCCAGGAAAACCTTCTTGAATTCTGCCTGGTTGGGTTAAATGTTCCTCTTGGGGTTTCTGTAATGCCCTGCATGTATCTATTACTGTCCTGACCCCAGTGGTTTATTATTAGTTATTTGTTTCTGCTTTGCACCACTGACTGCGGCCTTCCTGAGAGCAAGGGCTCTCTCTGTTCATGTTTGTATCTAGCACAGTGCCTTATACACGGTCCATTCTCCATAAATGTTCTTGGATGAATGACTAGTTGATAATTTAGTTTACTTTCATAACAATTTTATGGTCATCCAGACTTTAAAGCGTTCAGTGCTACACTGAGTGTTCCCTTTTTGCAAGTGATAAAAAGCTGAAGAAATGAGAACTAGGTCACATTTTTTCTTGGTGATAGAATTAGGAATGATTTCCTATCACATGCCATTCTAGGCTTTGGTTCTCTAAAGGCACAGATGCTCTGTTAAAATCACTCTTATTTTTGCTAAAATTTAATAAGTTCATCTTCTTACTTTTTAATTTTCTGGGGAAAGCTTCTCCAAGAAAAATCATCATATCCTTTGGAGATACACACTTCTAATATTTTTTAGATGAATTTTCGGAAGGGGTAGAAAGGTAAAACCATATACCTAGAAAATTCTGAGCATATTACTAACTAAAAAGTATAATTTCTCCATCTACAAAAGGAAAATTAAATAATACCTCTGGTCTCTTCCTCAGAGCAGTTTTTGTGAAGATAAATGAAATATGCTAAGGAAATCTGAGGTCTGTAGAAGAAAATAGTTATTTCTGTTGTAGATTTGCATATCTATAGGGCCTTGTTGATATTCTCTGTCTTAATCAGGAAATTCTTGGAGCTGATGTTCTGATTGCTGTACATGGTGTCTGGTAAGGGGTCATGTTGATGTGAGGCATATTGGGGATTATCTGAGTTGATTCTCCAAACATTTGGAGTTGATTCTCCAAACATTAATTGTGCTCATTCTGTGCCACACAGTATGCCAGGAGCCAGAAAGGGACACCCTGAGTTTGAATATCCCACTACAGGGTTCCCTAACAGCCAAGCTTGCCTTAAGTGGCCTCTATGTTTGTAACTATTGTTTGTCCAACTGCCATGTCCTTATAGAGGTTAAATCCTGGTCTAAGGGTTCACAGCTAGATGTGCTGAGTACTGCCTGGTGATAGGTGGGGACAATGAAAAGCTTGCTCTGGGGGAAGGATTTCGATGTATTTGAAGAGCAGGTGGACAACTTTTATTTGGTGTGAGGAAATTAAGATGATACCTGACTAGATAGGAGATGAGGGTGAAAAAACTGAACAGCAAAGCCAAGCCAAGAAACCATCAAGTAAGGGACCAGGTCAAGGAAACTAGAAAGTCATAAGAATAGACGGTAAGGGCAAAGCTCAGCTGAGGAATTTAGACAGTAGCTGGTCAGATTAAGAACTAGATAAGGGAGGTCACAGGGGTCAGAATCTCAGAGGCTGGTGGTGCTAACAGCTTACTTGAAGGCAGAGGGCCCTTTTGAGATGGAGACCCAGGGCTTTCTGTAAGACCATCCCAGTCTTGATGGAACCCTCCATCTGCTTGCTGGGGAGTACTCTAGGTAAGGATGTGGATGTTCAGTATGTCCCCCACCCCATCTCACTTGTTGAGCCCTCTTTGGTACCCTATACAAAGCATTTAACACAGATTATCACAAGTATTTATTTATTCTTCAGTCTCCCCTACTAGACAGTAAACTCTTTGAGGATAGGAACTATGTTCAGCTTTTTTCTTTCTCATATAAATTAGCACAGTGCCTGGCATATAACAGGGACTCAGTATAGGTTTGGGTGAATGAATGAGTGGGAGAGTAGATGGAGAGATGTTTGGGTGAGTGGTTGGATGGGTTGGTAGAGGATGGCATCTGTGTAGCCTGTTAATGGAAGTAAGGATTGAACATTGTTTCATTCAGGCAAAAGGGGGAATGAAGGGCTTTATTTCCAGAAATGACAGAATAATAGATTGAGGGGATGAATACAGTAACATTTATGGAGAAAATCTAGGAAGAAAGTAATGAGAAAATAGTACTTGCTCCCAGGATGTTCGGTAGAGATCCTGAAAAAGTCCAAGTAATACTATTTAAAGATTTTTCATAGCTTTATAAGTTTTTAATTTTTCACTTCTAAGTTCTATTTTGCCTTACTATTATCAACCAAAATGGTACCTTAAAAATGAAAAATTATCTGGTGCTGTTAACAGGAATGGTAGAGTAAGTGACCTTTAGCAAATACTACCAGATATTAACCTAGAGTGATTAATGTAGAAATGAAACTGGAATGTTTAAATTATAGATTATTTTCATAATTAGACTTCAAATGAAATTTAAATTTGAATAATAGTATTTATATATGATTATAAATTCCATAATCACACAATCATGACACATAGATTTATATATTGTATGTTATAAAGAATGTTTAGAAAAAAGAAACTAATTTTCTATCTTAAAATTCTTTTTTAATATCCTGTATTTTCTCTTTTTTGGGTTTCCACTTAGGTGGAGATTGGAGATTTTGAAAGACCTTTTTCTACTCCAGCAGGGCATGTTACTAGTCAGTGCAAAGCAAATCAAACTATAAAACAACTCATAGAGAAATTTTATCCTAAAAGGTATAGAGATGACTCTTCTGAAGAACAGTTAAGGTAAAGAACTATTTGTAACTCTTGAAAAGGCAGATGCACACTAGTTTTTCAGTGACATTTTTCTGTTGAAATTTTAAAGATGAAAAAAATTGTACATAACAATTTTCTCAGGATTTTTTAAGTACTGTTGAATACCAGGAGGTTATAGTTCTTTTTATTTAAGATGTGCCTAGAAACTGTAGTATCTAGATTTAAACTTTTTTTAATGAGAAAAAAAATCTACCTTAATTTAGAAGATCTACTTTTCATTTAACCTTATTCATTCTTGTCCAAATTAATCGTGCTAATAAAGAAAAGGAAAAAATTGGCTAATAAGATGTTTAATTATATTAAGTGTTTACCAAAAAATTTTTATCTCTTAGGGTATTCCATTATAAACAAATTGGAATAAAAATAAACTATCTTTTTACACAAGATGTTTTATTATAATATAAAATTTTAATTAAACTGAACTAATTTGAAGTTTTGATTTTTGAGACCATATAAAGAAAAGCTGTAGATTCAAAAATAGAGGCAAATCCAATTCACCATGAATTTTTCCAAAACAGAAACATTTGAGATCAGTCTGTTGTCTGTGTAGAATAAGTGTCTGCCTTTGTACTTTTGTTTAAGAGGTTTCCCCTGCAGCTAGCATGTCTCCAAACCAGGAGTGGTAGCACCTAAAATTCCACTGTTGGGGATTCATTCTTCAGTCTTGACTTCTTGTACTTTTCTTTAAAAATGAAAGTTATTCCCTTTTAAACTAATTTATGCAGTTTGATGTTAGCTTATCAGATTTTAAAATTTTACCTAAAGGGGGTGGGGAGCGGGGAACTTAGGTCATACATACTGAGAGCACTAACCGTACGAGAATTTGGTGGAAGGAATGCTACAAAAAGGACAAGGGGTAGACAGTGGTGAGATGGGACTCACAAAACAACAGCTTCACCTAGGTTGTGAGTATGTCTCCCGGGGGTGCTTAGGATCGGCTCAAGGAGAGCTTTATCTTGGGAGGATCATACACTATTTATGTGTTTTTCTTTTGTGTTTGTTCTTTTCTTTTTTTAGGCAGCTTTGCCAGCGACTGTCAACCAGATGGATGGCCCTCCGGGGACACAGTGCTGCTGATTGTGTGCGAATCTATCTGACAGTAGCCAGGAAGTGGCCATTCTTTGGTGCCAAATTGTTTCTTGCAAAAGTAAGAAAGAATGGGGGGTTATTCAGTTCAGTAAAATATAAAGTGATAACCTGAGTAACCCCAGGTTTAGTACATTTGGCTTTTTAAAAGAAAATAAGGAAATTTCTAACAATTTAAAGAAAACCATGAAGGGACACTAAGGAAAGGGAAGGAAAGCCATTAGCGTCTCTGTCTTTTCCCTTCCGTTCCACTTCCCCATACCGTAAATCATTTCTTACACTCAGTAGGCTTAATCATTAGACTGAAGACAACAGCTGAACTCTGCTTTCTTCTTTTTATTCATTCATCCATTCACTCATTTACTCTCTCACTCATTTGCTCATTCATTTAGTATTTATGAATTCTGTTTGCCAAACATTGAGCTAAACTCTAGGGATACATCAGCCCATGGTTTCAGATAGGTTGTACTCACACTTCCAGGAACTCACAACCAGTATTGCAATAGGCCTGGAAACAACTACTGTGTGGAGAATATGGTTAAGGGTGACATGAACAGAGTGATGGAGGAACACTGAAGAAGGAGAGATGAAACCTGCTGGGGGTTAGCTTAAGAGGCCTGTCCAAATGCACACGTTAATAAATGGCAGATCTGAGTCTCAAACCCAGGTCTGCTAATTCACTCCTCTTTCCATTATACCACACTGCCTGCTCCCCAGGTGAGATTTTTAATAACAAGATGTTGTTGTGTTATTGCAAATGCTGCATTGCATTTACACTGAAAATTATTTCTGTAATTTTGCTTAGCATTTATTATGTAGTGTATTTTCACCTCTTCATAGCCCATAACCCCATCATCACTTGGAAGTACTTTCATGTGGCTGGCTATACATGAGGATGGTTTAAGCATCTTAGAATACAACTCCATGGTAAGATTAAATCCTTAAGTTCTGCATTGAGTCAACTATTTCCATTGCTCAGTGTACTGTAAACAGAAGGTAATGATATCTTTATCTGACTTTTCTCATACACAGAAAACACTCTGCCTAATACTATATAATGAATAGTCATTTTACAAATATAACTATGGTTACAATTTAATCTTTTAAATCAAGATTAGACAGGTTATATATTGTATATGAGAAAAATATTAAGATACCATGACTAAATTGCAATCATGGTTGTATTTGTAAAATGACTGTTCATTTATTGTGTTCGGAAGATTGCTTCCTGTGTAAAATGCAACTGTTGAAGATAACATTTAGGTAGAAACCTCAGTTACCAAATTTTTAAGTTCAGTTTCACGAAGCCTTCTATAACAATTTCTATACTATCCCATAATATCAATTACCAGTTCATTTGTACGTAGACAGTATCTTAGAGCTTTTTACATGATTAAATATAAAATCAGACTGTGATTTCTATTTACTCATTTATTTATCTGAAATTTACTTTATTTTCTATCATATTTTATATGTATCAGAGTACTTTTAAAATTTTTGTTCTTTTTTTTTTTTAACCTGGTAGGCAAGGATTGCTAAATTCACCTGGTAGGTGTAGTGGGCTCTCCTACTTGTGGCTATAGTCAGGATCACTGAGAATTTCTCGTAAACGAGGTTATCCTTTAGTGTTATAGTTAACTGTTTCTCCTTATAATTGCTGAAAAACTTTTTTGAAGGCATTTATGTTTCCTGAATGCCTTTTAGTTCTTGAATAGATAATCTGAAGATAGATTATAAAGTCAGTGACTTAAAGTCAACAGAAGTAGTACACAAGTATTGAGTTACCTTAGCTAAGTAAACCAGTTCCTAGGTCCCGGGAGATGGACATACAGGTCAGGAAGTAGACATTGCCAGCCTGCAGCACTAGAGGTGTTCACTGCTGGGATGGTCTGCTCAGAATCTTGCAAGCTGATCATTAGATACGCAGATTCCTTTCCTTTTAGGCTGTACATCTTTGACTTATATTATTTAAATTGTTTTAGTAACACATTGGGAAAAAATATTTGCTGCATGTATGATGAAGGGTTGGTATCCTTTATGAATGTGGATGTTTTTTCAAACAGTAAGGAAATGATGAACACACCAATAGACAAATGGGCTGAGGCAATTCACAGAAGAAATACTAATGTTCAATAAATGTATTTTTAAATGTTAATCTCACCATCAAGCAAATAAATTCAGTTTAATACAGTGAGATTCTACTTTTCACCAATCAGATTGGCAGAGCTTCAAAAGAATAATGATATCCTGTGTTAGCAAGACTGTAATGCTGGGAATGTAAATGGGTATAGTCTTTTTGAGTTTGGAAAGATTTACTTTTTTGAGATAGTAATTTTAGCTGTTGAGGTTTATAACCAAAGAAATAATTAGGCTATGTGTATTATGAAATATGTCCCAAAATATTCATTGGAATATTGTTTAAGATAGTAACAAATTAAAAAACTTAAATATTCTTCAATAGGAGATTAGTTAAATAATGTCTATATGTCTATAAAATCCAAATAAATGTCTATAAAATCATTTAAAATGTTATACAAGTACATTTGTTGTCATGGAAGGATGTTCATAACATGTTAAGTTAAAAGAAGCAGAATGTTAAAAAAAAGTAGTATGCGTGATACTGTTTATGTTTACACATATCAAAGTTTATATATCAGGGTGAACTATGTGGATTTGCCAATATTTGACCTTTTTTTAACCTTAAAAAGAATCAGTTTCATATGGTTCAACCAGATAGATAGATAGATAGATAGATAGACAGATAGAAATCTTAAGGACAAATACAGTGTAAATGCTATGTAAATAGTTGCTGGTGCACAGCAAGTTCAAGTTTTGCTTTTTGGAACTTTATGGAATTTTTAAAACATATTTTCCATCTGCAGTGGTTGACCACATCATCATTTTAATGGGGATACATGTTATTAATCATCTCTCATCTTTCTTTGAAAATAAAGATTGTATAACATACTTACTTTTATTTCTCTTTGAAGAGGTTAATAATCAGCTATGTGTACAAGAGTCTAATGACCTTTGGAGGTTATCAAGATGATTTTATGATAGTCATTAACAATGCACATTCAAAGGACAAACCAACAGAGAAATTACTTTTTGCCATGGCAAAACCCAAGGTGAGTAGAAGGCTTTATGCTAACATTTTTATGCTAGTTTTTTTCATACTAAAACATATATTGTACAAAGAATAAGTTCCTCATGGGAAAACAGACTCTACTTACAATCAAACAACCATAGGTCCAAATTCTGGCTTACCTTATCTTTCTAAACCTTGGTTTCTTCATCTAAAAAATGGTATGATGCTATGATGCTATCTTTTTTTTTCCTGGATTAAGAATAAAATGAAGGAATTGTAAAGTATTTATAGCCCAGTGCCTGGTATACAGAAAGTTCAAAATAAGTGGTCCTGGCATAAGTTGTTATTGTCAGGTACTTTATGTACTTGTAGTACATTACCTTACGTACTTGTAGTAATTCACTTTATAGACTCATTATTGAGAAGAGTGAGGTTTTAAAATTAAGGCATACTTGTTTCTTTACTATTTTTAGCAAACTATGTAGTTTTAATGTCTCTAAATAAAAGCAGTAAATAAAAGGGCTGCATTCTAACATGTAACTCTGATTTTAGGAAAAAGAATGAGAATTTAATTTTTCGAAGACTTTGTCTTAAAATTCTCAACTAAAAGAGACTACTGTTTTAGAATTTGAAACTTTAAAAAATGACATATATGTTTCTTAATTAAATCTATACTTAAGTGAAGTCTGTAAGTGTAGAAGATCATGGTACACTCAGTGCTTTAGTTTAAAGAGTTGATATAATACACTGAATTTCTTATTCATGTATTCACAAATGTGGCTTTAGGATAACTGGTAGAATTGTACTACTGTCACATTTTCTAATGTTGCCACTAAATTTGATTTTTTTTTTTAAAGTACCACTTTCTGCTGGTTTAAGTAATGGGAAAATAGGTCAGTGCCTTGATGGTGCTGAACATGTAAGTACAGTTGACTCTTGAACAACATGGGTATGAACTGCACGGGTCCACTTACACATGGATTTTTTTTCAGTAGTAAATACTACATTACTACACGATCCATGGTTGGTTGAATCCATGGATGTAGAACTGCAGATACAGAGGAACCGTGGCTACAGAGGGGCACTGTAAAGTTATGCATGGATTTTTGACTGCTTAGAGTGTTGGGGCCCCTAACCCCTGTGTTGTTCAAGGATCAACTGTACTGCACTGCTTGATCTGGTTAAAAGGGAAGTCTGGTAGCCTGGGTACTTGCAGATGGAGACCACCCATGGCCAACCCTTCACTCTCTTTTGGAAGTGATGAGAACTTCTCAGGAGAATAACAGTTCCATTTTTCTTGTTTTAGATTCTTGAAATCACTCTTTTGATCGCCAGCTACATGAACAACTTCTATCAGCAGAAGGTGGTTCACCACCTCTCTGCTCCAGCGCTGCTCTCAGCTCGGACCCAGGGTCCTCAAGCCAGGGTGATGGGAAGCCAGCCCCTTCTGTCAAGCAGACCAACCAAAGGCCCCACTTTACTCTGAAAGCTCAGGGACCTGAACATTCACTCCCTGTTCTCTAACCAATGGCTGCCTCGGCTCCAAACAAGTTCATTTACATCCTGGCAGCATGGCACACACACAGTAGTAGTCCATTCTTTAAAAATAATGAGGGTTACTCTCTTTCATTTGATTCATAAATATGCAAATGAATGCTAGTAATAAGACCTAAACACAGATTTTCCCACGTGCTGATTTTCTCTTAGCTTAACTGGGTTAGAATTTGTTATTTTTTTCCATCACCTTCTCCTTTGCCATCAGACACATCAAGGCTTTTTTCTCTTTTTTAAAAAAATATTCTAACAATCTTTAGAAAGTGAGATTCAAGGGAGTTTTTCCAAACTCTCATTTGGCAAACCAGTTGATTATTTGGCAATGCTCATTGCCAAAAAATTAAGTACTGTAATTAAATGTGCTTTTAATTAATGATATGGTGTTTAGAAAGAAGTAGAGTATACAGTTTAAGAAACAGCTGCAGGGTGGTATTGAAGGGTAAATTTTAGAGCAAGTGCAGTAAGTCTTCTGGCCCTATGAATCATTGTGTGAGAAAACAGGAGCTAGGTAACCAGAACCTCCTATGTGGTTTTAGAAAGTGTACCCTGTCACTTTTTCAGATCACTGGAGTGTAAAACTTAAAATGAGACAGTGATTCCTGACATTCTTTGGCTGTCAACATAACCCAAGTTCACTGGAATATTGCCCACATTTCATTGCATTAGTGCTGGGTCATCTTGACCTTGCTTTGTTAAATAATAATATCTGTGAAAACAAAGACCATTCTTAAAGCTTTTCCTCATACAGTCCTTTTTAATTATAGTTTAAAAATAAATTCCCAAAAATATTTTTTAAAAGGAAAGAGAAAGTAACTCTTCTGTCAAAGGAGGTAAATTTTTAGGTGAAAGAATCTAGAAACGTATTACTTTACTAGGTTACGTAAGTGGTCAGTACATTCCGGTTTGTGTCAAAATACTTATTATTCATGATAAAAATGAAACTGTGATAAGACATGAAAATTATATTGCAAAAATGTTTAATTGAAATAGTAATCATGAGTATACTTAATTTTATTTATGTGTAGAATATTTTATATTTTGGACGTATATTTATCACTCTGTGTATGGTATTTTTTTTAACCAATTGGAAAAAAAAGTTAGCTGCTGAATTAATTTGTTGGCAGAGCCTTCATGTTTTCTTTTTTGCTGCTTTCTCCCTATGGCAATGTACTGTTCTCACAATAAGCCTTTTAAAAATGCTCCATCCCATGTTAGCATCCTTCGAAAGGACAGAGCCAAGAAGTATACTGATCAAGTAAGATTTTGCTTTATTGGTAATGACAAAGGTAAAAAAAAAAAACCATAGAAATAGATTGCCATTTACTATTTCTCCTAAATCTTTTGAACCACAACCACTCACTGGGTAAGCAAATTAATTTCTGAGAATAAATGGGTTACCAGTTTGAGATGACTCTCAGGAGCCTTTTGGCTGGGATACAGTAGTTTCTGAGTTCCCAGAAAACCATTTAATAATCATTAGTCTGTGAACCACAGGCTTGGCAGAGCTGTTACATATGTGTGAGGACTTTATTCTCAGGCAATAGTTAGTTCACCATCTGGTAAGCCCCCCGAAAATCTAATTTAAACGAGTAGTGAAGACTTAGCTTAAATGGTAGTACCCTAGACTTGGCATTTATTTTTGATAGAGCAGAGATAAAATATTTTGATGGAAAGAAATCAATTTTCTGTAACTGATGTGAAAATTTTATTTTCTGGGAAATTACTTTTATATAGCCATTTAAAAAATTCAAAGTATGTTATTATGATTGGTTACAAGAGAATAATGTTACATGTTTAATGTAATATTTGTCTCCTATCATTTTCTTCCCTTTCAATCATAATAAATGATTTACAAAACCCATTTCAAGCATTATCTTTTGAATAATCTTCAAGAAATACCTAATGTTTTCATTGTCAAAGCTGAGGTGTACTACTAGTGAAAATGGTAGTTATTACCTCCTTCTCTTGCACTCATGCTTTGTCTTCTGTGTTGCTTTGTTTTATCCATATAAAAGGAAGCTGTTTTTGGCAAATTGTAAGTTTCATATGTATGTATGCATATTGACACATATACAATATGTATAAGTCATGGGGTTCTCCCATGATTTCATAATAAGCTCCTTATAGGTAAGTTGATTGGACTGTGTCTAAAATTTTATTTTGAATGCTCTAGATTTCTGTGTGTGTCCTTAAAGTCAAATACTGCCATAGCTTAGAAATGAATTTAACTCTCAATTTACAAGAAAAGTTAGTCACAACTTATAAAGTATTTGCTTGAAAAATGTGTTTATCAGTGGTTGTTTGGACATTTTTTCCATAGGAAAAAAATACATGGTAGTCAGGTTCCTGTAACAACACTTGTAACCCATAATTGTACTGAAGTATAATCCTGAAGAATTAACCACCATGGATAACCATATTTCTCTAGAAAAAGGCTTTAAGTAGTCCTGAGATGCCGAGAACACATTTCACCCATCCACCCACCTCCTAGCTGTCATGGAATTTGGACTTCGCTGCAGAGTCTCTGGGCTGATTCCAGGGGAGCAAAGGCTTTGGGAATGTGGGGAGTGAGGAAGCAAAAGTGAGTAGCAGGACTAATAAGGTGGAGAAGCTTTTCTGCTAACTGGTTCATGCAGGGACCGCATCTCCTCTCACATTTCCCCCTATTCTCTTTTTCCTAAAGGAAAAAAGGGATTTTATTGCCACAAGAGTACTTCATTTAGCAGGAAATATGCCAATTTCCTCCAGAGAAGGAATGACTTGATTCTCCTAATTCTTGTTTGAAAATTTCCAGAAAAGGACTCTGACTGGCCCAACTCATGTTAGGTGTTTAACCTCAAACACTCATATTAGGAGAATGCTTAAGTAAATTATTAAAAATCTATATAGTGGAACCTTATGTAGCCATCAAAGCCTATGTTTATTATGGGTTTTTAAAAAATTGATATGGGAAAATACATGTTAAAATCAGAATGTTAACAAACTTTACAGTAAAATCTCAATTCTGTGAGAAAAAAGATTGGAATAAAATACATCAAAATGTTTAATAGTTGTTACTCCTGGTATTTGCTTATTATACCCTCTTAGTTTTTTCTGTATACTATTATTTCTACAATAAGCTCATGTAACTTTGAAAACAAGGAAAAAATATAAAAACTCTCACTTTCTGGGCTATTGTTAATAGCCTCTGTATGGACTTCTAGACTCCAAAGCATCCCTCACATAGCTGCAGAAAATTATCTCATTGAAACTTAGGTCTAGTCATGGCACACCCCTATTTGAAATCTTATTTGGTTTCTCATCGCCAACACAGTAAAATCCAGACTGCAAGATCCTTCACTGTAGCTCAATCTACCTGTCCAGTTTGCTCTCCCACCTTAGCCCCACCAGGCACTTTATATGCTTCCACCCCAAACTATTCACAGATCCCCAGATATACTCTGCACACACCTTTATCCTTTTGCACTGTTGTTCGTTTCATCCAGGAAGCAGCATAAAACTGTCTCCTCCTCCATCACCACCATTGAAATCTGTGAGTCTTCTTGGGCTGATTCAGAAGAGGAGCTCAAATCTTTGTATATTTTACCTTGAGAACAATTTTCATCTACCCAGGAAAGTCACTTTCTTCGTCCAAGTTTGAAGCCTCAGGAGGCATAAGGGTAGAAAAGAGAACTCACCTGCTTAATCAGATCAAGGTGAATCAACTGAATCACTCCTGAATCAGTGCTGGTGATTAGGGCCCAGGCAGATAACCTTCACCTTCCTGGTTACCAGGCTCCCTCCTTCAACCACGTATCCCAGTTACCCAAATCATTATACTTTAAAATGCTAGTACTGTGCCTAGTCCACAGAAAACACCTGGCAAAATGTTAGCTGCCATTATTGTCCATATCAATAGGGCTTCCCAACTAACATGCAAAGGGATTCTAAAGTTCCAGAACCCAAATCATTGCAATTCATTACAATTTGTCCCACATCAGTTTGTGAGTTTATAGGCAATGCTGATTCAATGATGGATGTATCAGCCTCACTTGCTACCATCCTTTCTCCATTGAAGTCCATTACTTCCCTTCCTATGTGCAACTGTAGTCTCCTATGTCTCCAAAATGCACCTACGTGTTGGGAGAATTTTGTCCCCAAAGATTTTATCTGAAGTGAATGCCTTTTATTTCCTATGAACCATCTGCTTCATTTCCTTGTGTTTGTTTCTTCAAAGTTGGTGATCAGCAGCTTACCTCACCATAATAACAAGTATTAAGCACTTATAATGTTTCAGACACACATAAGTTATGTTTTACATGTATTTATCTCATTTAAAACTCATAATTTTCCCCTGCTTTACAGGATCGGACACTAAGGCTCAGAGAAATTGACTTATTTTCCATTGTGGCAATGTGGCAACTTAGCTAGTTTGACTGAGTCCCGACTTCGATCTAAGTTTGTCTTATTCCAAAGCCCACATTCTTGAACATTACAACATAGAGACTAAGCCAAATGGCAGAACAGTAGAGGAACAGTTTCTCCTTCAGTCAATCAAAACAGATCAAATACTGTCACTGCCATGAATGTTTCACCAACTCCTTGAGGCATAATTAGTCACTTGTTCTAATATAAATTGTTTGTACCTCTCTGCAATAGCTTATATCTCTGGCTTCCTTTGGGTTATTATAATTAGTTGTGTGTGTCATATAGTAATAATGTTTTTTATTGATTTGGAGATAAAGTAAATGAAGTATTATGGAGATGCATTTGCTTTATTAACTTATTAATAAATGATGTGCTATTGCATAAAACCTGAAACAACCAAACAAGCAGAGAGTTGGAAAATACTAAAATCGTAAATATTCTTTGCCTCTAGTAAATCACTAGAAAACAGCTCAGGAGATTGTTTCGTTCTCCATTCTCAATTCACTGCTATTGGGGAGAGAAAAGTAATTGAAGAGAGAGAGACCCCTGGCATATAAATAGTCGGTACTCAGTGGAATACTTTTAAAATAAAAGAACCCTTCCAGCCCAGAGTTTTTAGGTCCCAGATTTATTACCACTTGTCGCCTCTCTCTCCCACCCTAACGGATGAAGCTGAGACGCTCGAAAAGAACGCCGAAAACTACATTTCCCATGATGCCCCTCTTCTATACGCAACCTTTACTGGTGACGTCGCTACCATAGCAACCCACGAGCCAGCACTAAGCCGGCCTCGCGCAGAGCTCGCGGTCCCGCTGATTCTAGGCTGGACCCTACGCGGAGACCACGACAGTGGGGCGGCCGAGCCACGATGCCCAGGTATCCCTGCAACCCTGCTTGCACCTGGCTTATGCTCCCCTCGAGAGCCTCCCTTCTTTCCCAGCCCAGCCAGGAAGGGGTGGAGATGGGGGAGGGGTGGAGGGAGAGGCCGCTGCGGGTATATTTGGGGAGAGGAGATCCTCGCGGGACCCGTTGGTGGAAGAAAATTGTGAGTTCGTCCTCTTTGCAATTCCTGTCTTGTTGGTCAAGGATCCGTAGGCACTATCCTTGAGAGTGTGGATTCTGCCGAAAGCAAGTAGAAAAGTTCCCCAGGTGGAAAAGTTAAGAGATTTTGAAAGATCATTCAACTCCAATTATTCACTTTTTCAATAAGAGTTTCTCGAGGGTTAGGGAATGTTCTAGGAACAGTTTCAGGCGGTGAACCAGACCACAGGCCACTTCCTCAGGGACCTCGGCTCCGGGTGCAGGAGTTCACGACAACAATAAATGAGCCTAACTTGTGAAGGCACTGTGAAGAATGTAAGATCATATATAAACGGGCAGCAGGGGTGGGGGTGGGATTTTAATCACCTATCAAATACATTTTAGCTCTTCAGTTCTATGATGTCTATTTTAGTTGCTGTTCTCAAGGTCATACCTAAACCTTCTCTAAACGACTTATAAGGACATCAGGAGAGATGAGTCCTGGAGTCCATCACAGAGCAGGAAAGTCTGTTTTTCTCACATGGTGGATGGGCGGTGTGACCTCTGTTGAGTTTATGAACCTTAAGCTTCCCATCACGGTTTAATTGGTTACAACACCTCCTTCTCTCTTTTCTGCTGGGAACTTGGAAAGAAGATAATCACAATAATGAAGAAATAGTGTGTAATTGAAGAGCAAACAGGCCCGGACTGAGTTCTTAGGGGCTCACCTGTGAAATAAATGTGTGAATTTTAGTGCAGACATTTAGGGACACCTGTTTTGCTCTTTTCTAACCCCTTTTTTTCATTCCTGGTTCTTGAATAATAATGATTATAAACACTCACTGATTTCAGGTGATTATGTATAGGCCAGGCCCTAACCTAAATGAATTATCACATTTGAACAGTCATGGCAATCCTATGATGTTGGTATTCTTTTTTATCAGCATTTTAGAGGTGAAGAAACAGGTAAGCCTGGGGACTAGCACAGCAGCTTTCATATATTAGGCGCTCAAGAAATACTTGTTGACTTAATAAAGCAATGAAGGATCCAGAGAGGTTAGGTAATTTGCTCAAGTTGCCATACTCTATGTAGAAAGTAGTAGATTCGAGCTTGTAACACATCAAATCTTTCTCATGTATTTTTAGTTCAATACTCCATAATTCATTTAGGCTTTACTTTAAAAAAAAGATATAATCTTATTTGTATAAAATTATATGAGTGTGTAGAGAGGTAAATGAAAAGATGATTTTCAAAAGTGATTTTAGGTGATTTTCCCCCTTTTTTATATTTTAAAAAAGGAATCTTGAGCCAAAAAATATATAATTTAAAAAACAAAGCCAAAAACTTTCAGGGGGCAAAGATTATGTGATACACTGGCTTTACACATTCCCCCTTTTCCTAGATGTTGGTGGTTTTCAAGTTGTGCGTTTCCAAAAGTCATTGTACATTCATGTGTGTCTGAGACGCTAACACACACAGCTTTCAGCCTTGCCCGGAAGCCCCCAAATCAGACAACCTCAAATCCTGGCAATAAAGACTCTGCTTATCATTTTCTGCTTCAATCTAGTACAAAGAGAATGACTAATCCTCCGAAGTTTTACCAGTAAATTGTCCCCCCCAAATGATGTTGATTTGTTTTATAAATCTGACTGAAATAAATTTTCTTTGGGCTGGAAAGAAATTTTTGAAAGGATTCTTTTTTGTCTCTCTGAATTTTGGTTTTCTGCCTCATATAGTGAAACTCTCTGGGAAATCGCAACAGCTGAAGTGGAAAAACGGGGAAGTAATGGAAGTGAAGGCAATGGAGTTGAAACTGGAGAAAAGTCTGTTTTCTTCATTGGCAGTAAAAACGGGGTAATGCATTTTTTCCTACTTTTTTTTTTCCCCAAGTATTGTAATGATTTAACAACCAGTGGTAAAATTTATTGTAATACTTTGATAAAAATTTAGGTACTTCAACCCTTTAACCAGATGACCAATCTCCGGCCTGCTGGTTACATTGGATCTGGTTGGGCCCTCCTCACAGGTGGGTAGGGACTAACACCCAGCCTTTCTCTTCTTTTCAAGCGGTGTGTCCTGACCTGGGCCACAGCAGCCCAGAGGAAGGGGCATGTGTTTCTGACTAGACAGCCCAGAGGAGTTATCTTTTCCCAGTTTGCACAGTCACCATAAATATTGATACTATTCTGATGGTCATATTTATAGGTAACTTGTACAGCTGAAACAAGCATATAGATAATAAAAACATGAACCATATAGAGTATAATATGTTTAACTTTCACTGTCTTAAACTAGTGTCACAGAAATAAAAGGAACCTTGAAGATATCTACTCTTCTTTTTTTTTTTTTTTTTTGGTGGTACGCGGGCCTCTTACCGTTGTGGCCTTTCCCGTTGCGGAGCATAGGCTCCGGATGCGCAGGCTCAGCGGCCATGGCTCACGGGCCCAGCCGCTCCGCGGCATGTGGGATCTTCCTGGACTGGGGCATGAACCTGTGTCCCCTGCATCGGCAGGCAGACTCTCAACCACTGCGCCACCAGGGAAACCCTACTCTTCTTTTTTTTTTAAGGCAATATACTGTTTTTTTTTAAATAAATTTATTTATTTTATTTTTGGCTGCGTTGGGTCTTTGTTGCTGTGTGCGAGCTTTCTTTAGTTGCGGTGAGTGGGGACTACTCTTCATTGTGGTACACGGGCTTCTCCTTGTAGTGCATGGGCTTCCCACTGCAGTGGCTTCTCTTGTTGTGGATCATGGGGCTATAGAGCACAGGCTCAGTAGTTGTGGCACACAGGCTCAGTAGTTGTGGCGCACGGGCTTAACTGCTCCGCGGCATGTGGGATCTTCCTGGACCAGGGCTCAAACCCATGTCCCCTGCATTGGCAGGGGGATTCTTAACCACTGTGCCACCAGGGAAGCCCTAGTCTACTCTTCTGCAATAGGGGTTCTTACTCTGGGATCCATGGAGGTACTTCTTGGGGTCTGTGAACTCCCTAGAAATGTATGCAGAATTGTGTGTGATTGTGCACTGGTGCTTTTTTTTTTTTATGAGAAATTAGATTCCCCCAGGGTTCTAGTCACTGTAAACAGTGGTTGTATGGTCTAGGTTTGAATATTTCCAACAATGGGGGTGTTCTCTTTTACAAGGCAGGCTGTTTCCGTTTTTGTTTCTAGAAAATCCTAGTTACAAAGCCTAGTTGCTGGAAAATTGCAGTCTGTTTCATTGTAACATCCACCCCTTGGTTTGAATTCTGACCTGTAAAAGTATGAGAGTAAGTCTAATTTTACTCTTCTACTTGTTAAACCTTCAGATATTTAAAAATTACCCTTCTAATAGTTCTGGCAACCACCTTGTCTCCCTGAGTCTTTCTCTTTCGGCTTTAACGTTTCTTTCAGCCATGCCTCTGTGTCAGGGACTCTATATCAGTCAGTCATGGATTGTCTTATCTGCGGTGATTCTAATGTGTATTTCTCAGGATGGAACAGAATTTTTGAGGTTTTCCTTAACAACTGTAGAAGGTTTAGACACTGTTCGTGTCATGGACTCTACACGTCATGGATTATCTATCTGTTATAATCCTAGTAACTCAACTGGAATTATTCTAATGTGAAATTCTCAGGATAAAACAGAATTTTTCAGGTTTTGCTTACCTACTGTCAACTAGAGCAGGTCTGCCAGCTTCTCTGTTGCCAGATGCCGTGTTCCTGTTACTATACAGAAAAATATTAGTAATCACATAACCCTGCTCACTAAGTTTGAGCTTGGGGTCTGCAAGCCTTTTTCATTTATGATGTTGTTTTGTCCTTAATTTTATTAGACTGGATCTTTTGTTACAGTCTGTTTTTATTGTTATCTTAAATTACTTTTATTAAAGTAATTCATGTATGTGGTTTAAGAACTTAAAGACTATCAAAAGATAAATGAACTTATTTACAAAACAGAAATAGACTCACAGACATAGAAAACAAACTTGTGCAGACTTCCCTGGCTGTCCAGTGTTTAAGACTTCTCCTTCCAGGGCAGGGGGTGCCGGTTCGATCCCTAATCCGGAACTAAGATCCCACATGCCTCGCGGCCAAAAAACCAAAACATAAAACAGAAGCAATATTGTAACAAATTCAATAAAGACTTTAAAAATGGTCCACATCAAAAAAATCTTTAAAGAAAAACGAAAACAGGGCTTCCCTGGTGGCGCAGTGGTTGAGAGTCCGCCTGCCGATGCAGGGGACATGGGTTCGTGACCCGGTCCAGAAAGATCCCACATGCTGCGGAGCGGCTGGGCCCGTGAGCCATGGCCGCTGAGCCTGCGCTTCCGGAGCCCGTGCACCACAACGGGAGAGGCCACAACAGTGAGAGGCCCGCGTACCGCAAAAAAAAATAAATAAAAAGAAAAGAAAAACTTATGGTTACTAAAGTGGATAGCGGAAGGAGGGGGGATAAATTAGGAGTTTAGGATTAACATACACGTGCTACTATATATAAAATAGATAACCAAGGACCTGTTGAATAGCACAGGGAACTATACTCAATATCTTATAATAACCTATAATGGAAAAGAATCTGGAAAAAAGACATGATTTTCTTCTTTCCTTGATATTTTAATACTGCATTAATTTGTCAGAATCAAAAAAAATCATTTGGTCATCTCAGTAGATTAGAAAAGCAGTCAATAAAATTCAACACCTGGGGCAACTAACTTACTTTTAGCAAACTAGGAATAGAAAAGAAACTTCTTAATCTGATATAGACTATTATTAAAGTACCTCCATCAAATGATGTACCATAATTGATTTAACACAGTTTGCCTACTTTTGGATATTTGGACTCCCTCCTCTGTGTTTATTCAACAATTATAATTTATGCTATGATGAACATCTTTGTGTATGTTGATCAAGTTGCTTAATCTCTCTGTGTCTGTTTCCTCATGTATAAGATGAAAATAAAGTACACCTACCTTAAAAAAAAAAAGATTACCAAAGGTACATAAAGTAAAATAACAAATCTCTCCACATCATTCAGAATCTCTCCTCAAAGCCACAATTTTCATATCTTTTACGTTTCTTCTGTAATTTACTTCTGTATTTCTGAATAATGTGCTTATGGGCTGTTTCCAGACTTTGAATATTATACACTATCTGTTGAATTTCTGATAATAGTAGAAAAGTATTTACTTCCCCATCTCTCTCAAACTCCCACTTCTAGTAATATCATTGCTATTATCACGTTGGGCTGAATGCTATTATCATGTTGGGCTGAATCAATATTCAGTGTTAGTTTATTTTATTATAAGTGTCTAAATCATTTTTGCTGGTGTGCCAAGTGCAAAACTGTGATTATATTTCCTTTCTCAAGTAACTTTTTCCTGAAGTTTAAAACTTCTTTGTTTTTTATTTGCCTAGTTTTTATATGTACCTTAGTTTTTACATGCATTGGTTATCTATTGCTACATAATAAATTACCTCAAAACTTATCAGCTTTTAAAACAACAGTCATTATCTCACCCAGTTTCTGAGGGTCTGGACTCTGAGAGCACCTTAGTTGGGTGGTTCTGCTTAAGAATTTTCATAAAGTTGTAGTCAAGATGTCATCTGGGACTAAAGTTATTTCTCGCCTCGACTGAACTGGAGAATCAGTTTCCAGGCTCCTCAACATGATTGCTGGCAAGAGGCATCAGTTTCTTGCTGGCTGTTGGCCAGAGACTTTAATTCTTTGCCATGTGGACCTCTCAACAAGGCTGCATACAGCATGGCAGCTTGCTTCCTCCAGAGTGAGAGATCAAAAGTGAGAGGTTACCTGAGACAGAGGCTACAGTCTTTTATAACCTAATTTTGGAAGCGACATGCCATCACTTCTGCCATATGCTGTTGGTCAAAAAGAGCAGTGCAGTGTGTGAGGGACTACAGATGGGTGTGACTACCAGGAGGTGGGGCTCATTTGGGACCATCTCTTTTTAAAAATTTTTATTTTATATTGGAGTATAGTTGATTTACAATGTTGTGTTAGTTTCAGGTGTACAGCGAAGTGATTCAGTTGTACATATACATACATCCATTCTTTTTCAGATTCTTTTCCCACATAGGTTATTACAGAATATTGAGTAGAGGTACCTGTGCTATACAGTAGGTCCTTGTTGATTATCTATTTTAAATATAGTAGTGTGTTTATGTTAATCCCAAACTCCTAATTTATCCCTCCTGTCACCTTTCCCCTTTGGTAACAATAAGTTTGTTTTTGAAAACTGTGAATCTGTTTCTGTTTTGTAAATAAGTTCATTTGTATCGTTTTTTTAGATTCCACATATAAATGATAGCATATGATATTTGTCTTTGTCTGACTTACTTCACTTAGTTGAATAATCTCCAGGTCCATCCATGTTGCTGCAAATGGCATTATTTCATTCTTTTTTTATGGCTGAGTAATAGTCCAGTGTGTGTGTGTGTGTGTGTGTGTATATATATATATATATATATACACACACATATATATATATATATACACATACACACCACATCTTCTTTATCCATTCCTGTTGATGGACATTTAGGTTGCTTCCATGTCTTGGCATGAACATCATAAATAGTGTTGCGTGAACATCAGGTTGCATGTATCTTTCCAAATTATGGTTTTCTCCAGATATATGCCCAGGAGTGGGATTGCTAGACTGTATGGTAGCTCTATTTTAGTTTGTTAAGGAACCTCCATACTGTTCTCCATAGTGGTTGTACCAATTTATCTTCCCACCAAGGTGTAGGACGGTTCCCTTTTCTCCACACCCTCTCCAGCACTTATTGTTTGTAGACTTTTTGATGATGGCCATTCTGACCAGAGTGAGGTGATACCTCATTGTAGTTTTGGTTTGCGTTTCTCTAATAATTACTGATGTTGAGCATCTTTTTATGTGCTTTTGGCAATCTGTATGTCTTCTTTGGTGAAATATCTATTTAGGTCTTCTGCCCATTTTTTGATTGGGTTTGTTTGGGTTTTTTTGATATTGAGCTATTTGTATATTTTGGAGATTTATTCCTTGTCAGTCACATCATTTGCAAATATTTTCTCCCATTCTGAGAGTTGCCTTTGTATTTTCTTTAAAGTTTACTTTGCTGTGCAAAAGCTTTTAAGTTTACTTAGTTGCCATTTGTTATTTTCATTACTCTAGGAGGTAGATCTAGAAGTGTTTTGCCTATGTTTCCCTCTAAGAGTTTTATAGTATATAGCCTTACATTTAGGTCTTTAATCCATTTTTAGTTTATTTTTGGTGTGGTGTTAGAGAATGTTTTAATTTCCTTCTTTTATATATAGTTGTCCAGTTTTCCCAGCACCACTTACTGAAGAGACTGTCTTTTCTTCATTGTATGTTTTTGCCTCCTTTGTTGTAGATAATTGACCATAGGTGCGTGCGTTTGTTTCTGGACTTTCTATCCTGTTCCATTGATCTATATTTCTGTAGGAGCCTTATTCCTCCAGCTCTTTTTTTCTTTCTCAGGATTACTTTGGCTATTCGGGGTCTTTTTTATTTCCATACAAATTTTAAATTTTTTTGTTCTAGTTCTGTGAAAAATGCCATTGGTAATTCGATAGGGATTATATTGAGTCTGTAGATTGCCCTGGGTAGTAAAGTCATTTTGACAGTACTGATTCTTCTAGTCCAAGAACATGGTATAATCTCTCCATCTGTTTGTGTCATCTTCAATTTCTTTCATCAGCATCTTACACTTTTCAGAGTACAGGCCTTTTGCCTTCTTAGGTAGGTTTATTCCTAAGTATTTTATTCTTTTTGATGTGATGGTAAATGGGATTGTTTCTTTAATTTCTCTTTCTGATAATTCGTTGTTAGTGTATAGAAATGCAACAGATTTCTGTGTATTAATTTTGTATTCTGCAACTTTACTGAATTCATTGATGAGCTCTAGTAGTTTTCTGGTAGCATCTTTAGGATTTTCTACATGTAGTATCATGTCATCTGCAAACAGTGACAGTTTTATTTCTTCTTTTCCAGTTTGGATTCCTTTTATTTCTTTTTCTTCTCTGATTGTCATGGCTAGGACTTCCAGAACTATGTTGAATAACAGTGGTGGGAGTGGACATCCTAGTCTAGTTCCTGATCTTAGAGGAAATGCTTTCAGCTTTCCACAGTTGAGTACGATGTTAGCTGTGGGTTTGTCATGTATGACCTTTATTATGTTGAGGTAGTTTCCCTCTATGCCCACTTTCTGGAGAGTTTTTATCATAAATGGGTGTTGATTTTTATCAAAAGCTTTTTCTGCATCTATTAAGATGATCATATGGTTTTTATTCTTCAATTTGTTAATTTGGTGTATCACACTGACCAATTTGTGGGTGTTGAAAAATCATTGCATCCCTGGGTTAAATCCTACTTTCATGATCATAGTGTATGATTCTTTTAATGTATTGTTGGATTTGGTTTGAAAGTATTTTGTTGCAGATTTTTGCATCTTTGTTCATCAGTGATATTGGCCTGTAATTTTCTTTTTTGTGTGGTCTGGTTTTGGTATCAGGGTGATGGTGGCCTTGTAGAATGAGTTTAGGAGTTTTCCTTCCTCTGCAATTTTTGGAAGAGTTTCAGAAGGATAGTTGTTAACTCTCCTGTAAATGTTTGATAGAATTTGCCTGTGAAGCCATCTGGTCCTGGACTTCTGTTTGTTGGTAGTTTTTTAAATCACAGTTTCAATTTCAGTACTTGTGATTGGCCTGTTCCTATTTTCTATTTCTTCCTGGTTCAGTCTTGGAAGATTGTACCTTTCTAAGAATTTGTCCATTTCTTCTAGGTTGTCCATTTTATTGGCATATAGTTGCTTGTGGTAGTCTCTTATGATCCTTTGTGGTGTCAGTTGTAACTTCTCCTTTTTCATTTCTTATTTTCTTGATTTGAGCCCTCCCCCTTTTTTTCTTGATAAGTCTGGCTAAAGGTTTATCAATTTGTTTATCTTTTCAAAGAACCAGCTTTTAGTTTTATTGATCTTTTTTATTGTTTTCATCTCTATTTCATTTATTTCTGCTCTGACCTTTATGATTTCTTTCCTTCTACTGACTATGGGTTTTGTTTGTTCTTCTTTCTTTAGTTGCTTTAGGTATAAGGTTAGGTTGTTTGAGAGTTTTCTTGTTCCTGGAGTAAGATTGTATTGCTATAAACGTCCCTCTTAGAACTGCTTTTGCTGCGTCCCATAGATTTTGGTTTTTGTTTGTTTCTTTGTTTTAATTTTATTAATTTTTTACACAGCAGGTCGTTATAAGTCATCAGTTTTATACACAACAGTGTATACATGTCAATCCCAATCGCCCAATTCATCACACCACCACCACCACCACCCGCTGCTTTCCCCCCTTCGTGTCCATACGTTTGTTCTCTACTTCTGTGTCTCAATTTCTGCTCTGCAAACCAGTTCATCTGTACCATTTTCTAGGTTCCACATATATGTGTTAATATACGATATTTTTCTCCTTCTGACTTGCTTCACTCTGTATGACAGTCTCTAGATGCATCCACGTCTCTACAAATGACCCAATTCCTTTCTTTTTTATGGCTGAGTAATATTCCATTGTATATATGTACCACATCTTCTCTATCCATTCATCTGTCGATGGGCATTTAGGTTGCTTCCATGACCTGGCTATTGTAAATAGTGCTGCAGTGAACATTGGGGTGCATGTGTCTTTTTGAATTATGGTTTTCTCTGGTTATATGCCCAGTAGTGGGATTGCTGGATCATATGGTAATTCTATTTTTAGTTTTTTAAGGAACCTCCATACTGTTCTCCATAGTGGCTGTATCAATGTACATTCCTACCAACAGTGCAGGAGGGTTCCCTTTTCTCCACACCCTCTCCAGCATTTGTTGTTTGTAGATTTTCTGATGATACCCATTCTAACTGATGTGAGGTGATACCTCAATTTAGTTTTTTTTTCTTTTTTTTTGTTTTTTTTATTATTATTATTATTATTTTTTAACATCTTTATTGGGGTATAATTGCTTTACAATGGTGTGTTAGTTTCTGCTTTATGACAAAGTGAATCAGTCATACATAAACATATGTTCCCATATGTCTTCCCTCTTGCGTCTCCCTCCCTCCCACCCTCCCTATCCCACCCCTCCAGGCTGTCACAAAGCACCGAGCCAATATCCCTGTGCCATGCGGCTGCTTCCCACTAGCTATCTACCTTACTACGTTTGTTAGTGTGTATATGTCCATGACTCTCTCTCGCCCTGTCACAGCTCACCCTTCCCCCTCCCCATAACCTCAAGTCCGTTCTCTAGGAGGTCTGCGTCTTTATTCCTGCCTTACCCCTCAATTTAGTTTTGATTTGCATTTCTCTAGCAATTAGTGATGTTGAGCAGCTTTTCTTGTGCCTCTTGGCCATCTGTATGTCTTCTTTGGAGAAATGTATATTTAGGTCTTCTGCCCATTTTTGGATTGGGTTGTTTGTTTTTTTAATATTGAGCTGCATGAGCTGTTTATATGTTTTGGAGATTAATCCTTTGTCCATTGATTTGTTTGCAAATATTTTCTCCCGTTCTGAGTGTTGTCTTTTCATCTTGTTTATGGTTTCCCTTGCTGTGCAAAAGCTTTTAAGTTTCATTAGGTCCCATTTGCTTATTTTTGGTTTTACTTCCATTACTCTAGGAGGTGTATCAAAAAAGATCTTGCTGTGATTTATGTCAAAGAGTGTTCTTCCTATGCTTTCCTCTAAGAGTTTTATAGTGCCTGGTCTTACATTTAGGTCTCTAATCTATGTTGAGTTTATTTTTGTGTATGGTGTTAGGGAGTGTTCTAATTTCATTCTTTTACATGGAGCTGTCCAGTTTTCCCAGCACCACTTGTTTAAGAGACTGTCTTTTCTCCATTGTATATCCTTGCCTCCTTTGTCATAGATTAGTTGACCATAGGTGCGTGGGTTTATCTCTGGGCTTTCTATCCTGTTCCACTGATCTATATTTCTGTTTTTTTTGCCAGTACCATACTGTCCTGATTACTGTAGCTTTGTAGTATAGTCTGAAGTCAGGGAGTCTGATTCCTCCAGCTCTGTTTTTTCCCCTCAAGACTGCTTTGGCTATTCAGGGTCCTTTGTGTCTCCATACAAATTTTGAGATTTTTTGTTCTAGTTCTGTAAAAAATGTCATTGGTAATTTGATAGGGATTGCATTGAATCTGTAGATTGCTTTGGGTAGTATAGTCATTTTTCACAGTATTGATTCTTCCAATCCAAGAACATGGTATATCTCTCCATCTGTTTGTATCATCTTTAATTTCTTTCATCAGAGTCTTATAGTTTTCTGCATACAGGTCTTTTGTCTCCCTAGGTAGGTTTATTCCTAAGTATTTTATTCTTTTTGTTGCAATGGTAAATGGGAGTGTTTCCTTAATTTCTCTTTCAGATTTTTCATCATTAGTGTATGGGAATTTGCAAGAGATGCAAGAGATTTCTGTGCATTAATTTTGTATCCTGCAACTTTACCAAATTCATTGATTAGCTCCAGTAGTTTTCTGGTGGCATCTTTAGGATTCTCTATTTATAATATCATGTCATCTGCAAACAGTGACAGTTTTATTTCTTCTTTTCCAGTTTGGATTCCTTTTATTTCTTTTTCTTCTCTGATTGCCATGGCCAGGACTTCCATAACTATGTTGAATAATAGTGGTGAGAGTGGACATCCTTGTCTTTTTCCTGATCTTAGGGGAAATGCTTTCAGTTTTTCACCATTGAGAATGAAGTTTGCTGTGGGTTTGTCATATATGGCCTTTATTATGTTGAGGTAGGTTCCTTCTATGCCCACTTTCTGGAGAGTTTTTATCATAAATGGGTGTGGAATTTTGTCAAAAGCTTTTTCTGCATCTATTGAGATAATCATATGGTTTTTCTTCAGTTTGTTAATATGGTGTATCACATTGATTTGTGTATATTGAAGAATCCTTGCATCCCTGGGATAAATCCCACTTGATCATGGTGTATGATTCTTTTAATGTGTTGTTGGATTCTGTTTGCTAGTATTTTGTTGAGGATTTTTACATCTGTATTCATCAGTTATATTGGTCTATAATTTTCTTTTTTTGTAGTAGCTTTGTCTGGTTTTGGTATCAGGGTGATGGTGGCCTCATAGAATGAGTTCACGGGTTTTCCTTCTTCTGCAATTTTTTGGAAGAGTTTGAGAAGGATGGATGTTAGCTCTTCTCTAAACGTTTGATAGAATTCACCTGTGAAGCCATCTGGTCCTGCATTTTGTTTGTTGGAAGTTTTTTTTCTATAGCTTTTTAATATGATTTTTTAAATTAATTAATTTAATTTATTTATTTTTGGCTGCGTTGGGTCTTCCTTGCTGCGTGCGTGCTTTCTCTAGTTGTGGCGAGTGGGGGCTACTCTTCATTGCCATGCGCGGGCTTCTCATTGCGGTGGATTCTCTTGTTATGGAGCATGGGCTCTAGTCATGCGAGCTTCGGTAGTTGTGGCTCACGGGCTCTAGAGCACAGGCTCAGTAGTTGTGGTGCCTGGACTTTGTTGCTCCGTGGCATGTGGGAACTTCCCACACCAGGGCTCGAACCCGGTCCCCTGCATCGGCAGGTGGATTCTTAACCACTGCACCACCAGGGAAGCCCTTGTTGGAAGCATTTTAATCACAGTTTCAATTTCATTACTTGTGATTGGTCTGTTCATATTTTCTATTTCTTCCTCTTCAGTCTTTGAAGGTTATACCTTTCTAAGAATTTGTCCATTTCTTCCAGGTTGTCCATTTTATTAGCATAGAGTTGCTTGTAGTAGTCTCTTAGGATGCTTTGTATTTCTGTGGTGTCTGTTGTAACTTCTTTTTCATTTCTAATTTTATTGATTTGAGTCCTCTCCCTCTGTTTCTTGGTGAGTCTGGCTAATTGTTTATCCATTTTATTTATCTTCTCAAAGAACCAGCTTTTAGTTTTATTGACCTTTGCTGTTGTTTTCTTTGTTTCTATTTCATTTATTTCTGCTCTGATCTCGATGATTTCTTTCCTTCTGCTAACTTTGGGTTTTGTTTTTTCTTCTTTCTCTAGTTCCTTTAGGTGTAACATTAGATTGTTTATTTGAGATTTTTCTTGTTTCTTGAGGTAGGCTTGTATGGCTGTAAACTTCCCTTTTAGAACTGCTTTTGCTGCATCTCATAGGTTTTGGATTGTCGTGTTTTCATTGTCATTTGTTTCTAGGTATTTTTTGATTTCCTCTTTGATTTCTTCAGTGATCTCTTGGTTATTTAGTAACGTATTGTTTAGCCTCCATGTGTTTGTGTTTTTTACGTTTTTTTCCCTTTAATTGATTTCTAATCTCATAGCATTGTAGTCAGAAAAGATGCTTGATATGATTTCTACTGTCTTAAATTTACTGAGGCTTGATTTGGGACCCAGGATGTGCTCTATCCTGGAGAATATTCCGTGCGCACTTGAGAAGGAAGTGTAATCTGCTGTTTTTGGATGGAATGTCCTATAAATATCAATTAAATCTATTTGGTCTATTGTGTCATTTAAAGCTTCTGTTTCCTTATTTATTTTCATTTTGGATGATCTGTCCATTGGTGTAAGTGAGGCTTTAAAGTTCCCCACTATTATTGTGTTACTGTCGTTTTCCTGTTTTACAGCTGTTAGCAGTTGCCTTATGTATTGAGGTGCTCCTGTGTTGGGTGCATATATATTTATAATTGTTATATATTCTTTTTTGGATTGATTCCTTGATCATTATGTAGTATCCTTTCTTGTCTCTTGTAACATTCTTTATTTTAAAGTCTATTTTATCTGATATGAGTATTGCTACTCCAGCTTTCTTTTGATTTCCATTTGCATGGAATATCTTTTTCCATCCCCTCAGTCTGAAGTGGGTCTCTTGTAGACAGCATATAGATGGGTCTTGTTTTATCCATTCAGCAAGCCTGTGTCTTTTGGCTGAAGCATTTAATCCATTCACGTTTAAGGTAATTATCGATATGTGTGTTCCTATGACCATTTTCTTAATTGTTTTGGGTTTGTTTTTGTAGGTCCTTTTCTTCTCTTGTGTTTCCCACTTAGAGAAGTTCCTTTAGCATTTGTTGTAGAGCTGGTTTGGTGGTGCTGAATTCTCTTAGCTTTTGCTTGTCTGTAAAGCTTCTGATTTCTCCGTCCAATGAATGAGATGCTTTCTGCGTAGAGTAATCTTGGGTGTAGGTTCTTCCCTTTCATCACTTTAAGTATATCGTGCCACTCCCTTATGGCTTGTAGAGTGTCTGCTGAGAAATAAGCTGTTAACCTTATGGGAGTTCCCTTGTGTGTTATTTGTCGTTTTTCCCTTGCTGCTTTCATTAATTTTTCTTTGTCTTTAATTTTTGTCAGTTTGATTAATATGTGTCTTGGCATGTTCCTCCTTGGGTTTATCCTGTATGGGACTCTCTGTGCTTCCTGGACTTGGGTGGCTATTTCCTTTCCCATGTTAGGGAAGTTTTCTGCTATTATCTCTTCAAATATCTTTTCAGGCCCTTTCTCTCTTCTCTTTCTAGGACCCCTATAATGTGAATGTTGGTGCATTTAATGTTGTCCCAGAGGTTTCTTAGACTGTCCTCTTTTCTTTTCATACTTTTTTCTTTTTTCTGCTCTGCAGCAGTGATTTCCACCCATCTGTCTTCCAGCTCACTTATTCGTTCTTCTGCCTCATTTATTCTGCTATTGATTCCTTATAGTGTATTTTTCATTCCAGTTATTGTATTGTTCATCTCTGTTCTTTAAATCTTCTAGCTCTTTGTTAAACATTTCATGTATCTTCTTGGTCTGTGCCTCCATTCTTTTTCCAAGATCTCGGATCATCTTTACTATGGTTACTCTGATTTCTTTTTCAGGAAGATTGCCTATCTCCAATTCACTTGTTGTTCTCCTGGAGTTTAATCTTGTTCATTCATCTGGAACATATTTCTCTACTGTCTCATTTTGTCTAACTTTCTGTGTTTATGGCCTCTGGTCCTCAGGCTGCAGGATTGTAGCTTCTCTTGCTTCTGGTGTCTGCCCCCAAGTGGGTGAGGTTGGTCCAGGGGCTTATGCAGGCTTCCTGGTGGGAGGGACTGGTGCCTGCCCACTGGTGGTTGGAGCTGGGTCTTGTCCCTCTGGTGGGTAGGGCCATGTTAAAGAGTGTGTTTAGAGATGGCTGTGAGATCAGGATGACTTTAGGTAGCCTGTCTGCTGATGGGTGGTGCTGGGTTCCCATCCTGTTGGTTGTTTGGCCTAAGGTGTCCCAGCACTGGAGCCTGCAGGCTGTTGGGTGGGGCCAGGTCTCAGTGCCAAAGTGGTGACCTCCAGGAGAGCTCACGCCAATGAATATTCGCTGGGGCCTCTGCCACCAGTGTTGTTGCCCCCGCAGTGAGCCACAGCTGACCTCTGCCTCCCCAGGAAATCCTCCAGGACCTTCCAGTAGGTCTGGCCCAGGCTCCTGTGGAGTCACTGCCTTGCCCTGGATCCCAGTGTACGTGAAACCTTGTGTGCGCCCTCCAAGAGTGGAGTCTCTGTTTCCCCCAGTCCTGTGGAGCTCCTACACTCAAGCCCCACTGGCCTTCAAAGCCAAATGCTCTTGGGGCTCCTCCTCCTGAAGCCAGACACCCCCAGGCTGGGGAGCCTGACATGGGGCTCAGAACTCTCATTCCTGTGGGAGAACCTCTGAGATATAATTATTTTCCAGTTTGTGGGTCACCCACCCAGTGGGTGTGGGATTTGATTATATTGTGAAAGTGCCCCTCCTACCATCTTCTTCTTTGTCTTTGTATGTAGAATATCTTTTTTGGTAGGTTTGAGTCTTTTTTTGTTGATGGTTGTTCAGCAGTTAGTTGTGATTTTGATGTTTTCATGGGAGGAGGTGAGCTCAAGTCCTTCTTCTCTGCCATCTTGTCTCTGCCTCTCACTGTTGGACCAAAAGAAGATAAAAAGTCACTTCCAGGGTGAGCCTCAGGGGAAGAGGGAACTATCAGTATATCTCAGTGTCCTGGTGCAGCGTTCCACTGGTGGGACTTGAAATTTAATTGGTTTTCCAGTTGGGGAACCATCCTTGAAGCTGGCTCCCCATGTACCTATTGCTAATTTTTTCCACAATCCCCAACAGATGGTCAATGCAAATCTTCATGTGGTCAGTTGTATCAAATCATCTGAAAGTACCCCTCTCCAGCCAGAGTCCTCCCATCTTTGAACCTTCTGTGTAGTCTGTACTGGTTATTCCTGGGGGCAGCTGCATAGCTACTGTCCCTCCCCAACATCTTGGGGACTCCCTTTGCATCTTTCTTGTGTTGGAGCTTCAGTTTCCTGGATCCTGTGTCTTCCGTTTTCTTGATTTACTCACTTATCTTTGTGGAGCACATTCTTTTGTAGTTTCCTGGGAAAGTATACATGGGTAGTAAACTTTTTGAGACCTTGCTTATCTAAAATGTCTTTATTTTACCCTCACTCTGGATTGAAAGTTTACCTAGGTATAGAATTCTAGGTTGGAACAAGTCACTTAACCTCTCTTTGACCCTAGTTTCTGTGTGAGTCTGGATTATTTCCTTTGGGAGTGACAGAAGACTCAATTCAAACTGACTTAGACACTGTCTTGAATAGTTGTTATCCCCTACACTATTATACTTTGTCCATATTCCTCTTGTGATGTGTGTCATGAGATATCCTTTGTATTATTCATGTCACATGGTCAGGCTACAGTCTCTAGTATACGTCCATGAGGTTACATGCATTCTGTTCATTTATTTTCTTTTTTTAAAATTAATTTATTTAATTATTTTTGGCTGTGTTGGGTCTTTGTTGCTGTGCGTAGGCTTCATCCAGCTGTAGCAAGCGGGGGCTACTCCCTGCCACAGCGTGCGGACCTCTCATCACAGCGGACTCCCTTATTGCAGAGCATGGGCTCTAGGCGCACAGGCTTCAGTAGTTGTGGCACATGGGCTCAGTAGTTGTGGCTTGCAGGCTCTAGAGCGCAGGCTCAGTAGTTGTGGCGCACGGGCTTAGTTGCTCCATGGCATGTGGGATCCACCCTGACCAGGGCTTGAACCTGTGTCCCCTGCATTGGCAGGCAGACTCTCAACCACTGTGCCACCAGGGAAGTCCCTGTTCATTTTTTTTCTTTTTTTAAGCTTTTTTTTTTTTAATTTATTTTTGGCTGTGTTGGGTCTTCGTTGCTGCACACAGGTTTTCTCTAGTTGTGGCAGGTGGGGGCTACTCTTTGTTGTGGTGCGTGGGCTTCTCATTGCGGTGGCTTGTTGCAGACCACAGGCTCTAGGTGTGCGGGCTTCAGTAGTTGTGGCACGCAGGCTCAGTAGTTGTGGCTCACGGGCTCTAGAGCGCAGGCTCAGTAGTTGTGGCGCACGGGCTTAGTTGCTCCGCGGCATGTGGGATCCTCACGGACCAGGGCTTAAACTTGTGTCCCCTGTATTGGCAGGCAGACTCTCAACCACTGTGCCACCAGGGAAGTCCCTGTTTATTTATTTTCATGCAAATGCATTTGTTTATGCTGCCACCACCTGCATGTTTGTAAGTTTCCATACAGATACACAAAGTGTGCTGCATTTTTCCTCCTCTTCTGTCTCTTTTTATTCTTCACATTGATATTGCACTCACTCATGCCACAGGTTTTGGTAATATATATAAGGTCATTTTGTTTTCCTGTGATAATACTGAACTTATTACTTGTAGTTTTGCGTCTGTGGCTTTAATATATTATTCTAAGGCATTGTCTCAGCAGTTTTGTCCTATGAATTACATGGACCTTCTTCCATTATTCTCTTTAAAATTTTTTCTTAATATCATACCTAATGACATCTCAATTTATCCAGACCTTTCTCTCTTGTTTTCTGTGCTCTCATTTGATTGTCAAGTTTCTAGGCATGGTCTTCTGATCCTCTTGACATGTTTCCTCTCTTTTCAAGGGATAATCGTTCTGTGTAAACTATTAAATACAGAATGGATAAACAACAAGGTTTTACTGTATAGCTGAGGAACTATATTCAATATCCTGTAATAAACCATAATGGAAAAGGTAAAAAATAAAGCTTGCAGAAAAAATTTTTTTTAAAGGGTTAATCATTCTAGTATTCCTAGAGTGTGGCCCAGAAAACTTTGTCACTGACTAGTCTTTCACTTCCCAGAGCTCACTTTCTCACCCTAAACCTGAATCTCTAGGTGGTAGAAAAGTGGGAAGGAAGCTATCCAGACCTCTACATTTTTACTTTTCCAGTTTCCCATAGTCTAAGATCTGGTTGTCAGAAGGTGCTTTCCAGGGTCCCTTAAAGGATAGCAAACACTAGGCACACATCTTCCACACACATCTTATCAATCGTGGTGCCTTTTTCTGCTGAGCCTGAAGATGACATCTGATCCACAGCATTCTAGGAAAGTGCTGGCGGTTGAGATACAACAATCTGTTTGTCATTTCTGACCCTAGTAATGTCATTTATCTCCACACAGATTAGCAGAAGTCACCCAAAATCCATGGGTTGACAGGTGCACAGGTATAGCATACCCTTTAGATCAACAGAGAGCTAATTTCACATAGAATAATCATTTAAGGGGGCAGTTAATTAAGAAATAATGTTGATGACAGTATTAACATTCTCACTAAGACATGATTGAAAAATACCCAGATGAAAGAATTTTACATGTGAAATGAATTATTTTATTTTTTATCACCTAATATTAGAATAATTACATTTTGAAAACAATATTTAGACATTTTGTGCAAATTCATGGTCATGGAACCATTGAGCTTGAAGTTAATGAACTAATTTTATACTTAGCTAATACCATATTTAGTGTGAGTTAAAAAGTACTTATATTGATCTAGGAAAAATTATAATAGTAAATATAATTTTAAGTATTTTAACTTTTATTTCATAATTTGAAACTATTAAGGTCTTCTACCTCAGTTGAGTATAAAAGCCAGGATCCATTTAAATATCTAAGTCAGCATCTAAGTCAATAAGTCAGTATCTTAAATAATATTCATATTTTATATTCAGTTAGTTCACTTTTAGGAATCTCATTTAAGGAATAATTGAATTGTTACAATGATGTTTGTCAAAGGGCTGTTTATTGTTGTGAAAAGGACAGCATATCCTTTGGAACACTTTAGTAGCAAGAGACCCCTCCCCACTGACTGTAAGTTTCCCTTGTTTAGCCAAGGATAAAAAAGGTTTTGGAAGTGGCCGTACAGAGCAGGAACAGATGCATCCTATCTTCATGCAGCTTTGCTTGGCCCACAGAGTTTCTGCCAGAGACGTAGAACTGCTGGTGACACTGTCTAAAAAAGGTTGAGGCTTGCAGCTGCTGAAATTCATCTTATTTGGGGTTTATATTACAGACCTTCCTCGACTTACAATGGGGTTACATCCCAGTAAGCCTATCATAAGTTGAAAATACCGTCAGTTGAAAATGCATTTAATACATCTAACCTAACCTACATCATAGCTTAGCCTAACCTACCTTAAATGTGCTCAAAACACTTATATTAGCTTACAGTTGAGCAAAGTTATCTAACACAAAGCCTATTTTATAATAAGGTGTTGAATATCTCATGTAACTTATTGAATACTGTATTGAAAGTGAAAAACAGAATGGCTGTGTGCATACAGAATGGTTGTAAGTGTATTGGTTGTTTACCCTCGTGATCGAGGGGCTGACTGGGAGCTGCAGCCCACCATCATGAGAGAGTATATTAGTGCATATCATTAGCCCGGGAAAAGGTCAAAATTTAAAATTCAAAGTGTAGTTTCTACTGAGTCTATATCAATTTCACATCATCATAAAGTCAAAAAATCATAAGTGGAACTGTCCTAAGTTGGGGACTGTCTATTTTATGATATTTTATATATATATAGTGTATATAATACTACTTTATTTCTGTGCTTCATGCTTCTACCTGTTAACAGACATGAGGCTTTCAGGAACTAACTTCTGCATCAGTGAAGCTACATCTTTACCGGGCAGCGTCAGTGCTCAGGTAGCCTGAGCACCCCTCTGTTTCCAGCTGTGTCCCAGAAGGATGGATGGACTTTGGAGGCCTCTCACTAAAGCTAAAGAGTTATTCCTGTGGGAGTGGTTAGAGAATGTGTTGTTTGTGTGATTTTGGAAGTGGTACAATTTCCAGTAGTGAAATGGTTCAAAATAGAACCTTGAAAGTGACATGTAGCAGAAGTAAAGTGAAGGAAAAAGTCTCTTGAGGAGGCAAAGGGGACTGAGAGGTCGGGGTCTTAGGTGGGTTGCCCGTGCCCATGTGGGTGTGAAGTTAACAAGACTAATGACAGTAGCTGAGAGGGAGAGGGAGACTGTAAGCCAGAAGAGATGGCACCCATGAGGGTAGACTGATACAAGCCTCTAAGATTCTTGCCAGAGAAGAGAAGTAGAGTAATTGTTTACTCTACTGCTGTGATTGAAGTAATAGAAGGGAAGATGGGATTCATTTTGATAGTCTTTAAATGAACTTGTACTGTGTCAGTGCTTCTTGGACTAGGAAACCCGGGGGTCTGTGGATGCATTCTCAGAGCGCAACAGTTTACTAGTGAATTTTTTAAATTTGGATCATTATTTTAATGGTAATCTAAAAGTTGACTTCAGTGCCCAGAGTTGAGTTTATTTGGAATTCCACCAAGTAGTCTTATACATTTAAGTGAAATTATAATAAAAATAATTTAAATCAACACTATGGGATCATGAGAACTTGAGAAAATTGGCTAGATATTATCTAAGATTCCTTCCAATTCTAAAATATAGTAATTCTGTATACTTTCTTGTACATAGAATACATTAATTTTTAGGTATTATAGTCCTCATTTATTTAAAACTTTAAAAATATTCTACATGTACACATTCGGTAAGGGATAATTAGAAGATCTTTATTTTCTTAAAAAAAATTAATCACCTACAAAGTTACCACCTGGAAACATTCACTGTTAACATGTGATGTCTCTCTGGATTCATTTTTGTATTTTTTCTCTCTCTCTGTATCTATGCATACTATATATGTATGTGCATCTCAAAGAAGTAGGAAAAGAAGCTTTTTAACTGAAAACAGGGTCATGCATAATCTATTATGCATGTCTTACCATGTCAGTATGTATATTCCTATGTCATCATTCCTGTTAGCTGCATGTTATTCCATTATACGGATTGCCGTTATTAATATAGCCAATCAGTTCCCCATTTGGGACATTTAGATTGTTTCTAGTTTTTCACTCTGATATAACACCTACCAATAAATATCCTTCAATAATATATATTTTTAGTACTATTCCAATTATTTATATATCTCATTACCAAAAAAAGTCATTCAATTTGATCATAGCCCAGATATAATCTGGAGTCATTTATTTATGATTATCTCTTTTTTTTGGTAAATATTATAGCTTTCTTGGCTTAAAAAAACACATGTATAATAAAATAATCTGTGTTTTTGGTAGAGTCCACAGTTTTCCAAACTGCTTTCTTTGGATCCTGAAGGTTTCCTTCGGTAGAGCTTTCCCCTCTGCTTCTCTTTTGTCTATTTTCTTGTAAGAGATTGTTTGTTTAAAAAAAATAGTTTTAAGAAAACAAACACAATGATTTAAACCACTGAGCCAGTCCCTGGTTAAGATGTGAAGTTAAGTTTCATGATTAGTGGCAGAGATGGGATATCCTATATGCCATCCTATATATCCTTACTCCTAAAAAGAAATTTAGAATAAATACATCTCCTAGAAATAAAACAAACCCAAAAAAGTACTCTAACCTGGTATCTGGATTGCTTACTTGGAACATATTTTCAACATGTCCTTTATTTGTATGTTATCTTTTTTTATTTCCACTTCAACAAATTGGAATTAAAACATGTTAGAAGACACTAATCATCAGCTTAACCAGTAATTAGCATTGATGAGTAGAGAGAAAATTTAAGACAGCTGCCAAGTTGACCACTAAAATGAGGTTTGATTTGCTAGTATTTGTCATCTGTGGGACTTTATAATTATAATAATAGCAGTGTAGTTGCACTCTGATGGAAAGTTGACAGTTAACTTTTTCTACTCATCAAACTTAGGAATAATTCTGAAAGTTTCTAGTTTCCAGGTAATTTATCATTCAAGTGATTAAAAGCTATTTTGGGCCACAATTATGAACAATAATAAAATTTTACATGTGGATGACATTAACACAGTATTTCTTTCTTTTTGAATTTCCAGGGAAAGACTACTATTATTCTAAGGTGTCTTGACAGGTAAGTGTTAGGTTAACCTCTAGACTACATTTGCTTTTTCTTGTTGCGTAGGGCAAGTTAGAATCTAAAAGACATACGGAAAGAGAATAATTTTGAGGCCGAAACAATATATTTTAATTCTTAGTGAATCCTTATTATGGCTTTTACAATCTCCTTTAAAGATAAAACCAACAACAAGCAAAAAGAAATTGTACAGGATTAATATTGGATTTCCTTATTTGGGGGGAGAAATTAACATAATTACTCAGTCTACCATAGTACTTGCTTATTTTGGCTCTGCTACTCTGATATTTAAACTTTTTAGTTCTATCTAGTTCATGACTGTTTGAACATTAATTACAATCTTCGAATTGCTCATGGGTATACTTTTTTTTTAATTTATTTTTATTTTTGGCTGCATTGGGTCTTCGTTGCTGCGCGTGGGCTTTCTCTAGTTGCGAGCGAGGGCTGCTCTTCTTTGCGGTGTGTGGGCTTCTCATTGCAGTGGCTTCTCTTGTTGTGGAGCACGGCCTCTAGGCATGTGGGCTTCAGTAGTTGTGTGGCTCTCGGGCTCTACAGCGCAGGCTCAGTAGTTGTGGCGCACGGGCTTAGTTGCTGATCTTCCCAGACCAGGGCTTGAACCCGTGTCCCTTGCATTGGCAGACGGATTCTTAACCACTGTGCCACCAGGGAAGCCCTCTCATGGGTTTACTTTTGAAGCACATTATTGGTCTTTAAACTGTGCATGTTACCATTTGTTTTATATACTTCCTAATCTTCTATACCATAGAAGCATGCCACCAGATTAAGATTTAGGATTATGATTGGTAGGTGTTGCAGGAAGTTGATAAGGAAAGTCTTGTTTGTTTGTAGCTCTCATTAGCTAAATGATGCCTACGTTTGAACTGTGATTTCAGATTGAGAACTGTATAAAAGTCTTTCATTGATGTTGCCGTTAAATTGATAGTCATTAGGTTCCCAGCTCCCCACATCAAGGCTGAGCACAAACCTGCTGTCAGTGCTTCCCACGTGGCCTGCATGCAGAGAGCTTGTGCCCTAACATGGCCACCAACACTGCCAGCACCTTCTCTACTCCCCCAACAGTGTTGCTAGGCGCTGCCACTACATGCAGGTGCCATTATGCTCTGCAGTTGCTACTAAAGATGGTATTTTGAAGGCTTATTTAATTTTTGTATAAATTCTTAATCATTTTTATCTCAATGTGTTATACAAGGTGTAACTTCTCTACTAATCAAAGTTTTTAAGAGGAAGCAAAAATAAATCAGGTAAGATGATAGCGTAAGAAAATAATTCCACCCATGATGGTAATACTACCTGTCTTTTATTGTGCAGGGATGAGCCACCAAAACCAACCTTAGCCTTGGAATATACATATGGAAGGAGAGCAAAAGGACATAACATAGTGAGTGTCTTTTTGGTGATGCTGCGCTACACATACATGGAGAAGTGAGGATACTGACGTATTTTATATTTTCCATCTTACATACAATCATTGCACATATCCAGCTGTACACTTCATAGCTATGTACTTTTTAACTCAAATGCAACTCAGCACATATGAAGCCAACCTAACTGTGGGGAAATATTTTGGCCTTCTCATTTGTTATGTCTTAAAATGTTTGAATTGGATTCCTTTGTAACTTTATTGTACAGTTTTTTGGCATATTTTCTTCTTTCAAATGAGAATAACATCGTGAGTTATCTTCTGTCTCCAAAAAATCTGCTAAAAATATGAATTTGACCTGTGGAATATTTATGAAAAAATACTGGTCAAAATCCAGATTATTAGCATTTTTACAAATACATCTTGAAGTTGGTAATGCTATTTGAGACCACAGGCCCTAATTGGCTATAATCCTGTTTTCACTGTGTTAGTGTATCTACAGAGGAAAATTAGACATTGTTCAGGGTACAGGGAGAACTTATAGTGTATGTTAGAGGAATAAAAATTCCTAAATGGAATTCTCTTTTGGAGTTCTCATATGAAAAAGAGGTCTTTTAAAAATAAAATTAGATGTACGGAAGAACAATCTAGATTACAGTAGAAGGTCCCATATCTCCCATAACAGAGGCAAATTTTTATAGATTGATCCAGTCCAAGTGTTTGATTATTAGACAGTGTATATAAACAGTTAAAATGGGCTGTTGCTGCTTCCTGGATTCACCAATGCCAAGCTGGTTATTAAAACTGTGAAATTAAAAAGAGGAAAGAAAAAAAGTAATATATTGAGATGGGGGAGGACTTTATTTTTGTGACTCACATGAATTTTGCATGAGTGATAAGCCTAGAAATGGAATTATCCTTTTCATGGGAAACTCTGAGACAACTTTCATAAGCTTAACTTTTAAGAGCTCTAAAAACTTTTCTTCATCCAGTTGTGAATCAAGGGAGATTTTCCAATGGAAACTTATTTCCCCCACAAACATTAATGATTCAAATAGCAACTGCAAAACAATTTTAATGGTTGAGATAACTTGTCAAAAATGCAAAATATATATATTCATCTAAAACTGCTTTAATGACCACCTGCCTCTTCCAAGTTCATGGTATTAGACACATAAAAACTCATGTGATTCTTTTTCACCTATTTGTTTCTGTTAAACTTTGTGCTATCAAGTTGGGCTTTTCCATATTCATTCAAAGATGGGCTTCACATCTTTCTCAGATTTAATGTCTCCTAAAACTTCTAAGTGGAAGAGCTTTATCAGCTCCTCACACAATCTTGGTGTCCTGAAGTTTCCTTAGTATCTGGCCAGAGGCAGAGATGCCATCAGCTAGCTGGTGGTGTAGGAGAGCTGTCATGGAATAGATGGTCTTATTTCCAAGCTACCCAGCCCTTTGGCTGCCCAGCCCTTTCAATCCCCTAGTGTTGGAGTCCTCTAAAAAGGGAAACAGTTGTTGAGTCTCTCCTTGTTCCCCCACCTACCGCTTGTATGGCCAGTGCCAACCGGTTACATTCCCCAGGGAAGTCAGGCACAGACCAGCTGCTTATATACTATTGCCCAGGAAATCCCAGTCTGCAGCCCGGACTGCCACCTGTTCTTCCCGTTTCCTCATGTCTTGTCTGTGTGTCTGATTTATTTTGTGAGCTTCTGCCTCCCTCAATTAGGATGTTTTCCTGTTCAACTGTTTTATTTCTATCTAAAATTATAATTGTTTTCAAAAAGATAATTCCAAATGTGTTCAATTTGTTAATTTTATTTCTAATTTGAGTGAGTGTCTGCTACATGTGATATTTACAGAATTGGGGCACAGTTTAATGTCTTCTATTAGGTTAGGGTAGAATTAGGGCATTTAGTACACATGTACATTCTTAATGTTTCATTTTTGTTCTTTGGAATAGAGGTTTTGGTGCATTTTGAGGGATGGAATAGAGAAAGGAAAAAATTTCCTTTCCTTAACTTTCAAAAAATTGCCAAGAAATGGTCTTGAGGACTATAATATCTTGTATCCATAATTATTACTGGCTGGTACTAATGAAACATAAGAACTATTTAAAATGTAAAAATATCAAAGAACATTAATTTGAAAAAACCCTGTTTTTTCAGCCAAAAGATATTGCTCATTTTTGGGAACTAGGTGGAGGAACCTCTTTACTGGATTTAATCAGCATACCAATCACAAGTGACACCTTACGGTAAGTGTGGCCAGCTCCAGGAACAGTTGTTAGAAAGTATCCAGTGGAGACCACAGGATGAATATGAGTAGGCTTTTGTGAACCAGAATTTGCAGGGACGGTTTTATGTTGCCTACAGTTCACTTCCTTTCTATGTGCTTAAACTGTAATGCTGTCAGAGATTTTAAAAGAACCAAGGTTCTGGCCTGTGCTGAAGTGAAATAGTTGGCATTCCAACTAGTAACATATTTTGCAAGCCTGCAAACAAACAAAATACATCAAATAACACTTGGGCAATGAATTCACTTGGCAAAAATAAATTTGAAAACAATTATTTCTAACACCCATCCAAGCGTGAGCTAATTCAGCCCTGAGTTTTTCCTGCAGCTGGACATTATGTCTACTTTGAACTTAATGCTAATTAATACCATTGAAGCTTCATCCAGGGGAAGTCTACGAGTCAGTGGAGGAAGAAAGTCTCTATTTGCTGACCTAAAAGAAACAGAACCTGAGGGAAAACCTCAAACTCTTTGGTGGTGTTCTCCTAACAATGACTCCCACACGTGGCCAAATCAGATGTGGAAAACTGTCATCTTAGCCAAGGAAAACAAAATTTTTAAATCTGAAATATCTTACTCCTGTCAGAGTTTAACACAAACGGTTGCTGCTGCCTGGACCACATACAAAGGGCTTGACAATTATTTGTTAAATTTCAGCCATTAAGATCTTTAGAGTATGGAATTATTTCTTGTTAACAGGATAATTGTTTTTCTATAACTAGCCGGTAATGTTGGCTTTATTTGTCCAGTGATTTTTTTTTCTTTTAAAGAAATATGATTTACTGTCTTTTACTTATTACAAACGTAATGTATGCTCATATGGAAAACTTGGAAAAATACTGAAAGGTACATAGAAAGTAAAAGCATCCTCAATCACATGAAAAAGAACTATCAACATATTGAGGTATTTCTTTCAGTGTTTTCAGTGTTCATAAACATACTTTGTACAGGTATGGGATACTGTATGTATATAGATTTAGATCTTGCTTTTTCACTTATAACCACCGTTTTCCCCTGACATTACTTTTCAGAATCATGGGATTTTACAGGTGCATAGTTTTCATTTGTCCTCCTTTAACAGAGACAAATAATCGAAGCTGCCTGGGAATTCGGGCAGCTCACGGTGGTGTGGTTGTGAAGAGATGGCACGGACGGGGAGGAGCTGAAGGACCCAGAGCTGCCAGCCAGCCTGGCCTGAGGCTGGCAGGACTGAAAAGGCCGGGAGCAGCTCTTACCTGGCCCTGACTTGCACTTCACCTTGCCATACTACCTCACTTCCCTTCTCTAGACCTCACGGGCTTGTAGAAATTCTGGTTTCTGCAGGAAGCCAAACCTCTCCAGTTTCTTTAATGCCTCACTTTGTGAGTCCTTGGTCTTCTTTGCCTGGAACCCCAGGGCAGCTTGAGCCTGCTTTAGGAGAGAAGAGGGGTCAGGGTTATGATGAACAGAGGGCAGGGGCGCCATAGGCCTGGGTCCAGAGTAGCTTGCTGAGTGATGGAAGAATTCATGGAAAGCATTTCACTCCTCATGTAGCTGCAAATCTCAGTGTTTTGTGGCTGGAATTAATTTGACATATAATTTCCTTGTGTTGGACGAAGCCCAGCGACCTCAGCAGCCGTACCAGTGCTCTTAGATACTGTTTATCTTTAAGATGCCTGTTCATAGAATAATTATAGATGCACTGAACATTTCCACAGACCTTAGATAATTTGTAACAGAGCATTTCCTGTGGTCCACTTCCCTGTTTTAAAAGGTCGTGTTTTAAAAAAAATGTTTTTAGCTGTCATTTGCTATGAAGGTAAAAGTAACACAGATATTTCCAGTGCACTGGCAACATAAATCTTACTCTTAGAAAAAAGTTGAATAATCCATTTCTCCTTTGCTTAAAACAAAGTTATTTTCATTTGGGAAAAATGATAAATTTTATGTTATATATATTTTACCACAGTTAAAAAAAGTTCAACCATAGTCCTCTCTTTTTTAAACATTAACCATACTAAAACTGTGAAAATATAGTATCCTCACTTATGTATATTCTGTTACAATTAAGCAAAACTGGTTCTGAGCTTATTAAAATGACATAGATGTAGTTGGCTAGAGAATTTAATGGCTCAATAATTTTATAGAAAATCTTGCTAATTAATGTCTAAAAAGACTACTTTCTGGATTTAGACCTATAGTATAGAATTTAGCTACTGTTCTGCTTTAATTACACAACACAGCTGATTTGCTCAAACTAAGCAAAATAACTTGACTGTATTATAACTAGCATGTATTATAATTCCTTGCTATATCTACTAGCAGAATGTTTGCCCTGTTGATCAAAAATATATTGGCCCATGATTATGGTTCTACATACTTATTATGACCATTTTCTGAAATACTCCTATATTTGTTCGTTTTTTATTGTAAAATATCATAACATAAAATTCACAGTTTTAGCCATTTTTAAATGTACAGTTTAGTAGCATTAAGTATATTCACATTGTTGTGCAGCCATCACCACCATCCATCTCCAGAACATTTCATCTGCCCAAACTGAAACTGTACCCAATAAATAATAACTCCCTATTTCTTCCTTCTCCAACCCCTGGCAACCACCATTCTAGTTTCTGTCTCTATGATTTGACTACTCTAGGTACCTTATGTAAATGAAATCATATAATACTTGTCCTTTTGAGTCTAGCTTATTTCACTTAGCATAATGTCTTTAAGATGCATCCATGTTGTAGCATGTATCAGAATTCCCTTCCTTTTTAAGGCTGAATAATAGTTCATTGTATGTATATACCATGTTTTGTTCATCTCTTAACCCACTGATGGGCATCTGGGTCATTTCCCCCCTTTGGCAATTGTTAGTAATGCTGCTATGGACATTGGTATACAAATATCTATTTGAGTCCCTGATTTCAAAACACCCAGAAGTGGAATTGCAGGATCCTCTAATTTTTTGAGGAACCACTGTACTGCTTTCCACAGTGTCTGCTGTACTATTTTATATTCCCACTGGCAATGCACCAGGGTTCCAATTTCTCTATATCCTTACCAACACTTGTTATTTTCTGGGGGGTTTTGTTTATTTTTACTTTTATTTATCATAGCTATCCTAATGGGTGTGAAGCGGTATCTCATTGTGGTTTTGATTTGGGTTTCTCTAATGATTAGTGATATTGGGCCTCTTTTCATATGTTTATTGGCCATATGTATACCTTTAAATAGAGAAATGTGTATTTGAGTTATTTGCCCTTTTTAAATTGGGTTATTGCTGAGGTTAGATTTACATGAGGTCATGATTTACATGAACATGAGCACACATGCATGTGGTCACAGTGGTGGTGTGTGTGGTGGCCAGGGGTGTGCTTTCAGAGAGGCAGCAAGGTACAGCAGAAAGGCACGTGGCTCTGGATGTAAATACCAGCTCTACAATGTACTAGTTATATGAATCTGTGCCTCAGATTTCTAATCCATAAAATGGCCATCATAACATCTTCTAGGAAGTGTTGTTGTTAAGAGTAAATAAGGTAGGTAGTCCTCCTAGCAAGGACCATCAGTAAATCTGTTTTCTTCTCCTTCACCAGGTTGTTGCATTGTTGCTGCTGCTGTGATTATTATTTTTGCTTCCCTTCTTTGGAGCACACAGCAAAAGTGGATCTAAATATGGCATTGTTGGACCCAATTACTTGCCGATTATTTGAACTGGATTATTACTAGTTCAAACAAAAACTTCAGTTGTGACACTTAAATATCACTAGGGAAAAGCACTAGAATAAATAAGGCTATAATTCTGGCATTTTTTTCTTAGGACATTGCTGGGTTTTTTTTTCTTAAACTATAGTGTTATTTTTAGAAAATAAATTTCGGTATAGTATGGCTTCAAATAGTAATTATTTTGACTCTTTTTTTTTTTTGAAACATGTTTTTATTTCTTTAGGACATTTTCTATTGTTCTTGTTTTGGACCTTTCGAAACCTAATGACCTTTGGCCCACCATGGAAAATCTGTTGCAAGCCACAAAACTTCATGTAGATAAAGTGATGATGAAACTGGGGAAGAAAAATGCTAAAGCAGTTTCTGAAATGAGACAGAAGATATGGAGCAATATGCAGAAGGACCATCCAGTGAGTTACTGTTGGGATTATCCCTAGAATTCTTAGCCCCATATACAGTTAAAGATAACATCACAAACAACTTCTTTAGATTTTTATGCATGAGTTGAAATTCATTTCATGTAGATGAACCTGTTCACTGGAAAATTATAGCAATTTAATAAAACCTCAGTAAGGGCAAAACAAGGAAAAAGATTTCATATGTCTTCTTGTTAGACATCTACTGTGATTGTTATGGCATATTACACCAATCAAAAGGAATAGAGTTTTAAAGTAGTAGTTTGATACTGATTTTATAATCTCTGTAAAATGAAGATAAAAAACCAGGTTGTACAAATGTCACCTGGCAAAGGCTAGATAAGACTACAATTTTAAGCAAGGAATAGAATTTTAACAGCCTTTACCGTCACTATACTTTACATTCATTTAGTGTCTGTCACATAATCAATATCTTTTTATCATCTGATAATTAGTTAAACTATAAACTTGCAATATGATAACACAAGTAAGTCCTTTATATACAATCATGAATGTCATCTTCTAGAAAACCAAGAGCAGTATTTTATATTGCCCAGAGTTTATGTGAGTGCGTTTTACAAAGGTAATATCAGAACAAAACTGATAGTTTATGGTTCCCATGTATAAATGTTATTGTAACAAACAGTTAATACGAAATAATAAAAAAAAAAAACAGGAAGGTGACATATTTAAGAAAATAAAAGGATACAACATGAAGAATAAATATCATAGTTTAGGGAATTGTCATTTCTAGTTTTATGCTTGAGAAATGTATTGATAGTTTAAGAAATTCAATATTGAAACAACCTCTATGTCAAGCAAACAATGTCAACATTATGGGAAGATTTAAAATGATATAAGTGGAAATTGATGACTACATAGTAATAAACAATTATAATGAATCAATGAAATATGTTTGTTAACAGGATCGTGAATTAATTGACCCATTTCCAATTCCTCTGGTCATAATTGGAAGTAAATACGATATTTTTCAGGTAAGCTCTTCCACTTCTAGTTGAGCTTGTTGTACTTGCATGCCTAGGCTTTATAGGAGAGGAACAAAAGTAATAGTGAAATGAGAAAAATGACTCTGGGAGGGAGAGGTCAAGGGGTCACACATCTTAAAGATTTTGGAAAAGAGGATATAGTTGGGAAAGAGAAAAACAGTAAATACAGTGGAATGGGGATATGGCAGAAGATTTAGAAACTGAATCCAGTCCAGTCACCAAGGGACAGGGCCTATGTCCCAACTTTTAAATCTAAGAAAGTAGAAAATTGGTTTCTTCTTATCTTTGCTTGTCAGAGAATCCTTGGGGTATTCCGTACTAGAAAATGTGTACTTATATCTAAATTCTATTGAGCTAAGTGTTTAAACAAGGAAAGATCTGGTAGCTGCAGCTCTAGAAGGCTGCAGCTACTGTTCAGCTCTCTATATAAACAAATGCCAAGGTAATGGAATCCTACTCAAGGTATGTTCCAAAAAATAAATAAGAAAATCTATTTCTGTATTGAATAATTTGCACCTTTCTGCTACAGACACTAGTTGTCTCAACTTTTTTCTTTTTAATAACATATTTCTTCAGGATTTTGACTCTGAGAAGAGGAAGGTAATATGCAAGACACTTCGATTTGTTGCACATTATTACGGAGCATCATTAATGGTTTGTACGTTTCCTATCCTTTAGGTTTGAACGGACAGTAACAAATTTGGAAAGATTAACAGCTTGGTGCACAGTTATGAATGCTAATGCTTTTACTAATGCATGTCATTCTCTCCTTTCCCATTGCCTCAAAACCCTCTTGTTACAGAGTGTTTATAATGTATTTCTAGAACACACTCTGCTAGATGGCCTACCATTTCTTTGAAGCAAAAGTTCTAAATTTCTAATAGCCATAAACCCCCATCAATATTAAAGAGATAAATTGGTTGTTTATTTATTTATGTTTTAGTTTCCCCTTAAAAATTAGAATCTATGTTCTCTTAAAAGAGAAAAAGACTAACAATTTTTTTAAAACTTAAATGCTGTTTGTTGTAGAGGTTAAAAATATGAACTTGGGAGTCATGCTGCCTGGGCAACCATTTACTAGATATGTGGTCTCAGACAAGTCACTTAATCTCACTGAAGCCTCAGTCTCCTGGTAAAATGGACAAAACAATACCTTCTTCATAGGGTTGTTGTGAGGATTAGTAGCCCGAGTACTGTGAAATGCTTAGCACAGGGTCTGACACAAAGTTCAGTAAAGGCTGGTTCTTTGTTTTTGTTTTTGCGGTACGTGGGCCTCTCACTGCTGTGGCCTCTCCCGCCACGGAGCACAAGCTCCGGACGCACAGGCCCAGTGGGCACAGCCCACGGGCCCAGCCGCTCCGCAGCATGCAGGATCCTCCCAGACCGAGGCACGAACCCACATCCCCTGCATTGGCAGGCAGACTCTCAACCACTGCGCCACCAGGGAAGCCCAAGGCTGGTTCTTATAATTACTGTTACATCATCTTCCACAGCAGGACCAAATGTTGCTGGATATCCTCTAACACAACAAAACATAAACGCATTTTTTATTAAAAGAAAAAAAGGAAAAACTTTCTTCCCATTTGAATGGTCTCTTTTTCCCTCTAAATCAGAGTGCTCAGAGGAACCTGTAGAAAACATGGCCTAGTCCCCAGCCTTCGTGGCTAGTATATTAAGATGAAAAGTAATAAATATGATCTGTATTTAAAATTTTTATACTTTTCAGAATGCTCCAAATATATTTTATTATGTATTTTCTTAAAAATCATTACCTTTTATGTTTGTACTGTATCTGCTTACATATTAGATTGACAGAGTACTTTGGAAATATTCTTTTTTTAAAATTCTTTTTCATATTCTTTTCCATTATGGTTTATTATGGGATATTGAATATAGTTCCCTGTGCTGTACAGTAGGACTTTGTTGTTTATCCATTCTGTATATTATAGTTTGCCTCTGCTAATCCCGAACTCCCAATCCAACCTTCCCTCAACAACCCCCCCTTGCTAACCACAAAAATATTCTTTATTGTTTTGAAAAAGATATGACGAATTTAAAGTAAATTACTCATTCAGAGTACAGAAGCAAAGACCATGGATCTTGTAGTTTCTTACTTTCACCACTAGATAAGGCCCCATACTTACTTCTGGTTAGTTCGCTGAGGGAAATCCCTGTCTTTCTTTAGGAACAGATCACATTTGATGATCCATCAGGGCCAGTCTGGTCTTACGGATACAAATTTAGGTGAAGTCAGGTCAACCCAGGCCACAGCAGGCCTGCAGTTAACCATGGTTCAAAAGACCCTAGAAGGTCAGGGACTAGGGAAAGGATTTGAGACTCCTTCATCTCAGCTTTCAGTAAGCCAGAGGGTTCAGAGGTTGGGGTTATAAGAGCACTCTGGACCACCAGGGGAACCATAAAGCTTTTCTAGCTTCCCACACCAGCAAGAAAGCAGCCAGAGTTATCAAAGCCCCACCTTTCAGTTTCACTTCCACTCTTACCCTACAGCCCAGACTTGGGTACTGCTTTACAAGGTTCAATGATACTCAGCAGTCTTTTTTTTTTTTAACACTATAGTTTATCCTTTATAATTCAGTCAAGAATACTGGTTTGATAGTATGAGCAATCTAATCAAGTTAACAAAAACAAACAAACAAAAACATTGGTAAGTAGAACCACATTCAGTGGAGAGCCAACAGGATGTTAGGGGACTTAGAATTAAGATGTATGAGGAACAGTATAAACATATATTCTGGCATCGGGATTGTGATAACACTCTTTAAACATTCGAAGGACTGATCCACGGAAGAGGGATTAAATATATTCTTTGCTTTCTTAGAGTCAATAACAAGGAATCAATAGAGCTTAGTTCAAATTAAGAAAGAAATTTCTAATGCTACCATTATCTGAAAATGGAATGAGTTGCTTTTGGAGATTATGAGTTCCCAGGCATTGAGTTCATAAGTAAAAGCTCTACAGCTATTTCTGGAGGATGTTTTCAAGGCAGTTGATGCAGTAGATGGGGGTGGGGTTGAGTTAGAAAACTTCCCACGTCCTGTGAAAGACATTTGTGACGAGGTTTTTTTCCTCATCATATAGGGAACATAATAGATAATATAATAATGATGATGATGAAAACTTGTGTTTTTAAAATTCAACTAAAGTTTTCATATTAGAAAATTGTCTCAGTGGAAGCCTAAAATTTTTCAATTTTTAAAAATAAATGTATCAGGGGCTTCCCTGGTGGCACAGTGGTTGAGAGTCCGCCTGCCGATGCAGGGGACGCGGGTTTGTGCCCCGGTCCGGGAAGATCCCACATGCCGTGGAGCGGCTGGGCCCGTGAGCCATGGCTGCTGAGCCTGCGCGTCCGGAGCCTGTGCTCCGCAACGGGAGAGGCCACAACAGTGAGAGGCCCACGTACCACATGCATGCATGCATAAATAAATAAATAAAATCTTACATATTCACATGAATGTTCTCCTTTGAATGTTTTCCCTGGAGCCTGTTCTTAATCCAGAATGAATATTATCCTGAAAATTGAACTCTGTACATTATAATTACATCTCATTTTGGTTCAAGATTGTTTTTCCCACTTTCATACATCTTGGTCATTCTTATTTGGCTGGGTGACTTTGGTATTTCCAAAAATCAGACTAGTCTTAAAAGATTTGTAGGGTAACCATATGTCCTAGTTTCACCTGATTTCTCAGATTAATGATTAATAGTAGCCACCCCGTTTCGTTCTCTAAAATGTTCTGGTTATGATCATTCTAGTTATAGACCACCACTGAGAATATTCAGTAGCTTATTTTGCAGGTTCCGAAGGCAATTCAGAAGAGAAGTTAAAAAATGGTTTTAGTGAGTATCAGTATCTGTTGGACTAATCTGCAACTCCCACATTAACTGCTTTGAAGACAGTCATATGCCCTTAGATGAAAAAGTTATTTATGATGCATACCTCCTACTTTTTTAACCAACCAGATTGCATTTTGGCAATGATTACGATCCATTTGTGGGAGTAGCGGAAATGATCAGTGCATAAAAACAAGTCCATTCAATATCATGCACTCATGAAGTTTGAAGAGTAAGTTAAAACAAATTTACTGAGCTTTTTCTTTCCCTTTATTCAAAGGTTTTGTTTTGCTTACTGAAACACAAGTATTGTTGGACAAATAGATAGTATTTCTCTCTGTAGTCTGTACTTGTTCAAAGCCATATTTATTTTACCTCTTTCTGTGATTTGAAAGCAGAGCATGTAATTTATTCTCCTGATTTATTTTCTTTCTAGTTTACCAGTAAATCAGAAGCTCTATTACTAAAAATACGTGGAGTTATTAACCAGTTGGCATTTGGCATTGACAAAAGGTACTGTTAAAATATTTTTTAAATATCTTTTTTTTTTGCTGCTGTTATTGTCTCATCTGATTATTGTTCTCACAAGTCTTTTGCTTCTTGACCAGGAAAGTGCCTCAGATGACTGTCCTTAGAGATAATTTCATATTGTCTCCTGCTTCTTATATTGTTTAAATATTTATCAAATTTTACAACTAAAATGTTACATAATACTTAGTTTGAGACTAGACAAAACAATGATACTATTATACTTGTTTCCCTGATTTCTTTTACTTCTTTTCCCTCATTTCAGTAGCCTTCCCGCTATTATCACTTTTTTATATTGATTAGAAGTGGAATCAATCATTTTAGTGTGTATTTTTCTTAACCTTGCTACTTTCCTTGGTTTTGATTTGAGGTAATTTGGGTCTGTCATTTTTTTCCTCCTATAATACATTTATTAGTGCTCTACTTTAATTTTTGGAATCATATTAATATTCATTCATTCATTTTGAGCAATGCTGTCACCAGTGGCTAGATATAAAACTTGGCTCTTGTATTTACCGTAGAGAGTGGCAGGATATTTGATTGCTAAACTTAATTGGATTCTTTTTTCTTCTCATCCATGTAGCAAATCAACATGTGTGGATCAGAATAAACCACTGTTTGTCACAGCAGGATTGGATTCTTTAAGTCAAATAGGTTGGTGAACTTATTAAGATTGTTCAATGGTTTTTTAATTGCTTATTGATTTTGTCCTACTCCCTGTTCACTTCATCTCCAACATCTCCTAACTCTAACCATCATTTCCGGTTTCATTATTGTTGCTGTTATTCTTTGTATACACAGTATTGATGCAAAATGCATCACATTGACATATTTGTGATAGAAGGGATGTTGTCACATAAGAGACTGATTTCTAATCTATATTCCACTATATCTATATAGATCTATATATAGATCTATATATAGAAATCTATATATAGATTTCTAATCTATATTCCACTAAAAATTTTGCATGTATTTTCTTTCCCTCACTGATTTCCAGATACTTTTAAATTTTAGCTCCTTGCGTTTAGAAGAAAACCAGAAGCATAGAGTGGTCAGGAAATTCAAAGCTATATATTATGGGCAATGATGAAAAATCTGAGATTCAAGTGTTGGAATAAATCAAAAAGAACACAGTTGTACTAACTAGGTATGCCTTAATTTTTCATTATGAAAAATTGCCTCTCATCCAATGGGATGTGTTTCCTAAACTTACAGATGTCCTAGACTCATGAAGCAAAAGAAATTTCAAGCGTTTATGTAGGCAAGCTCCTTATCTTCTCACAGAAGCTATTTTCATTGTGGAGATTCTCAGGCCTAGCAACTCTATATGCTGGGGTTGGCATAGTTTGGTTTTAACACTCTAATAGACAATAATTTTCTTTTTTATTTCCCATCCCCCGTTACTCTTACAAGCTAAAGTTGACTTGACTTCGAATGTAGAGATCTTTGTCATGAGATTGTAGATTGAATTGGAATGAAAAGAATAGAGGTATTAATGAGTGATTATAAATACTGATTTTTATAATACTTATTATTACCAACTTAATTTCATTAGCAGTGAGAATCACTGTAATGATAGATAATGCTGATGGAAATCTTTTGCCCATGTAAGTAGTTGGAGGTCAGAAAAGGGTTGAAAAATACTGAATTTAAAAAATCATGGAGGGACTTCCCTGGTGGCACAGTGGTTAAGACTCCACGCTCCCGATGCAGGGGGCCAGGGTTTGATCCCTGGTCAGGGAACTAGATCCCACATGCATGCAGCAACTAAGAGTTCACATACCAGAACTAAGGAGCCCGCCTGCTGCAACTAAGACCCAGTGCTATCAAATAAATACAATAAATTTTTTAAAAATCATGGAGCTCGGACCCCATCAAAATTAAAAACTTTTGCTCTTAAAAGCCCATGTGATGCCGCGGAGCGGCTAGGCCCGTGAGCCATGGCCGCTGAGCCTGCGCGTCCAGAGCCTGTGCTCCGCAATGGGAGAGGCCACAACAGTGACAGGCCCGTGTACCGCAAAAAAAAGCCCATGTGAAAAGGATAAAAAGACATGCTACAATCTGGGAGAAAATATTTTCAAACTACATATTTTACAAAGGACTAGTATCTAGAATATATAAATAACAGTAAAAAAAAATCCAATTAGAAAATATGCAAAAGAGGACTTCCCCAGTGGGGAAGACTCCACGCTCCCAATGCAGGGGGCCCAGGTTCAATCCCTGGTCAGGGAACTAGATCCCGCGTGCATGCATCAACTAAGAGTTCACATGCCGCAAGTAACAAGTCCACATGGGGCTTCCCTGGTGGGGCAGTGGTTAAGAATCCTCCTGCCAGTGCCCGGAACATGGGTTTGAGCCCTGGTCCGGGAAGATTCCACATGCTGCGGAGCAACTAAGGCCATGCGCCACAACTACTGAGCCTGCACTCTAGAGCCCGTGAGCCACAAGTACTGAGCCCATGTACCTAGAGCCCATGCTCTGCAACAAGAGAGGCCACCACAATGAGAAGCCCATGCACCACAACCAAGAGTAGCCCCCGCTCGCTGCAACTAGAGAAAGCCCATGCACAGCAATGAAGACCCAATGCAGCCAAAAAAAAAAAAAAGTCCACATGGTGCAACTAAGAAGTCTGCCTGCCGCAACTAAAGATCCCATGTGCCACAATTAAGACTTGGTGCAGCCTAGATAGATAGATAGATAGAAAGAAAATATGCAAAAGACATGCCCAGATATTTCACTAAAAAGGATATACAAATGGCAAATAAGCACATGAAAAGATGTTTAATATCATTAATCATTAAGGAAATGCAAATGAGATATCGCCGCACACTTAATAGAATAGGTAAAATAAAATATAGTGATAACACCAGATGCTTGTGAGGGGATGTGAGGAAACTGGATCACTCATACATTGCTGGTGGGGATGTAAAATGGTACAGCCACTCTTGAAAACAGTTTGATGGTTTCTTATAAAACTAAACTTGCAGCTACCAAATGACCTAGAAATTGCAGTGTTGGGCATTTATGTGGGAGAAATGAAAACTTATCTTCACATAAAAATCTGTACACAAATGTTCATGACAGCTTTATTTGTAATAGCCCAAAAGTGGAAACAACCCAGATGATATCATTCAACAGGTAAGTGGATAAACTGTGGTATATCCCTACCATGGAACACTACTCAGCAATAAAAAAGAACAAACTATTGATACATACAGCAACTTGGGTGAATCTTCAGGGAATTATACTAAATTTTAAAAGCCAATGAGAAAAGATTACGTACAATATAATTCTATTTATATAAAATTTTGGAATGAAAAAATTTTAGAAATGGAGGAAAGATTAATAGTTGTCAGAGGTTAGGGACAGAACTGTAGGTAGGGAGGTAGGGGGAGGAATCGAGGAGGTAGGTGTGGTTATAAAAGGGCAACATAAGGGATCCTTCTGAGAACGGAACTGTTCAGTATCTTGACTGTGGTAGTGAATATATGAACCTACAAAGGTGATAAAATTCTGTACAATACACACACACACACACACACACACACAAATGAGGACAAGGAAGAGATTTGGGAAATCTAAGTAAGATCGGTGGGTTATATCAGTGTCTTACTCACCGAAGTGGTAAGGAGGCCCTGAAAGATCAAGAGTGAAACAGTCTTAGTGAACAATGTAGATGCTAGAATAGAAAGAATGACAAATCTCAGACTGTGGGTTGAAAATTGCCAAGAAGTGGCAGCATATTTTCAAATTTTTCATATTAACTTAATTTTTTTTAAACACTGTAATTGTTTTATTTTTCAGGTTCATTTTGAAAGGCAGTATTCATTAGGGTGTATATTTTGGCAGTTTTTTAAGAGGGACTTTTTAAAAATTTATGTATATTTATTTTTGGCTGTGTTGGGTCTTTGTTTCTGTGCGAGGGCTTTCTCTAGTTGTGGCAAGCAGGGGCCACTCTTCATCACAGTATGCGGGCCTCTCACTATCGCAGCCTCTCTTGTTGTGGAGCACAGGCTCCAGACGCGCAGGCTCAGTAGTTGTGGCTCACGGGCCTAGTTGCTCCGCGGCATGTGGGATCTTCCCAGACCAGGGCTCAAACTTGTGTCCCCTGCATCGGCAGGCGGATTCTCAACCACTGCGCCACCAGGGAAGCCCTAACTTAATTTTAAATTAACTTAAATTATACAAGCAATACCTAAAGACATTCTCCATGTAAAATCTTGAAATAGTATATATTAGGATCAAGTTTAATATTCCAGACCATTTTCTATATATGTGAATGTGGTATAGAAAAAAGTTTTTTTGTTTTTTAATGTAATTTTTATTTTACATTGGAGTATAGTTGATTTACAATGTTGTGTTAGTTTCAGGTATACAGCAAAGTGATTCAGTTATACATATATCCATTCTTTTTTCAGATTCTTTTCCCATATAGGTTATTACAGAATATTGAGTAGATTTCCCTGTGCTATACAGTAGGTCCTTGTTGACTGTCTATTTTATATATAGTAGTGTGTATATGTTAATCCCAAATTCCAAATTTATCCCTCCCCCACCTTACCCCTTTGGTAATCCTAAGTTTGTTTTTGAAGTCTGTGAGTCTATTTCTGTGTTGTAAATAAGTTCATTTGCCTCATTTTTTTAGATTCCACATATGATATCATATATTTGTCTTTCTCTGACTGACTTACTTCACTTAGTATGATAATCTCTAGGTCCATCTACATTGCTGCAAATGGCATTATTTCACTCTTTTTTATGGCTGAGTAATATTCCATTGTATATATGTACCATATCTTTTTTTTTATTGGAATATAATTGCTTTACCATGTTGTGTTAGTTTCTGCTGTAGAACAAAGTGAATCAGCTATATGTATACATATATCCCCTCCCTCTTGAGCCTCCCTCCCACCCGCCCCCATCCCATGTGATGACCCCATGCTCTAGGTCATCACAGAGTGCCGAGCTGAGCTCCCTGTGCTATACAGCAGCTTCCCACTAGCTGTCTATTTTACACATGGTAGTGTGTATATATCAGTGCTACTCTCTCAATTCATCCCACACTCCCCTTTCCCCACTGCGTCCACAAGTCCATTCTCTACGTCTGCATCTCTTTTCCTGCCCTGCAAATAGGTTCATCAGTACCATTAGAAACAACTATTTGTTTTAATATAATTGTATCATTCTGTATCATTTTGAAGTTTTCCTTTTTCCATATTAATGCTACATGTAAGTCTATTTGGTACTTTGACTGCTGGGTAGTGTTATAGAGCATGGCTGTGCATAGTAATTTAGTTCACTATACCTCTATTGATGGACATTTCAGTTGTGGCCAATTTTTCACTAATACAAGTGATGCAGCCATGTGAAATCCTTAATACATGTATGTAGGTGTTTCTAGGGTAAACACCCAAAACTGGAATTGCTGGTTAATAGAGTGTGACCTTTTTTAGTATTTTCATAGTATTCACTAGTGCCTTATTACTCTCTGCTTTAGCTGTCCCAATTTGCATTCTACTCATTAGCACATAAGAATAACTGTTTCCTTACACATTCATGAGCACATGAGAATATCAAACTTTATATTTTTGCCAAGCAGCAATTTAAATGTGGGGAAAGAGAATTATAGTTTACTCATTACTCTATCTCCTCTTCCTCTGGTACTAGAATCTGCCCCAGTGGCCTTGCTACACTGGGTTGGGGTAAACTTTAATAGTGACTACAGGAAAGGAGAAATGAGTGATCTAAGATTTATATTTTTATAAGTATCATCTGTTTTATTGATAGAGTTTGTAATGTTTTAGTCAATGCAGTCATTTGGAGTAAAACTTCCAATTTTAGGATCTCCTCCCGTTCCTGACAATGACATTGGAAAGTTTCATGCCCATTCACCAATGGAATTGTGGAAAAAAGTGTATGAAAAGCTCTTTCCACCAAAGGTATATATTTCTAATTCTTTTAAAGCAAGAATTTTCAGCACTATTCAACAGTTATTGGGAAATGTTTCAGCAGGCCTATTATAGTAACTTTGTTTTCTACTCACATGCTCAAAAATCAATTAAACATTTGCTAAAAATCTACTGTATATGAGGCACTGTGGGGTTTAAAAGATGCGTAAGACACAGTTCTCACTCTGCTTCCAAACAGAGCTCTCGCTGGTTGTTAGAGAAGGGAGAGGCAACATCTGAAAGACGAGGGAGAGAGGACCTGGGGGAATTTGAACTGACGCTCAGCAGCGAGGGCCAGCTGAGGAACGAGAACTTGGCTTGCAGGGTAGTTGATAACCCTGCATTGAAGGTTTTGGACTATGGGCATGAAATGATTTGAAGAATTGTGATTTCAGAGTGTCAACACATTAAAAGATGTCAAGGACCCTGCAAGAGACCCTCAGTATGCTGAAAGCGAAGTTGATGAAATGAGAATTCAGAAGGATCAGGTATTATCCTAAACATTTATTTTATTTCATCTTAAGTTTTATCACAGAAATATCCTTAGAATTCCATAAATTTTTCTCAATTTAATTTTTTACTTTTAAAATTATTTAAATAGTACATCTTCACTATATATTAAAAAATTTTGATATGCATCAAGAAGGAACTAAAAATCACCTATCATTCTACCAGCCAGAGATGACTTGGTGTTCACATATCCTTTTTGGACTTTCCAGTTTACTTTATGTTGAAGATGGGTAGTGATTCTTACCTCACTGTTGGGGAGACACTTCCATAATATTCTTTTGTTTGTGGGATTATTTAAAAGGTTTTGTTTTTTTATTAGGACATTTAGATGTATCTATACTTTTCTTGTATCAGAAAAATTAAGGACTGAAAGCACACAAACGCAGTTGACAAAACCCAGAGTCTCTCAGGAAAGTGATTAAAAGTGGAGACTGCTTTCCATATATGCCAGATAGCACCATTTGTGATACACAGTCTAATGTAAGAATGCAAAAGTTGGTAAACTCATCATGGTCCAATATTTAGATTTTCCCAGATCTCCTTTTAGTTTGATAAAATGAGTCACTGTACAGGACATGCCCTTACTATAAGCACAGTAAATTGAATGCCCTGACCACCTCTCAGGTGGGATTTACAGAGCTGTGTAACTTGGGCAGTCACATTGTTGCAAGGATAACCTGAAAGCAACCACCCACTGCAAGCGGGGACCAGCGTCTTTTTCTCAGCACTAGCCTTTCACCTTCAGGGGCTCTAGAATAAGTAAGCAAAACGTTTAAGTACAGAAGACTTTTGAAAAATATGTCATGAATATTTAGAGGGTGTTTTAGCTGTAGCAAAGTAAGAGGCACGTTGTAGGGACACTAAAATGACCTCATGTAACCCTTATTATGTGTGCAGGTTGGCTATAGAGATTAGTTGGAAGTCATCTCTGAATTAATATTTATCTAGGAGTTAATGACTAACTGCCATTGTTGATAAGAGTTATCTGTTTATATTAGATAGTGAGCCCTTTTTTTTTACACACACACACACACACACATTGTTAAAGCCCTAGAGTATTTCTGAGCATCATGAGTTTTCACATTCAAATACATCTTCCCTAACTGACCTAAAACCATATGAATTTTGAGTGGAACTGGAAAGCAGCCCCACAATATCTTTCTTTACTCAACCCTTGTACCTCACTAATTCTACATTCTCTTGACTGAGAGATTTTTTTTTTTTTTAACTCACCTGAAAAGTTATAATATCCTAATTTTGCCTCTTTCATAGTATTTTATTCATGGTATCTTAGTAGATGAATTGATTTTCGTTTGCACGTGTAGTACCTTAACATAATTTTATGCTTCTGCTTTAAAAGTCATGCTAATGATTACCAGTTGATGCTCAATTATTGTATTGATGTCCATTTCCAAATTTTGACATTCTAATATCCAAAACTTTAAATTTATATCTTCTCTCAGTTTGCTGTCTGTAGAAGAGAGAAACTACTAGCACAGAATCTCAAAGCAATGCCCTCACCATTAGCATTGGTAAAAATAATTCAATTAAAGAAAGTCTGTGATAACTGATTACTGTTTATTCTTTATGAGCTAACAATCTTTGAAACCATAAGTTGCTGGTAAGATAACTGGTGAACTGAGCTAACTTCATTAGAAGAAATAAACGAAGCTATAAAGACTGCTTCAGAGTTAATACTATAAAAAATCCTTCTGAAGTCTTTATACAGTTTTGAAACTTTCAACATTTAAATTTTAATAACTTAGAGTATAGGTATGAAAGAGACAATCTGCAATTTTTTTCTGAAAATGAGAATCTAATTTTCTTTTCCTAGCGAAAATGAACTTGTTATGTTAGCCAAAGGGCAGTGATTGCCTTATCTTGCAGAGTAACCACTTTTTGCTTATCTGAAATAATAATATACTTTGTACACTTAGACATTGAACAACATGTAAGAGGCCAGGAGGCAATCCCCTTAGATGATCCCTTTTGCAGGTCAGTCATCTCATGCAGGATATTCACCCCCACTAAAAGTTATCTCTGTTTTATGAATTGTGAAAGGAACATATACTCATTGTGAAAAAAGTCAAGACATGGAAGTGTATAACAGAAAATGGAAGTGTCCTGCCCTCTCTCCACCTATTTCCCTTTTCATGTGGCACATAAGACCACTGTTGTTTTTGCTGGCTGCCTATGAAGTCAAGTGTGAATGAGCACTGATGTATTTAATCAGTCCTTACTGGGAGATGTCTAAGCCATTTCCAATTGTGTGCCACTATACACAGCTCAGTGAATATCCTTCTATTGCTATTCTTCTGCTCTTCTCTATTATACTTATTGATAAAATTCTAAAGGTACAATCACTGGGTCAAACGATATGTACATTTTAAACATTGATACCTTGCTGACTTCAACCACAATTTGACAGGAGTTGAACAGCAAACATTTAAAAATAAGATCACTTTTATATACTTAAAGTATGCCAAATGCTTAATTTTGTTAGTTGAAAAACAACTTGTATATACTATATAGTGTATATTTTGTCTGAAACTTTAATAAATTCATCTCCAAGTGCTGCTTTGGTGACACGGAAACTCTGAAGATTGCATTTCTAGAAAATAAATCCTAAGTATAATTATTTATAAAACAGTTGGCAAGAAATTTGGAGAATGATGATGTTATAAAGGATACACTGTTAACCCAAAAAAATGCTAAGGCAGTTTTAAGGTGCCTAGTTTTAAAATTTTAAGTTTTTTGCAAGTAATACATATTTTTGTTTTAGGAACTGGAACAGTACAAAAGAAGTTCTTCCAAGTCTTGGAAACAAATTGAGCTTGATTCCTGAACCTAATGCAACTAGAGGGTATTTATTTCTTCTTTTCCAAATACAAGTAAGATTATTTTATTACTTAATATTATATTAATAAGTGAGGAAAGTCTAGATGTGTAATTTGTTAAAGGAAAAGTGGAATTTCTTGTATTAGTGCAACTCCCTGCATACTTTTAGCTCTCTTAAAAGGGAAAAATTTGTATAATTACATGCAATATTTTTTTAAAAATAAAAAATCTTGCAGGACCTACCTTTAACATGTTTAAGTAGTGTATACTTGGTTCAGCGTCTGTAAGTTTCTGCTTATGTTTTCAGGAATATGAAAGCAAGAGCATTTAGTAACAGTTGTGAGTATAAGGTTAAGCATTTATATTAGACACATTCCTTCTCTAAGGAGTTCTCAGCTGTGTCTGGTAAGAAAAGTAGAATTGGGGTCACTTTCACAGGTGTCATCATTTTACTCTAATTAATGGTAAGGCACAAGAAGCATCGGAAGTACTTTTTTAAAATGCACATTTCTGAGCAGCAATCAAGATGGTGGAATAGTAGGAAGTGAAGCTCACCTTCTCCCACAAATACATCAAAAACACATCTACATGTGGAACGATTCTCACAGAATATCTACTGAACACCGGCAGAAGACCTCAGACTGTTGAAAGGGCAAGAAAATCTCCAGGTAACCTCCAGGTAGGAAAAAATAAAATGAGAAAGGAATCTAGATGGGACCTGCACCCCTGGGAGGGAGCTATGAAAGAGGAAAGGTTCCTGCACCCGGGAAAGCCCCTTCACTGGTGGGGAGATCTGCTGGGACAGAAGGGGAGCTTCAGAGACTCAGAGGAGAATGCAGCAGCCGGTTTGTGGCAGCCAGAGCAGAGGGAAAACTGCACAGATGGTCTGTTCAGTGCTGCCGCCCTGCACTCACCAGCCTGAGATGCAGGTCCACTGGTGCGGGTGGGGACTGGGTGCCGGAACTCGGGCTTTGGAGATCAGACCCAGGGAGAGGACTGGGGTTGGCTGTGCAGAAACAGCCTGGGGCGGCTGGAATCTAGTGCGACTGCAACAGATGGTGTATGGGGAGGAAGCCTGGGCTGCCTTAGAGGCCAGGCGCCATTGTTTGGGGGTGCACGAGGGAAGGGGTGGGACCGCCATTGTAGCCTTTTTCTCTGTGTGCACTCACAGAGGGCAGGACACCACATGCACGGGCTCCAGGAGCCGCCTGGAGGGAGGCAAGCCACCGCCTCCCTCACAGACTCTAGGAGCAGTCTCCAGCCACCTCTGCTCCTATCACATGCTCTGGGGGCACACCAGAGCCACCACTGCTGCCAAGAACCCCAAGACCAGGCACCAGCCGCCGCATCTGCACACCCCTATCAATAAAGGGGATAACAACCAGCACACACTGAGGAAAGAGTCAACAGGCATCCATAATAAAAACAGGCCTTGCACCCAATATATTAAACTCACACAAGCTACACAGGACATCCCCACATATAAATAGCTCTCCAAGATCACAGTAGATAATTGTTTCTCCTAAACTCACAGAGTAAGAGAAATATAAGTAAAATGAAGAAGCAGAGAAACCACTCCCAGTTAAAAGACCAAGAGAATTCCCCTGAAAGAACAAATAATGAAACAGACCTCTTTAGTCTAATAGACGTCAATTTCAAAAAGGAGATAATGAAAATAAATACTGAAGGAATTAAGAAAGGCTATCAACAGAAATGCAGAGTACTGTAAAAAGGAACTAGAAACTATAAAAAGGAACCCAGAAAAATTAGAAAACTCGTTTGCAGAGATGAAAGCTGAGCTAAAGGCGATGAATAGCAAAATGAATAATGCAGAAGAATGAATAAGTGATCTGGAAGATAGATAGAATAATGGAAATCACCCAATCAGGGCAGCAGACAAAGCCAAATGAAAAAAAAAAAAAGCAATATGAGAGACCTATAGGATAGTATAAAGCATGCCAATCAATGCATAATAGGGATTCCAGAACGGGAAGACAGAGAAAAGGGGACCGAAAATGTATTTGAAGAAATTATGGCTGAAAATTTCCCAAACATAAAGAAGGAAACAGATATCCAGGTACAGGAAGCACAGAGGGTCCCAAACAAGATAAACCCAAACAGACCTACACCAAGACATATTATAATAAAAATGGCAAAAGTTAAAGAGAGGATTCTAAAGGCAGCAAGAGAAAAACTAAAGAGTTAATTACAAGGGAACCCCCATAAGGCTGTTACCATCTGGCCTCTACAGAAACGTTTGCAGGCCAGAAGGGAGTGGCAAGATACATTCAAAGTCCTGAAAGGAAAAACTCTGCAACCTAGGATACTCTACCCAGCAAGATTATTATTTAGAATAGAAGGAGAAATAATTTCTCAGACGAGCAAAAACTCAAAGAATACAATGATACTAAACAATATATCCTAAAGGAAATATTGAAAGGTCTTCTCTAAGTAGAAAAAAAGAATCTATAGGAAAGAGAAAATTACAATTGAAAAGTAAATCACTTAAGTAAGCCAGTACACAGATTTAAAAAAACATCAAAAAATTTCTGTGAAAGTGATGATAACCACAATGAACAGCAAAAGGATAGAGATGTAAGAGGACATCAAAATCATAAAATGTGGAGAAGGAGAGTAAGAAAATGTAGGGGTTTTTTTCTTTCTCCTAGAATGTGTTTGAGCCTATATGACTACCAGTCTAAGGCAAATAGATATAGGAAAGGGTTAACATACTTGAAAAACAGGGTAACCACAAATCAAAAACATACAACAGACTCACAAAAACCAAAAAGAAGAGAACATAAGTATAATACAAAAGAAAGTCATCAAACCACAGAAGGAAAAAAAAAAAGGGACAAAGAAGAAATATAAAATTAATGAGAAAACGAGTTTTAAAATGGCAATAATTACCTTAAATGTCAATGGAGTAAATACTCCGGTCCAAAGACAGAGTGGCAGGTTGGATAAAAAACACAAGCCTACGATATGCTGCCTACAAGACACCCACTTTAGGGCAAAGGACACACAAAGACTGAATGTGAGGGGACGGAAAAAGATATTTCATGCAAACGGAAATGACAAGAGAGCAGGGGTTGCAATGCTCAGACAAAATAGACTTTAAAAGGCCATAAAGAAAGATAAAGAGGGATACTATACAATGATAAAAGGTTCAATACAAGAGGAGGATTTTACACTCATCAACATATATGCACCTAATATAGGAGCACCCAAATACATAAAACAAATACTGATGTAAAGGGAGAAATAGACAGGAATACAGTAATAATAGGAGATTTTAACACGCATTCACATCAATGGACAGATCTTCTAAGACAGAGATTAAGGCAACAGAGATCCTAAATGATACAATAGAACAGTTAGACTTAATTGATGTTTTCAGGACATTACATCCAAAAAACCTAGAACACACCTTCTTTTCAAGTGCACATGGAACATTCTCTAGGATTAACCACATACTAGGGCACAAGACAAGCCTCAAAAAATTTAAGAGTATAGAAATTATTTCAAGCATCTTTTCTGACCACAACAGCATAAACCTAGAAAGTATCCACAGAAAAAGTGGGAAAAAATGATTACATGGAGATTAAACAACATGCTTCTAAAAAACAGATGGGTCATCGATGAAATCTAAGAGGAAATTTTAAAAATACCTTGAGACAGGGCTTCCCTGGTGGCGCAGTGGTTGAGAGTCCACCTGCTGATGCAGGGGACATGGGTTCGTGCCCCAGTCTGGGAGGATCCCACATGCCGCGGAGTCCAGAGCCTGTGCTCCTCAGCAGGAAAGGCCACAGCAGTGAGAGGCCCGTGTACCGCAAAAAAAAACAAAAAAACCTTGAGACAAATGACAATGAAAACACAACCATACAAAATCTATGGGATGCAGCAAAAGCAATTCTTAGAGGGACATTCAGAGCAATACAGGCCTTCCTCAAAAAAACAAGAAAAATCTCAAACAACCCCACCTACCACTTAAAAAAATCAGAAAAAGGAGAACAAACAAAACCTAAAGTCAGCAGAAGGAAAGAAATAATAAAGATCAGAGAGGAAATAAAAGAGATTTAAAAAAATAGAAAAAAAATCAATAAAACCAAGAGCTGGTTCTTTTAAAGAATAAACAAGATTGACAAACTTCTGGCCAGGCTCACCAAGAAGAAAAGAGAAAGAACCCAAATAAGATATGAACAAGGATACATAACAACTGATACTGCAAAAATACAAAAAACCATAAGGTAATACTATGAACAATTATATGCCAACAAATTCAACAACCTAGAAGAAATGGACAAGTTTCTAGAAACATACAGCCCACCAAAATTAAATCAAGAAGAAATAGATAATGTGAACCACTGATCACAAGAAGTGAAATAGAATCTGTAATTTTAAAACTCCCTACAGGGACTTCCTTGGTGGTCCAGTGGTCAAGAATCCACCTTCCAATGCAGGGGATGTGGGTTGGATCCCTGGTCAGGGAACTATGATCCCATATGCCGTGGGGCAACTAAGCTTGTGCACTCTAGAGCCCATGAGCCACACCTAGACAGCCCACATGCCACAACTACTGAGCCTGTGTGCTCTGGAGCCCGTGCACAACTAGAAAACCCTGCATGCCACAATGACTGAGCCCATGCACTCTAGTGCCCGTGCGCCACAACTAGAGAAGCCCATGTACCACAACAAAGAACCCAAGTGCTGCAAAGAAAGATCCTGCATGCCACAACTAAGACCCAACGCAGCCAAATAAATATAATTTAAAATAAAAATAAAAGCTCCCTACAAACAGAAGTCCAGGACCAAATGGCTTCACAGGCCAATTCTACCAAACATACAAATAAGAACTTGTACCGATCCTTCTTAAACTCTTCCAAAAAATTGAAGAGGAACACCCCAAAATACATTCTATGAAGCCACCATCAACCTGATACCAAAACCAAAGACACCACCAAAAAAGAAAATTAAGGCCAATATAGATGAAAAAAATCTCAACAAATGTTAGCAAACCGAATCCTACAACGCATTAAAAAAGATCATATACCACGACCAAGTGGGATTCGTCCCAAGTTCACAAGGATGGCTCAACATATGCAAATCAATCAATGTGATACACCACATAAATGAAAGAAAAGACAAAAACTACATGATTATCTCAGTAGACGCAGAAAAAACATTTGACAAAATTCAACATCCATTCACGATAAAAACTTACCAAAGTGGGTATAGAGGGAACATAATCTCAACATAATAAAAACCATTTATGATAAACACACAGCCAATATAATACTCAATGGTGAAAAGCTGAAAGCCTTCCCACTAAAATCTGGAACAAGACAAGGATGCCCACTCTCACCTCTTCTATTCAGTATAGTACTGGAAGTCCTAGCCACAGCAATCAGACAAGAAAAAGAAATAAAAGGTATCCAAATTGGAAGGGAAAAGGTAAAATTGTCATTTTATGCAGATGATATGATGCTATATATAGAAAACCCTAAAGACTCCACACAAAAACTACTAGAACTGATAAACAAATTCAGCCTGTAGCAGGATACAAGATTGACATACATAAATTGGTTGCATTTCTTTACACCAACAATGAAATATCAAAAAGGGAATGTAAAAAAAAAATACCTTTTAAAATTGCACCCCCCCCCAAAATAAAATGCTTAGGAATAAACCTGACCAGAGGTAAAAGACTTATATGCTGAGAACTATAAAGCATTAATAAAGAAGCCTGAAGATGATTCAAAGAAAGGTAAAGATATCCCATGCTCTTGGATTGAAATAATTAATATTGTTAAAATGGCCATACTACCCAAAGCAATCTACAGATTTAATGTAATCCCTATCAAATTACCCATGACATTTTTCACAGAACTAGAATAATCCTAAAGTTCATATGGAACCATAAAAGACCCAGAATTGCCAAAGCAATCCTGATGAAAAAGGACAAAGCAGGAAACATAACCCTCCCAGCCTTCAGACAATACTACAAAGCTACAGTAATTGAAACAGCATGGTACTGGCACAGAAACAGACATATGGATCAATGGAACAGAATAGAGAGCCCAGAAACAAACCCACACACCTATGGTCAATTAATCTTCAACAAAGGAGGCAAGAACACACAGTGGGTAAAAGACAGTCTCTTCAGCAAGTGGTGCTGGTAAAGTTGGACAGCCACATGTAAATCAATGAAGTTAGAACACACCCTCTCACCATACACAAAAATAAACTCAAAATGACTTAAAGACTTAAACATAAGACATGACGCCATAAAACTCCTAGAAGAGATCATAGGCAAAACATTCTCTGATATAAATTGTACCAATGTTTTCTTAGGTCAGTCTCCCAAGGCAGTAAAAACAAAAATAAACAAATGGGACCTAATCAAACTTACAAGCTTTTGCACAGCAAAGGAAACCATAAACAAAACAAAAAGACAACCTATGGAATGGGAGAAAAATTTGCAAACAACACGACCAACAAGGGCTAAATTTCCAAAATATACAAACAACTCATACAACTGACCAACAAAAAAAACCAAACCACCCAATTGAAAAATGGGCAGAAGACCTAAATAGACATTTCTCCAAAGAAGAAATACAGATGACCAATAGGCACATGAAAAGATGCTCAACATCGCTAATTTTTAAAGATATGCAAATCAAAACTACAATGAAATACCACCTCACACTGGTCAGAATGGCCATCATTTAAAAGTCTACAAATAACAAATGCTGGAGTGGGGGTGGAAAAAAGAGAACCCTCCTACACTGTTGGTGAGAATGTAAGTTGGTGCAGCCACTGTGGAAAACAGTATGGAGGTCCCTCAGAAAACTGAAAATAGAATTACCATATGATCCAGCAATCCCACTCCTGGGCATATATCCAGACAAAACTATAATTCAAAAAGATACATGCACCCATATGTTCATAGCAGCACTGTTCACAATAGCCAAGACATGGAAACAACCTAAATGTCCATCAACAGATAAACTGATAAAGATGTGGTACATATATACAATGGAATACTACTCAGCCATAAAAAAGAATGAAATAATACCATTTGCAGAGATTATCATACTAAGTGAAGTCAGAAAGAGAAAGACAAATATATGATATCATATATATGTAGAATCTAAAATATGACACAAATGAACCTATCTATGAAATAGAAACAGAATCAGGGACATAGAGAATAGACTGGTGGTTGCCAAGGAGGAGGGGCTGAGAGAGGGTTGGATTGGAAGTTTGGGATTAGCAGATGAAAACTGGTATATACAAAATGGATAAACAACAAGGTCCTACTGTATAGCACAGGGAACTATATTCAATATCCTGTGATAAACCATAATGCAAAAGAATATGAAAAAGAATGTATATATATATATATAACTGAGTCACTTTGCTCTTCAGCAGTAGTTAACACAACATTGTAATTCAACTATACTTCAATAAAAAATAAATTAAAAAAAATAAAATATGACACAAATGAACCTATCTATGAAATAGAAAGAGAATCACAGACAGAGGGCACTGGTGGTTGCCAAGGGGTAGGGGTTGGGGAGGGATGGAGTGGGAAGTTGGCGTTAGTAGATGTAAGCTTTTATATACAGAATGGATAAACAACAAGGTTCTACTGTATAGCACAGAGAACTATATTCAGTATCTGTGATAAACCATAATGGAAAAGAATATAAAAAAGAATGTATATATATGTATAACTGAATCACTTTGCTGTACAGCAGAAGTTAACACTGTAAATCAACTATATTTCAATTTTTAAAAAAAGAAAAAAAAGAAAATACACATTCCTGAGTCCCCACACCCAGAGATCCTGAATCAGTGGGTCTGGAATGGGGCTCAGTAATCTGCATTTTTCATCAGCACCTCTGGTGATTCTGACATACTTACTTTGAGTATAACTTTTTGAAGAATAGGCAAATTTAAGGAAATAGTCTATCAACAAGCAGGCCAAGACTGCATGAGTTAGTAATAACTAAGATCATTTCCAAGGTGGAATAGCTTTTAAGAAGCCTTCAGACTCCTGGAGACTTGTGTATCTGCTAGGCAAGTTCAGTTGGAGTAAGCATAATTGCTGTCATTAAACAGGAAAGTAATTTATTCTGTTCTTCCATTTCCACTATAAAATATGTTGACTCTAATATGCCATGCACCCAGCTTCAAATAAGCACACTTACTAACCTCAAGAACACCAAGATTGATGAGTGGTATCCAAGTGGATAGCAAACTACCTGGTTATTGTAGTGAAATACGACTTCCTAAACTAGTTACAATGCATGTGGTTCCAGCACTCTGGAAAACAATTTCACCATGTCTACAAGGAACTGCAGTCTTAGGAGCAGACAGGCACCCTGCTTGAGTGCTGTGGAGAAAGAACTCCCTTCAAATCAACAGGGAACGTTTTGATCTCAGAAGTTTCACTGACTTGGTGGGAATAGGAATTTTTATTATATATTTTGATTTTCTTATACATCACTGTCCTTTTTTTTTTTTTTTTTTTTTTTTTTTGTGGTACGCAGGCCTCTCACTGTTGTGGCCTCTCCCGTTGCGGAGCACGGGCTCCGAACACGCAGGCTCAGTGGCCATGGCTCACGGGCCCAGCCGCTCCGCGGCATGTGGGATCTTCCCGGACCGGGGCACAAACCCGTATCCCCTGCATCGGCAGGTGGACTCTCAACCACTGCGCCACCAGGGAAGCCCCACTGTCCATTTTTGACTGAGACAAACTGTCACATGTTGAAAGTCATTGTGTTTTTCTAAGATTACGGTATCACTAACATTTAATAGCTTGAAGTCACGTGCTATGTCAATTTTCCAAGTGTTTCTGAGCTAGAATGAAATTCATCTGCATATGAATAGTAGAAAGTGTTTCCACTTACATTGTACACCCATATCTTTAGTAAGTTGAAATCAGTGATTTCAAAAGAGGTTCCTGTGGGACTCTCTTTGAACTACTTTAATAGATTATCATCTCCAGAATTGTCTGTAACTGATGTGACATATATAATCTGTAAGACATTATGTAACTATTATACCATAATCATCAGTGTCAAAGACCTTTTATAAAAATTGACAATACTATTCTGGTACTTTACCAATGTCTGCAGATCCTTAAATACTGTTCTAAGAAATAGGATTTTACTGTGGTTTCCTTAATGAAATGATCTTTCCCACTATAATGTGAGATCTTTCAAATACTATAATTTATCATTCATTACACGTTAGGTCACAGTAACTGAACAAGTTCATGTATTATCTAAGATATTCTCACTCAAAGTTACCATGGTAACATGAAGACAGTTTCACTTCAGACTTGTACATGAATTACTTGGAGATCAGAAAGATCATTTAGTCCAGAACCCACTTTTAATAATCTATATACATAATTTAATCCCTAAAAATATACATTTATCAGCATTCTTTCTCTTTACAATTCAAGAACATGAATTCCTAGTGTGTGATTCTGTTCTTAGTGTAAATGTTGTGTCAATTGAGCATCTTTTCTATGTGGACTTTAAATAACAGCTGCTCTCCAACCTTAAAAATGTCATTTCTCAGTGCATATACTTTAGTAACATTTACTTTTAATTTTATAAGTAAACTAAGCAGAAAGTGAAAACTAGCAAACTAATCTTTTTGTCTAGTGTGCTGTTCTCAGTTCAGCCCACTTCTGCCATTTTTCATTTTAACCATCAGTAAAATGAGTGGCTGCTCTGTGTCAGGGGTCTTTATCCAACATCTGTCCAACATCCTCTCCATGTGATCAGTTAACTTATGTAGACATGTGCACGTAAATAGGGTTTTTAAATGAAAATGAAAGCATTCTTACCTAATTCTGCGTGATGCTTTGCTTCAATCAAACCACAACTTTTTCTGTTACTTACAATCATTCAAATGTTTTCTTTTTTACCAAAGCCTTTATCAAATGTAAGCATAAGCTTTAACTGACCTATTTTTCTGTCTCTAGAACAAAGAAAACAAATAGTCACATTAGTCTCCCATAACTTTATGAATTATTATGAACATCTTTGGACCAGCTCAGTCACAATTTCCAAATACCACATGTCCCTCCTGGAATAGCATTCAAGGCCTGCATGGATCCAAGGGGCACAGGGAGTCTTAATGGTTAAAAGTCTTACGAGGTACTACTAAGAATCACGTAACATTCTTATTTCAGAAATTCAAAGCAGTCATGTACATCTAGGAGCTTAAGTTCCATTTCGCAGCAATGTTCTTTACTATCTGCTAATGAGATAATCCCTGATTTTAAAAACAATTATTCCTAGGATGACAAGAACTGGGATAAATGAATACAAAATCAGAAAGTTGGCTGTGAATCTGGACGTTGCACCTGGGCAGGTTCTCTCAATGAACTGAATTCCTTGACTGAAGGCACACATTGGATTAGTTGACATAGAACCATTTGAGTTGCCTGCCAGGGAAAAGATTGACAATGTCAAATATGGTACTTGCAAGGTAATTTAATCAACACGTATTTATCAGATGCCCACTAAATGCTCAGCAGTCTGCTAAGTACTCTTCTTCATGAAGATACAGGAAATTTTAGAGAGCCCAGAATTCATTATTAGATGAAGCAATAGTGAGTGTTGGGGGCCTTGAAGATGGAAATGGGTTTGTTTCCATTTTGGGTGTATATTCAGTACCATAGTACTAATAAAAATTATGATCACTTAGCACTGCATATCCCAAGGTTACTAATGTTATCACCTAAAGATAGATAAAACGACTACTAAATTCTGCCCTGTTCTTTAGGTGTCTTCACAGAGTGGCCTGGGATTTCCAATGGCCAGGAGGGCCTTGCTGTGCTCCCACTGCCCTCTTGTGGGATTAGGGAACAGATTTTTGCCAAAAATGGCTTCACTCAGCTACATACTCTGTACATTTGGGGGAAGAAGAAGCCACTGCAGCCTGCTTCAACCTGTTCAGTAGGTATAGGAACTGATCCATCCAGAATATACTAGAGTTTACCTCAGTATACATTAAGTCTATCATTTTCTAAAAACATCAGAGTGCCCTTAAGCTACTGACCTTTGACAACTGACTAACTTGACTACTGCTTATTATTTTCAAAATCAGAGAAAATGTTAGACTCTTCAAAACAAAGTTTTAAATCTCTTTTACAATATAGCATTTACTTAAAAAAATACATTTCCCTCAAGGAATTGTTTTTTTCAAACTAATATGTAAAAATAAATTCCAAAATTGAGTACTTACCACAAGTGAAATTCTGGCCATAGAACTCATTGACTACAAGAATCTCACAGCAATATTTTTGGAATGTAAAATAACTGAAGATTTTAAAAGGAAGGGGCATTTCTTCTGTGTTTCTTAAGAAAAAGCAAAAAGAAAGAAAGATGAACTTCAATAGGCTCTGGTAGCAGTCCTACCAAATGAAAAGAAAGGCAACCCTTATGTTTCCCAACAGGAATATACATAGTTTTTCATCTCTCATTATAAAAATATGTTCATTAGAAAAACTTCAAACTACACTGAGAAGTATAAAGAAATACCACTGCCCAGAAATAACTATTGTTAACATTTTGGTGATATATGTAATGTGTATTTATAACATTTTACATAAATGGAATTAAACTCCTCATCCTCTTTCCTAACCTGCTTTTTCAAACAAACGTATGCCTCAGACATCCTTTCAAGTCAGTAAGCATAACACACCATCATTTTTAATCACAACTTGGTGATCCATTATAGTAGGAACCTTAATTTAACACACCCCTAATGATGGATTGGTGTCTAATTTTATTGGTAAGCACCATTGATATAAAAGAAAACAAATAACACACCACATTAGAGGAGGACGTTTGTGATTAAACAGATTTGAGGTGCTAATGTATGAAGTGAGAACTAAACTATAATACAAGGGGAAAAGGATGGTGAGAAAAGCAGACATTCGTTGTGAAACCTGTTTCAGGAGAAACTTCACGCTGACCCTGTGGCCTTCTTAGTTCACTCAATAGCTTTTATCAACCAACAAATATGTATTACATTCTATTTGTGAGGCACTAGTTCTAGGTGCTTACGGAATTCGAAAGAAGTATCCTACCCCTAAAGACTCATAATGTAGTTGGGAGACATAAACTATACATTCTCAAGGCTATAAAAATACAGTAGTGAACAATTTGTGCTTAGAAAGTACAGAAAACCAGTACTACATGTCCGTGACATTCTTGTATTTAGTATTTATGGTTTCACCAAGTGATCCCCAAACTCCATGACTTTCAGTTATTGGCAATTTTCTGAGGCACAAAATTGAATTAGCCACATTGAGAGGCTGCTAACTGGAAAGGACAGATCGGAGTCTGGGGAGGATGTAGGGGCAGAGGAAGGACACTCTAGGAAGGCAGAATGGTATGAGCACAGGCATGTGGGACTGGATGGACTAGAAAGGCAGAGGATCCGAAGTGGGAGCGGTGGGAGGTGAGTTTGGAATGGTAGCCATGAACCGGCTACTTCAGGGCCTTGCAGGCAGTTGACATTGAAGGACCATGATAAAAGTCACATTGCAATCAGTGATTTAAGAAAATTAAAGTGGCACCAGCAAGTAGGATGGACCAGAATAAGAGTAGAGTAGGAACAGCAAAAAACAAAGCAGCCTACAGCAGAAGTTCAAGGATGAGATGACAAAGGCTTGTAAGAGGATGATGGCCATGAGAAGATGGCTGCCCAGATGGCTAGAGTGTGAGGTGGGAACCATGTGTCTTCATCTTGTACCATACCACACAAGGCAAACTCAAAAGCTCCACGTGCATCTGTGATTTGACATCAGAGAAGAAAACCGTGATTTGGTGACTGATCCAGTGTGTAGGCAGTCCAAGAAGAGAGAGTAGTCATTCATTTATTCACTCAATCCAAATATTTTTGGCAAACCTAATTGGTTAAAGGCCTTGGGCCAGCCACTGAGAAGAGCTATAACTATGAATGAGACACAGCTGCTGCCCTCAAGAGGCTGACTGCAACTGAGCAGCATGTGATGGGCTGTGAGACCCAACAAAGGGGGCTTTCAGAGAGAGCTCGCCCTGCCAAGGGAACAACAGCCAGGCTTTGTGCAGGCGGCAGAGGGGGGACAAATGGATCTGTGAAAGACACAGGAGGAGAGCTAGGCTGTGTCACAGCAATCCTTGCAGTACATCCAAGAGGGAGGAACCACAGATCTAAATTTACTGATGTGGGACCATCTACATTATATTGTTAAAAGGGGGGAAAAGCATGCATACCTTACTCCTTCACAATAGTATGAGCTCATTTTAATTAAAGATTATATAAAAGTCTAGCAAAATACACAACAAAATTTAACTCTGGGTTGTGATACTTCAGGTAACTTTTACTTAACTTCCTTATACATTTCTGTATTGTGTGCATTTCTCCCCCTAAGAACTTGCATTATTTTGTAAGCAGAAAGAACAACAAAGCTATTTCCACTTGTGTTTAAAGGAAGAGACAGCCAAAAGTGCACATGTTGCAGGCACTCAGTCAGGAAAGACGATGACTTGAGGGAAAATACATAAACTCAATGACTAGGAGGTTGATGTGGGGCCTTCAGGAGCGCAGTTTCACCCCAGTGATGGAGCAGAACCCAGGCGAAGCCTTGGGATGTTGAGATCTTGCAAAGAACCCAACAGCATTTTGATAATGTTGGCCACTGCCCCCCTCTCAAGAATAATGAATCCCCTTTCCTATAAACCAAATACGTGAAATAGTGCCAGACTGATTGGAGCACATAATGTTTCAAATATGAAAGAGGAGATGCTGCTGAAGATTGGGTCTGTCATTTGCTGGCTTGATCCCATGCCATTGGGGTGATCTTATCTGTGCATTTTTCATAGATGCTAACAAGCCAATTAAGCAACATAGACAAATACAATGTAATGGTGTCACTGTAAAAAAATATCCTCCCTGACTGTTCAAAACGAACTCACTTGGCTTTATAATAACTCACTACAGTTCATGAAGTGTTTCCACGTTGCTGATCTCATTCCAGTCTCATGATCCCTTGAGGCAGGTGGGGCTGAGATCATTATCTCCATTTTATAAATGAGGAAACTAATTTAGGTAGAAAAGTAACTTGCCAATGGTCACTTGGCAACTAAGTGGTAGGAGAAAGACTCTGACTCCAGGGTCGGTGCTGTCTCCAGGGAGCCACATGCCTCCCCGGAGAGTCTTCACAGCGTGTGATCAGAACAAAGTCAAGTCTGAGCTTAGTTTTCTTAACTGAACGTGGATTGCTCTGAGAGTTAATTAAACAAATATGATTACATACAGTAGCTGCTCAATAGCTTTTTTCTTTGATTTTTTAAAACATCTTTATTGGAGTATAATTGCTTTACAATGGTGGGTTAGTTTCTGCTGTATAACAAAGTGAATCAGCTATACATGTACATAAAACCCCATATCTCCTTGCTCTTGTGTCTCCCTCCCACCCTCCCTATCCCACCCCTCTAGGTGGTCACAAAGGACCGAGCTGATCACCCTGTGCTATGCAGCTGCTTCCCACTAGCTATCTGTTTTACATTTGGTTGTGTATATATGTCCATGCCACTCTCACTTCGTCCCAGCTTACCCTTCCCCCTCCCCATGTCCTCAAGTCCATTCTCTATGCGTCTTTATTCCTGTCCTGCCCTTAGGTTCTTCAGAACCTTTTTTTTTAGATTCCGTATATATGTGTTAGCATACGGTATTTGTTTTTCTCTTTCTGAATTACTTCACTCTGTATGACAAGACTCTAGGTCCATCCACCTCACTACAAATAACTCATTTTCGTTTCTTTTTATGGCTGAGTAATATTCCATTGTATATATGTGCCACATCTTTATCCATTCATCTGTCGATGGACACTTAGGTTGCTTCCATGTCCTGGCTATTGTAATAGAGCTACAATGAACATTGTGGTACATGACTCTTTTTGAATTATGGTTTTCTCAGGGTATATGCCCAGTAGTGGGATTGCTGGGTCCTATGGTAGTTCTATTTTTAGTTTTTTAAGGAACCTCCATACTGTTCTCCATAGTGATTGTATAAATTTATATTCTCACCAACAGTGCAAGAGGGTTCCCTTTTCTCCACACCCTCTCCTGCATTTATTGTTTGTAGATTTTTTGATGGTGGCCATTCTGACTGGTGTGAGGTGATACCTCATTATAGTTTTGATTTGCATTTCTCTAATGATTAGTGATGTTGAGCACCCTTTCATGTGTGTTGGCAATCTGTATATCTTTGGAGAAATGTCTAGGTCTTTTGCCCATTTTTGGATTGGTTTATTTTTTTGATATTGAGCTGCATGAGCTGCTTGTAAAATTTGGAGATTAATCCTTTGTCCGTTGATTCATTTGCAAATATTTTCTCTCATTCTGAGGGTTGTCTTTTTGTCTTGTTTATGGTTTCCTTTGCTGTGCAAAGGCTTTTAAGTTTCTTTAGGTCCCATTTGTTTATTTTTGTTTTTATTTCCATTCTCTAGGAGGTGGGTCAAAAAGGATCTTGCTGAGGGCTTCCCTGGTGGCGCAGTGGTTGAGAGTCCGCCTGCCAATGCAGGGGACAAGGGTTCATGCCCCGGTCCGGGAGGATCCCACATGCTACGGAGCGGCTGGGCCCGTGAGCCATGGCCGCTGAGCCTGCTCGTCCGGAGTCTGTGCTCCGCAACGGGAGAGGCCACAACAGTGAGAGGCCCGTGTACCGCAAAAAAAAAAAAAAAAAAAAGATCTTGCTGGGATTTATGTCATAGAGTGTTCTGCCTATGTTTTCCTCTAAGAGTTTGATAGTGTCTGGCCTTACATTTAGGTCTTTAATCCACTTTGAGTTTATTTTTGTGTATGGTGTTAGGGAGTGTTCTAATTTCATTCTTTTACATGGAGCTGTCCAGTTTCCCAGCAGCACTTATTGAAGAGGCTGTCTTTTCTGCATTGTATATTCTTGCCTCCTTTATCAAAAATAAGGTGACCATATGTGCGTGGGTTTATCTCTGGGCTTTCTATCCTGTTCCATTGATCTATCTTTCTGCTTTTGTGCCAGTACCATACTGTCTTGATTACTGTAGCTTTGTAGTATAGTCTGAAGTCAGGGAACCTGATTCCTCCAGCTTCATTTTTCGTTCTCAAGATTGCTTTGGCTATTTGGGGTCTCTTTGTGTTTCTATCCTGTTCCATTGAGATATATATATATATATATTTTTTTTTTTTTCCACCAGTACCATACTGTCTTGATTACTGTAGCTTTGTACTATAGTCTGAAGTCCGGGATCCTGATTCCTCCAGCTCCGTTTTTTTCCCTCAAGACTACTTTGGCTATTCGGGGTCTTTTCTGTTTCCATACAAATTATGAAATTTTTTATTCTAGTTCTGTGAAAAATGCCACTGGCAATTTGATAGGGATTTCATTGAATCTGTAGATTGCTTTGGGTAGTATAGTCATTTTCACAATATTGATTCTTTCAATCCAAAAACATGGTATATCTCTCCCTCTGTTGGTATCATCTTTGATTTCTTTCATCAGTGTCTTATACTTTTCTACATACAGGTCTTTTGTCTCCTTAGGTAGGTTTATTCCTAGGTATTTTATTCTTTCCGTTGCAGCAGTAAATGGGACTGTTTCCTTAAATTCTCTTTCAGATATTTCATCATTAGTGTATAGGAATGCAAGAGATTTCTGTGCATTAATTTTGTATCCTGCTACTTTACCAAATTCATGATTAGCTCTAGTAGTTTTCTGGTAGCATCTTTAGGATTCTCTATGTATAGGATCATGTCATCTGCAAACAGTGACTGCTTTACTTCTTCTTTTCCTATTTGGATTCCTTTTATTTCTTTTTCTTCTCTGATTACTGTAGCTAAAACTTCCAAAACTATGTTGAATAATAGTGGTGAGAGTGGACAACCTTGTCTTGTTCCTGATCTTAGAGGAAATGGTTTCAGTTTTTCACCATTGAGAACTATGTTGGCTGTGGGTTTATCAAATATGACCTTTATTATGTTGAGGTAAGTTCCCTCTATGCCTACTTTCTGGAGGGTTTTTTATCATAAATGGGTGTTGGATTTTGTCAAAAGCTTTTTCTGCATCTATTGAGATGATGGGTTTTTCTCCTTCAGTTTGTCAATATGGTTTATCACATTGATTTATTTGCGTATATTGAAGATTCCTTGCATTCCTGTGATAAACCCCACTTGATCATGGTGCATGATCCTTTTAATGCGCTGTTGGAGTCTGTTTGCTAGTATTTTGTTGAGGATTTTTGCATCTATGTTCATCTATGTGATATTGGCCTGTAGTTTTCTTTCTTTGTGACACCTTTGTCTGGTTTTGGTATCGGGGTGATGGTGGCCTCATAGAATGAATTTGGGAGTGTTCCTCCTTCTGCCACATTTTGGAAGGGTTTGAGAAGGATAGGTGTTAGCTCTTCTCTAAATGTTTGATAGAATTCGCCTGTGAAGCCATCTGGTCCTGGGCTTTTGTTTGTTGGAAGATTTTTAATCACAGTTTCGATTTCAGTGCTTGTGATTGGTCTGTTTATATTTTCTATTTCTTCCTGGTTCAGTCTCGGGAGGTTGTGCTTTTCTAAGAATTTGTCCATTTCTTCCAGGTTGTCCATTTTATTGGCATAGAGTTGCTTGTAGTAATCTCTCATGATCCTTTGTATTTCTGCAGTGTCAGGTGTTACTTCTCCTTTTTCATTTCTAATTCTGTTGATTTCAGTCTTCTCCCTTTTTTTCTTGATGAGTCTGGCTAATGGTTTATCAATTTTGTTTATCTTCTCAAAGAACCAGCTTTTAGTTTTATTGATCTTTGCTATCGTTTCCTTCATTTCTTTTTCATTTATTTCTGATCTGATCTTTATGATTTCTTTCCTCTGCTAACCTTGGGGTTTTCTTGTTCTTCTTTCTCTAATTGCTTTAGTTGTAAGGTTAAGTTGTTTATTTGAGAGTTTCTTATTTCTTGAGGTAGGATTGTATTGCTATCAACTTCCCTCTTAGAACTGCTTTTGCTGCATTCTCATAGGTTTTGGGTTGTCGTGTTTTCATTGTCATTTGTTTCTAGGTATTTTTTGATTTCCTCTTTGATTTCTTCAGTGATCTCTTGGCTATTTAGTAGCGTATTGTTTAGCCTCCAAGTGTTTGTATTTTTTACAGTTTTTTTCCTGTAATTGATATCTAGTCTCATAGCGTTGTGGCCGGAAAAGATACCTGATACGATTTCAAATTTCTTAAATTTACCAAGGCTTGATTTGTGACCCAAGATATGATATATCCTGGAGAATGTTCCATGAGCACTTGAGAAGAAAGTGTATTCTGTTGTTTTTGGATGGAATGTCCTATAAATATCAATTAAGTCCATCTTGTTTAATGTATCATTTAAAGCTTGTGTTTCCTTATTTATTTTCATTTTGGATGATCTGTCCATTGGTGAAAGTGGGGTGTTAAAGTCCCCTACTATGATTGTGTTACTGTCAATTTCCCCTTTTATGGCTGTTAGCATTTGCCTTATTTACTGAGGTGCTCCTATGTTGGGTGCGTAAATTTTTACAATTGTTATATCTTCTTCTTGGATTGATCCCTTGATCATTATGTAGTGTCCTTCTTTGTCTCTTCTAATAGTCTTTATTTTAAAGTCTATTTTGTCTGATATGAGAATTGCTACTCCAGCTTTCTTCTGATTTCCATTTGTATGGAATATCTTTTTCCATCCCCTCACTTTCAGTCTGTATGTGTCCCTAGGTCTGAAGTGCGTCTCTTGTAGACAGCATATATACGGGTCTTGTTTTTGTATCCATTCAGCCAGTCTGTGTCTTTTGGTGGGAGCATTTAATCCAGTTACATTTAAGGTAGTTATTTATATGTATGTTCCTTTTACCATTTTCTTAATTGTTTTGGGTTTGTTATTGTAAGTCTTTTCCTTCTCTTGTGTTCCCTGCATAGAGAAGTTCCTTTAGCATTTGTTGTAGAGCTGGTTTGGTGGTGCTGAATTCTTTTAGCTTTTGCTTGTCTGTGAAGGTTTTAATCTCTCCATTGAATCTGAGTGGGATCCTTGCTGGGTAGAGTATTCTGGGTTGTAGGTTTTTCCCTTTCATCACTTTATATATGTCCTGCCACTCCCTTCTGGCTTTCAGAGTTTCTGCTGAAAGATCAGCTGTTAACCTTATGGGGATTCCCTTGTATGTTATTTGTTGCTTCTCCCTTGCTGCTTTTAATATTCTTTCTTTGTATTTAATTTTTGATAGTTTGATTAATATTTTTCTTGGTGTGCTTCTCCATGGATTTATCCTGTATGGGACTCTGCACTTCCTGGACTTGACTATTTCCTTTCCCATATTAGGGAAGTTTTCAACTATAATCTCTTCAAATATTTTCTCAGACCCTTTCTTTTTCTCTTCTTCTGGGACCCATATAATTCGAATGTTGGTGTGTTTAATGTTGTCCCAGAGGTCCCTGAGACTGTCCTCAGTTCTTTTCATTGTTTTTTCTTTATTCTGCTCTGCGGTAGTTATTTCCACTATTTTATCTTCCAGGTCACTTATCCGTTCTTCTGCCTCAGTTATTCTGCTATTGATTCCTTCTTGAGAATTTTTAATTTCATTTATTGTGTTGTTCACCATTGTTTGTTTGCTCTTTAGTTCTTCTAGGTCCTTGTTAAACGTTTCTTATATTTTCTCCATTCTATTTCCAAGACTTTGGATCATCTTTACTATCATTACTCTGAATTCTTTTTCAGGTAGACTGCCTAGTTCCTCTTCATTTGTTCCGTCTGGTGGGTTTTTACCTTGCTCCTTCATCTGCTGTGTGTTTCTCATTTTGCTTAACTTACTGTGTTTGGGGTCTCCTTTTCACAGGCTGCAGGATGCAGCTTTGTAGTTTCCGTTGTTTTTGGTGTCTGTCCCCAGTGGCTAAGGTTGGTTCAGTGGGTTGTGGAGGCTTCCTGGTGGAGGAGACTGATGCCTGTGTTCTGGTGGATGAGGATCGTCTTTCTGGTGGGCAGGAACGTGTCCAGTGGTGTGTTTTGGGGTGTCTGTGACATTATCATGATTTTAGGCAGCCTCTCTGCTAAAGGGTGGGGCTGTATTCCTGTCTTGCTAGTTGTTTGGCATAGGGTATCCAAAACTGTAGCTTGCTGGTTGTTGAGTGGAGCTGGGTCTTAGCACTGAGATGGAGATCTCTGAGAGAGTTTTCACTGTTTGACATTACGTGGAGCCGGGAGGTCTCTGGTGGACCAGTGTCCTGAACTCGGCTCTCCCACCTCAGAGGCACAGGCCTGACACCTGGCCAGAGCACCAAGACCCTGTCAGCCACATGGCCAGGTACATGGGAAGTTCCTTGCCTTTTGGGAAGTCTGAGGTCTCCTGCCAGCATTCAGTAGGTGTTCTGTAGGAGTTGTTCCACATGTAGATGTATTTCTGATGTATTTGTGGGGAGGAGGGTGATCTCCACGTCTTACTCTTCTGCCATCTTGAAGGTCTCCGGGCCCTTTTCTTTGATTTTTAAGTCAAAGAAACAGAGCTGTCTTCACATTTTCTCAGGGACCCATAGTTTACTTACTGGATCCCACTCACATCACCCACCTGAAACCACTTTCACCCTTCTAAAATTTTCTGCCGTTCCTGCTACTTTAAAAAAATATACAATATGTATGTATGTGTACATATATTTTTTCTTGGTTATAAAGTAATGCTTGTCCATTATAGAAGATTCACAAAATATAGGAAAATATCAAGAAAATTAAAATAAGTATCACCCAGAGATAACTGCTGTTTACATTTGGTGTGTGTCCTTCTAGTCCTGATGCTTTCTTGAGCAGTCTTTTATCCTGCAGCCTCTTTTCTTACCTGACTATTCTTACTTTCTTAAAGTAACTGAGAATTGAGAGCTGGAATAGAAACTCAACAGTGCCAGGGAAGAAATGAACCAAATGCATGCTATTTAGCCTGTAATAGGCTGTGAGTATTTCTGGAGGACAGCTTGGTTTTCCTCCTCTTGTTATAATGGCTTATGACATGTGATAACATGCTTCAATCATCATTTCCTGATTCTCATTCTGACGACGTTTTATTTAACAAATAATGAACAGTTCAAAGTCTAAGCAATACTGACTAGGAAGCACTATGAGTACTCCGGACTGTAAGGTGATAGAGTATCACAGTATCACACAGCGCTTCTCTGTAACGCCTTATAATAATCATTATGAGGTGATCATTAACATCAAATCATGCCAGTCTAAATCATTTGAATTATTAGATCTTACCTCAGGAATCCAGAGCCCACAAGCACCCCAGCAATGCAGAGCAGGGCCACCATGCTGTTGACCACATTTGGGTTTTGGACCACACCAAGTAGCACAAGAGTTAGCAATTCACCAATTAAGTGGGGGGCCAAGATAGCAGCAGAGAAATATCCAAATCTTGCAGCCTCAGGGTATAAGGCCAGAGTCCTAAAAAAACATAAGGTCTTTAGTTCCTCTCCAAGGGTTATCATTTAAGAAAAATTCCACACTTGACTTCTGTGGATAAATCCATGGTGGTTAAGTGGGTGGGGAGAGTCTGCAGGGCAGGCCAAACTCCCCTTTGAAAGGCCTTTTCGGAACAGGGCCAACATTTGAGGCCATTTAGTCCCTCAAATTGTTTCTGTTGGCCCCAAGTCAATGGAGCCACCTTTTCCTTTTTACAGCCCCTCAGCTCTCATAGAAAAATACTAACACTCAGAGGATGGTCACAACCAACTGCAGTAAGTAGGGCTGAACTGTCCAGGCTTCTCCATAAGCAACCACATTCTGCCTGGCTGGCACTGCTCCCACCCTAGCTAGCCTACTACCCTAATGCTAAGGACTCACCCAACCTGCTTCTCAGCCTCTCCTTCCCTGAACCTCACCCTTGTTACATGGGGTTACTGCCAGCGTGAAAACCCTTCACTGCTTTCATCCTCCAGTGGATTAGCCCTCCCCAGGCCTGTTCCATTCCATTCTTGTCTTTTATTCTACCAACCCCTTCCACTGATTTGACCTTCATGTTCTTGTAAACAAGCTACTCTATATCCATGCCCCTTAACCTCTTACATTCCTTTCACCACATAACATTTCCCTGGTGATAGCACGTCCTCAACAACCCTTAGACGTGGCTACTCTTTCTTCCATTTGTAGAGTAAGTAAGAGAAGTTGGCATGTCTTACCCTCACCCCTCCCTACCACTCTTCAAGGCCATCTGCCTTTCCTCCTATACAAATCAGGAAGTTGGCTTATACTACTAATTCTCTGCCTCAAGGCAGTCCTCTGTGACTTTTAAGACATTTTCTCACCTTTGATGATTTTGTGGCTTTTAGACCAGGGTCAGTTTTGCACTCCCGTCCACCATCATTATCCTCAAGGTTTTTAACCTTCATAATCCATCAACACCAGTGCCTCCTAATTAGGTCACCTGATCAATTCCAGTGGCTCCACCCACCTAATCTTGATCACTCACTATGTCTGGGATTTAAATGTTACTTGTTACTCAAAACTGTTGCATGTCCAAGATTTCACATTCTGGAAATGCCCCTTCTGATCATGGCCTCCTCCCGTCTCCCATTTCCCCAAAGCCCTCAATGCCTCAGATCCTCATCCCTTCTGCTATTCTTTGCCTTACCAATTCCCCACCTGGGGACCTTGCTCTCTCAATTAAGCTGTGCTAATTGGATCCATTCTGCCACTTTGCCTCAGCTGATTCCTGGACCCCTAATTCTTCCTCATTGCTTATTGGGTTCCAATGTCATGTCCCATCATGGCTAATAAAAACTTCTACTTTAAACTATGCTCTCTTCCCAGGGAACTTCAAACTCTCTCCCCAGTGCTCAACAGATGGATTTACCTCCCATTTTGTGAATTTCTATCTTTATCTTCCCTACTTTGCATCTCCTCTCTTTCTCCCTGTCTCTATCTCTTCCCCCATCTTTGCCAAGCTTTATCCTGTCTACTTGCATCCTTGATACTATGTTAATCTGATTTTCCTATTTTTGCCTTGGTCTAATCTGGAAACTTGATCTGCGACTTACCCAACTTTTCTGTAGTTTCATCTACTCTCAATCTAATGGTTTTCCCTAATGGTCTTACTTACCGTATTGTAAAATAACCACTCCTTGAGTCTGGTAACCTTTTAAGCAACTGCCCCCTCTTTATCCTCTCCTGTACCACCAAGCTTCTCAAACAGCACCTGCTTCTCCCATCTCACTCCTTGTTCCCTGGTAAACCTGACTGGCACCCCCACCACTCTACTGAACCTCTTTTATGGAAGAGCACCAGTGACCTCCTAAACCTATGCCTCACCTCCTTGAACCTCTGCAGTACTGAACGGGTTCACTACACCGTCGTGAAACTCCCTCCTCTCTTGCCTTCTCTGACACTGCCCGATCCTGCTTCTCTTTCCACCACTCTAACCACCTCTCTGCCTCTCTCGCCGGATTGCTTCCCTCTTCCCACCCTCTGAATGTGCCTCTTAAGATATCACCCTCAGACCGCTTCCTCCCTGACATTCTCGCCTATAGAATCCATTCCCAGGCCTCTCCTCTCACTCCTCTTGCCTTTTCTTTCTACACCAACCTATTGTGCCTCTGATTGACATCTCCTGTTGGGTGTCCTGTAGCATCCCAGATGCAACATATTCAAAACCAAATCCATTCTCTTTCCTCGCAAACTTGATAAGGATACTGTCCCCTTCCCATCCTCCCAGGCTGAAAACTCAGGCATCATCCGTGACTCTCTTTACCCCCCAGCAAATCCATTCCATTTCTAAGTCCGTTCGATTCTACTTTCCCAGCATCTCAAAGTGAAACCCCCTTTCTGTTGCCACTGCTGCTCTCTTCACCAGAGCCTCTGCCTTTCCCAGACTGTTACCAAGGCTCCTCACTGGGCTGTTCAGCCTCTCTGCCCTAACTCTCCAGTCTGAGACGAAAGTGATGCCAGCCTCACCCCCCAGAGTCCAACACAGATGGGTCACTCTCTGGGGATCAAAATCCTCTACTAGGTACCGGTATCTAATCCACTTCAGCCCCTTAGCCTGGCATTCAGCACCTCACCTACCAGGCTCCAAGGCTGTCAGTCATATTTTCCATTATTCCTTCCAATCCTCCTTTCCCCACGGCACAACTGAACTTTTTCTCTGGAAAGGTCTTGTGTGTTTTTGCTTCTGAACCTATGCTCCTTCTCTTTCTTCCCCTGAAACACCCTTGCTCCTTTTCCATCTATTCAAATGTTGCTCATCTCTCAAGTTCTCCTTTATAAAGCCTCCAAGAGTCCCTCTCCCCATCCAGCCAAATGGACCCTTGGTCTCCTTTGTAATTCACTGTGATAATGAATGTGAGATGGGGAAGAGACATTCCCCATGGTGCCTCAGCTTCCTCGTCTTCAAACAAGGATAATTAATAATGCCGCCTTTATAGAATGGTGCCAAGGATTACATGAATTGATATATTTAAACCTTTTAGTGCCTGACATAAAGGCAAGTGCTCACGTGTGTCAGCCGTCTTTGTTATCATATTGCTCCGCACCGTGTTTGTGCTTCTTTATAATATTAATCTTACACTTTCTTGAATTAAAGTCATCTGGAGATTTATGTCCACAATCCATCATCTGAAATACTTTAGGGCCAGATGTGTTTTGGAATGTGGCAATTTACAGATTTGGGAAAGACTTCATTCACACTGTGTAGACCATGCTTGCTGCAGTGGGGTCTGGGACTCCACCTGTAACGTATCTACTAAACAGGAATGTTGCTGTGGGAAAAGTACAATGAACCTCACCTTGGTTCAGATCGGATTTTGCTACTGAGTGAGTTCAAGTCTGATGTGCTGCTAAGAGTCAGAAAACACTCCGGCTTTCAGGGCCGTCTCAGTTCAGAACTGCAAGCTTGAGGGCAGCCCCTTCAGTTTACTCCCCTTTAAATCCGCAGCTGCACCTGGCACTGTGCCTGGCACCTAGTAGGCATTCAACAAACTTTTGTATCATTGAATCAAAGTATTTGCTACATTGCTAACAGCTGTGCTGCCACCACTAGAAATGATTATGCTTTTGTCAAAAAGAGTCATGACAATACTGAACCTAGTTTAAAACCGCCCTGTTTTCTAAAATCGTACAGAACTCTTTCTCATGGGCAGTTTTACAAATATCATATGGTCTTCAAAATCAGTGCTTTGCGAATTCTAAAGTGCATATAAATCACCTGGGGGATCATGTAAAATGTGGAAACCAATTCAGCAGGGCTGGGCATGAGATTTTGCAGGTTAAACAAGCCCCAAGGTAACACTGACACCGTGCTTCGTGGGCCACATTGAGGAGCAGGGTTCTAAATTAACAAGGTTCTGAATTTCCAACCAACCTTGGCTTACTCAGAAACGGTCACTTAAAAAAAATCTGCTCCTGGATCATTTCGCCTAAACTAGATGGGCCTGTGGTTTATGTACATCACAGATCAGAGATTCGGCACATTCCTGAGTGTCGGAGGATAAGAGGCTTCATCAAGGCCAGCAAGGAGGGCCGTGTGGTCCCTGCCATCGCCCTTGGTTGCGAGCGTCCGCCCTCTTGCTAACCAGAGCGAGCAGCTTTGCCTCTGTCGCTCCCCAGGGTGACAACAATGTCTAAGAGTCTGCACAATAAGACCCCCTAACTCTTCATCTTGGAGCTCAAGCCAGGCCCTCACTTATCTTCTACTTGTATTTCCCTTGATTCATAATAATTATTCACATCGCATACCATGGGGTCTTTATACTCGTTATGGGTAGAAGCACCTGCACGTGAATCCAGTGCCCTGAAGAAAGACAGTATCTCCAGAACCGCCTAAAGTCCTCTCTTGGAACGACAAGCTGGGCACCTTTCACTACTGGAATCACAGAATGCCGGATGATTCCCCCCATCTCTTCTTAAGGGAAAGCCAGAGGGATTAGGGAAGATACATCTCCCTATGACAACAAATAACTCTACACACTTTCAGATTTGCATCTGTAAAATGTTCTATGCAATAAAAAGCACTGTCTACAAACCATCAATCAAAACCCAGCATCAGGGGTGCTTCATGGTTCTCCAAAGCCCTCTTCCCATAGTCACTCGTGATTCCTCCACACCCCGTCACCCCAGCCCAACCACGATGCCCCAGGTCGGTCAAATGAAACCTCAGGCAGCGTTGCCGCTCCAGCTCACAGCAGCCTGGGAGCCACGCTGAGCTGGGTGGACAGCCTCGCTGCCTCTGCACCTGGTCCCAGCTACTCCAGAGCCCTCCCCTCAGGCCAGGCCCCGCAGTGAATGCGGGACAGGTTATTCCCTGGTGCGTGTAGTCTTGCTGGTCTGCTCTCAGGTCCCGTGTGGCCCACAGTGAGGGTTCCTCTCTTTGTCCTGAAGGACAGGACACTGTACTGGACATTGGTGGGCAAAGACAGACCCTCCAGAGCAGGGAGCTGTTTACCCTGGGGCTCTCCCTCCACAGGTCCCACTGGCCATCTGGGATCCCACCATCTGGGAAGCATGGCCCGGGAAAACTGAAGGCCTCTGGACACCCTCTTCCTTACCAGTAGCACACGCTGCAGAAGGTGATGGTGGCAATGACACTGAAGGGGAGCACATGCAGCACGTAGGCTAGCAGCATCTGCCACTTCTGGTACAGGCCATCCTCGCTCTCCTGATCGCTGACGGCTCGCAACGCAGGAACTGGGCATGGGAGGCAGGTTGCAGAACAGCCGGTCACCACACAGCTGGACGGGGAGGGGTGCTAGCCCAGGCTGAACTTGAGACCTATCAGCACTGGATGGTGAGGACCAGCTGGGGCCCCCTAGTCATGGAGAAAAGGAACCTGACATCCATAGAACTATAAATGCCCCCACCCCAGAAATCCACACTCTACCTGAATTACAATAGGATTACAAAAGCTGTCACAATTTATTTCCGTCTCTCTAAAGTGGGGGGGAGGGGTGTCACCACTTCAAGAACACACATGCAAAAGGGACACAAATGAGTGACGTGAGGCACTCTGTCCTCTTTTCTTGCAGGGTGTTGGCACAGAACATCAGGCAACTAGGTATTGCTTCTGGACTCCCACTGAGTTTGAAAACCAGGCGTTGGCTGTCCTAAAATAGGCTCCAAAAAGGACGTTAACAGTGCAAAGTTGACCAGGCATCCGGGCCCCCATGGGCTGTGCCTCCTAATGGATAAGAGAAGATACCAGGGCTGATCTTCTAAAAACCCTGCCCAAACTCTGCTGCATCATCTCCTCATAACTTCATGCTTCCCTGGATCCTCAGAGACCCTCAGGGAGATCCACTTGGAGAGCTAATTCCCACTAAGGTGTTACTAATTCACGAGTTACCTTGTCCCAGAGAGAGAACCCGGAGGGGGCCAGGCTGAGCTCAGAGAAGTACCCCTATAATGGTGGAGTCTCGCAAGGCGTCGGCTGGAGAAAGGAGATATTCAGGGAGAGAGAAGCTCCCGCGACCCCGGGGGCCCACCTCCGGGGCAGGGCACTCACACAAGTTCACAGCGTTGAGCATGCCCGTGTACGGGACGGCGCCCACAAACTGGTACAGGAGACCCACACGGTCCTGGATGGCGCCCTTTAGCACGTCGTTCTGGACCCGTAGAAGGAAGAAAACGATGAACAAACCCACGATCAGATTCTGAGTGAGACGCATAGTCACCGCCAGCTTGTTTCTCATTAAGTTTCTCATCACTCTCCTGAAAGCCAAACAACCCCGTTTTCATTGCTTTTTTTTAATGGGTGGATGTCTACCTATCTAAAATGGGGTGAGGCTCTTACCTCAAGAGAACACACAGTTTAGAAAGGGCTCCAGGAGAATCTTTGGTTTTGAAAGGAATCACTGGTAATGTTTTCAGGTGTTTTGTTCTTCCAATATCCTCCAAGGTTTTACGATACATTGCTGATTCTTTGTAGGCAGATTCAATCATCTGGACTCTCTTGTAGGTTTCTATTTCCCGTTCTTTGTTTTGGGTATCCACTGATGTCAGGTCCACTGAAATTTTTTTCCCACAAAAAAATGACCCATGTGTTTTTAAATGCCCATATATACACAGTGACTAATAATATATGTTCCATCATTGATTTAGGAGTGCTAACCATAATACCTCATCTCATCAAAATAATACCTGTTGTTAATCCCCACCTATAAAATCAGAATATTTTAAAGCTACCACAGCAGGGCCATGAAGATCCTGATAGGCCTGTCTGGGAGAATTCAGAAGTTCAGCTAATTTTTCTCTGACAAAGTAGAAGTGCACCATTTCAAGAGAGATCCCCGGGACTTTCCTTGTGGCACAATGGTTATGAATCCACCTGCCAGTGCAGGGGACACGGGTTCAAGGCCTAGTCCAGGAAGATCCCACATGCCGCAGAGCAACTAAGCCCGTGTACCACAACTACTGAGCCCGTGTGCCACAACTACTGAAGCCCATGTGCCTAGAGCCTGTGCTCCACAACAAGAGAAGCCACCGCAATGAGAAGCCCGCGCACCGCAACTAGGGAAAGCCCGTGCACAGCAACTAAGACCCAACACAGCCAAAAATAAATTTATTTTTTTTTAAAGTGAAGAGTAGTGGTAAAATGTTTAAAAAAAAAAAAGAGATCCCCCACCTCATTCTGATAGGTCATCTATGGCAAGTTAATTGGCTCGGCCAAATTAATTTTTTGAAGAGTAAAAACACCAAAACAAAAGGAGAAATAAAACCCACGTGTGCCGGTGTCATCTAGGCAGAAATCTGAGATGATAAAGTTTAGAAAACATATATGATGGGGACTGTGAAAGAAAAACTTACCATAAAAATCAAAAGGGTTTGAATGTTCGGGACAAGGGTAACCGCAGCCACTGAAGAAATGAAGCATCTCCACCGGAGTCCCGCAGAAAACCAGCTCTCCGCAGCTCAGAATGGCAATTTTATCAAAGAGCTGATTGAACGACAGACAGTGTTAGTGTGTAATCAGGTCACCACCTCCTTATGGAAAAGAAGTCTCAAGTGGTCAGTCCTTTGACTGTCTCAGCCATACATCAGTACTCTCACTGCGGCCATCAGAACCTCTCAAAATGCATCCCTCTTCCTTCCAGCCTGGGTTGCCACTGTGGGTCCTGCTGCCTCCCACCCTGCACCCAGCATCATGTCTAGGATAGAGGACAGCTCATGGAACGGGTCAGAGGACCTATAGGTTTGAGGCCCCACCGGGCCCCGGAATGAGTGACTTTGGACCGAAAAAATTTTTTAAAATCTCAGATCCTCATCTATAAAAGGCAAATAATAGCTCCCTAAAAGGATCCTAGGAGATTAAGGTGAGATTTTTGGGAAGGAACTCTATATGATTTAGTGGAAAAGCACAGACTTGAAAGCCAACTGGAATATGAATGCCAATTCCAGCTTTTTATTAACTGTGATATTGGCTCAATTTTGGATCATTTCTAAGTCTCACTCCTCCCCTCTGTAAAGTGAAAATGCTGGTACCCACCTCATAGGGTTGTTGTGTGGATTAAAAGAGCTAGTGTATAGAAGGTATTTGGTACGTGATAGGTGCTAAAAGAACTGAGTTTCCATCCTTGGCCCTTCCCATCAGGATTGCTCTGGTTTAAGTACTAACCTCTACTCCGAGATCCCCAGCCTGGCACACCTATACCCACCCTGGAAGAGCTGAGCTGGAACAACAGACGTCCCCCTCACCTGGAAGAGCTCGGAGCGGGGCTGGTGGATGGTAAGGATCACGATGCGGCCCCTGCGAGCCAGCTCTGCTATGAGGACAACGATCTGATTTGCAGTCACGCAGTCCAGGCCTGTGGTTGGCTCATCAAAAAGCATGACCTCTGCGGCAAAGGAAGGTCAGACATCTGAGTCACTGCCGAGCCTGGGCTCTGTGCTCTAGCCTCAGAAATTTGAACAGTTCCTTGTTGAGCTGTCTTATCCCATCCAAACAGTGTGCAGTGAGCAGTACTTTAGCCTGAGCCCAGGAGAAAGCACCTGACCTGGAAGGGCCCAACTCCCAGCTCCAGAGCACATCCCAGCCTGAATCCTTGAAGGGACAAGGCAGCAACCACGTCAGGCCTCTCGTGTGGCACTATAGACTGTTTGGGCTCCATCCAGGGGACCCTAACAGGGAACGAGGGCTGGCAGGCTGGCACCCAGGTGTTTCTAAAAGGCTGAGAGGAGGCTGGTTAAAAAGGCAAAATCTCACAACATGGATAGACCTAGAGATGATCACAGTAAGAGAAGTAAGTCCAACAGAGAAAGACAAATATGATATCACTTATATGTGGAATCTAAAATATGACATAAATGAACTTATCTACGAAACAGACTCACAGACACAGAGAACAGACTCGTGGTTGTCAAGGGAGAGGGGGAGTAGGGGAGGGTGGATCGGGAATTTGGGATTAGCAGATGCAAACTATTATACATAGGATGGATAAACAACAAGGTCCTACTGTATAGCACAGGGAACTATATTCAGTATCCTGTGATAAACCATAATGGAAAAGAATATGAAAAACAATGTGTGTATATGTGTGTGTGTGTGTGTGTGTGTGTGTGTATAACTGAATCACTTTGCTGTATAGCAGAAATTAAAACATTGTAAATCAACTATACTTGAATAAATCTTTTAAAAAGACATAATGTCACTTCATGTCTAGCACTTTGCAACACCAACTGCATCTTTGCACTGCAGAAAACTCTGACCTGTGAAACAAAGTCCGAGATGGGACAGGCATTTGGATTCTTTAGCGGGTTTAACTGTAGCTTATTTCTACCCAAAAGGTACAGGGTACTTTTTGTACCCTGTTCTTAAGAACATCCCTCTTATTTGTTCTGAAGAGCAGGCAGTCTTGGTCTACCCCAATGTGAAGAAAGTATCCAAATGTATCATGTCATCTTCCAAGTGTATGTAAGTGGCAAGGTTTCCCCAGACAGTGGGGAGAATGAAGCCAGGCAGGAGAGGCAGGTGACTGGCTACCCCATCTTGACAGCCCCTCCTTCCAATATATATACTTTCTCATGTATCACTTAAAATCCTATTTTAATTCCTGCCGTTTCATAAATACTTCTAGTCACAGCAAAACTCACTGGCTTTCCAGAGTAGACACAGTGGTGCTGCTCTAGTAAGAAGTAAGGAGGGACAGGACATTCATGGAAGACCCTAACTGAACATGAACACAAACGCAGTGCTTCCAAGTCCAACAGCTTTTTTGTACCTGGGTGATGGAATCGCATCAGGAACTACTTAGATTTCCAAAGAAACTGGGTCCCCAGTTTGAGAAACCTCAGTGACTTCAGTTCCCAACCAACCAAGCCCTTTCCAAATGGAGACTGTGAAGAAAGGGCTGAAAATGTCTGCAGACACATGGAAGATGACAGGCAGCAGCCAGTAGCAGTTCTGGGTCCCACTTACTGGGATCCTGGAGGAGCTGGGCTGCGATGGAGACCCGGCGCCTCTCACCATGGGAAATTCCCCCGAAGTTGTAGTTGCCAATCAGCCGATCTGCCACGTGGCTCAGACTCAGCTCTGCCATGACTGCCTCCACCTGTAAGAGACACAATGTCCAGGAAGGCTGGTCACTGCTGGGCTGTGTCCCGATTCATGGGCTGAGGATGGCAGGGGAGAGGCAACACACTTCCCTTGAGCGCTTGGGCCACTTCCAGACTCACCACATCCTAGGGAAAGCACGCCTATTACAAGAGAATCCAATTTGGTTTAAATCACAATATATGTATCAGATTAAAATAAATAATATTGACATGAATTTTTTTTCAGAAGTCCTTACGGCAACAAAAAACTGTTTCAACTTGCTTCAGGGAAAGTCAGCAGGAAACTATGCAGATTTTGTTGGACTCCTGTTTTCAGATGCTACAGTCAGTCCAGCCCATAGAGAAACCGCCCCCTAAGGCATAGTTACAATATAACTTATTTTTTTAGTCTTTGGTTTTTGAAACTTTATTATAATAAATGTTTTACGTGTAAAAAAAATCAATTTGGTTTGAACTAAACCTGGCTTCCCCTATGTAACCCAAATAAGTCCTGGAGTCCCATGTGGCCCAATCTCACTGTGGTTTTGCATCAAATATAATCCAGCTATCAAAAGTAATTAAAAATAAAGCCAATCTTTATTGGAATCTCTTTAAGGACTTTAAAAGGAACCCAGTTTATAACTTACAGACACACTTTTAAAAATTTCCTTTTCCCTAATTCTCCTCACTCTGCTTATCTTATACCCTTCAGCTCCCTGAAATCCTCTGCTTACTACTCAACTCCCCAAAACAATCATCACTAAAAAAAAAATTCTTTACTGACTCTCTAATCAAGAAGGTTGGCCTTTTCCCTCCCTCTCCCTCTTTCCTTCCTTAGCTTATCTCCCCACCAGAGACCCTTTCAAAAATCTCTATTTCTGGTCCTCCCCTGACTGAGTACCCCTATCTGCATTAGGCCCTGGGGAAAGCAGAGAGAAAGAGACTGGGAATACTTATATATATGATAATGAGTTTTGTTCCCATACATCTCTAATGAGATTGTGTTTCTTTTATAATGAAAAAAAGAGGACTTCCCTGGTGGTGCAGTGGTTAAGAATCCGCCTGCCAATGCAGGGGACACGGGTTCGAGCCCTGGTCTAGGAAGATCCCACATGCCGTGGAGCAACTAAGCCCGTGCGCTACAACTGCTGAGCCTGTGCTCTAGAGCCCGTGAGCCACAACTACTGAGCCTGCGAGCCACAACTACTGAAGCCCGTGCACCTAGAGCCCGTGCTCCACAAGAGAAGCCACCACAATGAGAAGCCCGCACACCGCAACAAAGAGTAGCCCCTGCTCACCGCAACTAGAGAAAGCCCACGTGCAGCAACGAAGACCCAATGCAGCCAAAAATAAATAAATAAATAATTTATTTTTTTAAATACCCTATTAAAAAATAACAACAGCAAACTAAACTGGAGTAGAGGGGATGATTTATGGAACAAAGTTCCAGAGGAGACAGGGAGTGGGATCAATAGATGATGCTTTGACCAAAAGAAAGGGATACACCTGAAATAGATACAAAGGAATAAGGAGGAGGTTAGAAATGCATATGTGAACCAGTATGATTGTCTCTTCTTGCCATCAGAGTGGAAGGATTCTGGAATTGAGCTTCACTTGACATGGCAAGGTTTATGTGTTCACCAGTCAGGGTAGATTCCTGAGTGTCCCTTTCATCTGCTCTGCAACAGCAAGAAAGGAGTAAAGCTTGCCCCTCCTGGCTCAGAAGCAATGGACAGGGGAGACATTTACTTCATCTGTTTCAGATGTCTCTGGCTAGAAGCCTCTCCCATGTTTTGCAAACACTGCTGGGAATAGAATTCAGAGTCTTGGAAGGGACCACTGGGATCATCAATCCTCTCCATGCTATGTGATTTCACATAAACTGATTCATTCCTCACATCAGCTCCAGGAGAGATGCATTATTACTCTATCTATTATAGAACAGAAAACAGATCCTCAGACAGGTTCATAGATTACCCAAGGTCACACCACTAGCAAATGGCAGAGCTGGGACTGAGAGTAAACTGTGCGGGTTCTCGAGTGGTCCAAGAAGCACAAGGGTGGACAAAGCCTGCCACATCAATCATGGCTTTACGTTCAGGTTCGCAGAGGACAAAAGCAGATCTGCTGCACTCTCTGCTCTGTTATCACAGGCACTTCCTTCTCCCTAAACTACTTTGTCGGGATTTTACATCCTGTGGACTGGATTTGCTCAGAAAGTACTCTCAAGCAGGGAGAACTTTATGATAGGAAACTCTGCAGGACACTTAGGGGTTGCCAGTGCCAGGGAGAGGGACCATTCACTGGGGGCAAATTTGCCATCAACCAACTTCAGGTACCTTGAATTTTCTAAATATTTATGCAAATGTGTGCATTTTCAGGGGAAAAGGTTCGGTGGCTTTCTCGGATTCTCTCCCTGGGGTATGGGATGTAAATGGATCACTCTCTCAAAAGAATCTGCTTATGACTTCATTTCTCCAACTCAAATACCAATGAGATCCTCTCCTACCCATTTTAGACACAAAAATACTAAAGCAGGCAGACAGGAAGCCTACATAGGGGCTCACCTGTCACTCACTGTCAGGGCAGCTAAGTCATGTGAAGATGCCTGTGCCTCCCCGTGGGCCAAATTCCGACCTCTGTCTTCTCAGACCACAGTGAGGCCCAGGGAGGCATGATGGAGCCAGAGGACCTGGGTCCATGTCCCAGCTCTGCCAGTCCGAGGTGTGGGATCTTAATATCCTTGGGGGTCAGTTTCTTGATCTGAAAGTTGGAGATAACGCCTCCCTCATAGAGCTGATGCCAGAATGAAATGAGATGTGTGTGAACAAGGCCTGATGGAGGCCAGCCACATACGAGAGCCCAGAGAATAAGCTGGTAGAATAGCAAGAACCTCGCAATGCCTTCTGAGCACTCTAAGGTAACCTCCAGGTAGGAACAGGGCTCTGTGAGGCTAATGGTCTTTCTTGAAGGTTCCTCTGGAGTGAAAGCTATGCTCCAACACGTCCAGGACTCTGAATCAGAAGAATGCCCTTTCCTGACTTGGCATGACAACAAACAAGCCTGCTGGTACTCTGGGCACAGTTCAGACCTGGCTGCACTGGCCAAGCCCTGTCTGAGAGTCCAGCACCAGGGACAAAGAGGAGTAACTCCCTGGTGACAGGCTCAGAGGTGCCTGATAAAAAGGGAGTAACCTACTGCCCCTTCAGCTGAGATGGAGGATTCCCTTGGATCCTCAAAGGCATTAAAGGAAGGCTAGCTTTGAAGCCTGAAGTGCAGGTGTAATCTGTGTGCCCAGGAGGAACCTTCACTGAGGCCTCAGAGTGGTGAAGCCTCTGAGGCAGACGTCACCAGTGATCTCCGGCACCTCTGAGAGCCAGTTTCCCAGAGAACTGTGCCTGCTTCGCAGGTGTTACGTTGACCTGTCCTTGGTCGTATGTTTCCAGCCCAGACAGAAACGAGGCAATGTTTCCAGGTAAGGCCCCTGTGAGTTTACTCGCAGCCTCTTCCAAATCAGGTCCACTTAAAGAAATAGATTGGAACTTAGAGTTGACAATTCAATAGTTCCTCCTTCACCAACTGAATCCAGTTTGGATGAGGCACATTCAAGACGCCTCAAAGAAAGTTGAGAAAAATCTCAACAGGGCTGCAGGGCGACACACAGTGAGGAAAATAGCCATATCTGTTCAAACACAGAGCTCTCAGGACAGCGCCACCCAACAGAAATATCACGCAAGCCACATTTAGAATCTAAATACTTCAGTGGCCACATTTTAGAGAGTGGAAAGAAACAGATGAAATGAATTTTAGTGGTATAATTTCTTTAACCCAATACAACCAAAATATTTCCATTTTGACCAATAATCAATATCTTAAAAATTGTTAATGAGACGTTTCCCATTCTGCGGTTCCAGACTAAGTTCCTGAAATCTGGTGTGTATTTTACCCTCACAGCACATCTCAAGTAGGTCTAGTCAGTTTCAAGTGCCCCAAAGCCACCTGGGACTAGCGGCTGCCAGCGCAGCCCTTGACTCTTAAAGGGTGGAGAGCGAAGGGGAGGAAGGGGCAAGCGGAGGGACGAGGGGGTGCAAAGCCACAGCGGGGTGATCCCTTGGGTGGCCCCGGGGCGGTACCCACCTTCTTCTGGAAGAAGCCCTGGGAGCCGCCGCGGATGGCCAGCAGCGCCGTGTAGCACAGCGTCTCGCGGACCGTGAGGCTGCTCAGCAGAGTGTCGCTCTGCAGGGGAGGGATGTGTCAGCAGCCCCCTCGCTGGCTGCGGAGCCAGCGGGCAGCCGGGCAGGCGCCGGGGACGCGCGCACCTGCAGGACGTAGGAGAAGCAGTCCTGGAACTGCTCCCTGCGCAGCGCCCGGCCGTTCACGAACACGTCCCCGAGCAGGGTCCCCGTGCGCCGCAGCCTCCCGGACATGGCGTCCAGCAGGGTGGTTTTCCCCGAGCCTGGGAGGAGACAAGAGAAGGTCCTGGAGGAGGCCCTGCACGAGGCCTCGCGGGAACTTCCCGAGACCCTCGGTGAACCCGCGGTCCAGCCCTGACTTGTTCTCTCTTTGGCCTCATGGGACAAGCTCATGGCTGGAATGAGTCCTTCCAGCTTGTCTCCTCAATGAGAGGGGACAAGCTGTTTCTCTCCTCCACGTCAGGACTGGAGGAGCTTTGTCCTCCTGTTTGTTTGTTTTTAAAGCTGCTTGAGGCTGAAAAAGAAAATACAGGATCAGAATAAAAGGAAAACCAGGGTTCTTGGAAACGTTTGGATCCTAGGACATCTGAATTTGTTTCTGTGACCCCCTGGGATCCTCTGGTGGTTCCTGAATGTAGGCGACACCGCCCAGAGCCTCGCTGACTTAATCAAGTGTGGTCTGAGGCCGAACAGCCTCAGCTCCACCTGAGAGCTTTTGCTAGAAATGCAGAATCTCAGGCCCCAACTCCTAACCCGGATTCTGCTTTTTACAAGATCCCTGGGTAGTTCTCCTGCATGTTAGAGTTTGAGAAGCACTAGCTTAGCGAGTCCTTTGGTTAAAACCAAGTTGGCCTCAGCCTACACTGAGAGCCTTGGGCATAATAACCCAGCTGGCTGTTGCTAAGGACTTGCCCACAGAGGAGGTGGGATGAACTAACTACCCTGTGCTGAGGTGACTGGAGGGTGAGGTTTCTCCTGGTTTGCTTTTTCTAGGGTTACAGTGATCCTTCAGGGTAGGACACCAGCTGGCCCTTCCCATACACAAGCTTACATGGGCCCAGAGAGTTAATGGAGACAGGAAGAGGAGTCACCAGGCCTTTCCTGACCAAGGCTTTTAAGCAGTTAGAATGAGTAACAGGAAACAGGCAGGAGGTTCTGGGCTGTCTGAGAAGATGGCAATAGAATTCTACTGAGGATGTGATGACTTGCGCAAAACCAAAGAAAAGACCTTTTGTTCAAATATTTTAAAGAAACCGCTGGTTGCTCTGAGGGGTGCAAAGATGTATAAGCCAAGCTCCTGGAGCAGTGGTTTTCTTATCTAACCCACGACTGACACAGCTCAGAGTCAGCCCCACTATGTTCAGGTAGAGGTCAGCGTGGGGAAGGGGACAGAGTTTTTGTAAAGAAACAAAATGTGACTTCACTGGGGTTGTCTTTCAAAATGTGCTCTGCAGTGTCCCAGTCACGATATTAAGCCTTGTCTGTGGTTCTTCTAACTTCTAATGTAGCCTCCCTAGCCTTACATTTCTGGGATCCAATCTCAACTCTGACAGACCTTCCAAAGAGCCTGTCACCTGGATTCCAGTTCCACCACTATCTCAAAACTAGCCTCCTTCTTTGTTGCCAAATCCAGTAGATGCTTCTCTGTATGTTGTCTGACTTCCCAGCAGCAGCTGATACTGTTGCTTGCCCTTCTCTGTCAATCTCTCTCCCTTGGCCTTGAGGCCACCTCATCCTCTTGGTTTAATCCTGCTGGTCTGGCTGCTCCTTCTCAGCCTCTTGTGGGTGACCCTCAGGGTTCCTCTCATGTCACACATCCTCACTGCGCAACAGTGAGCACCAACTTGCTAGACAGCATGTGAGGGAGCCACTTCGGAAGTAGCTTCTCCAGTCCCATTCAAGCCTTCAGATGACTGCAGCCCCAGCTGACATCTGACTACCACCTCATGAGGGACCCCACACAGAAGCATCCAACCAAGGCACTTCCAAATTTCTGACTTGTAGAAACTCTGAGAGATAATTAATGATTTTTATGAAGTCACTTAGTTTGGGGATCCTTTTTTAAACATAGAAAAAGGTAACTAATATTATCCTTTTTTGAACATGTGTCAAATACCTATTAACTCATTAATGAGGGTACCAGCAGGATGACCAAAAAGGATTCATATCCTCATTCAAAAAAGGATATAAGGGACTTCCCTAGTGGCGCAGTGGTTAAGAATCCACCTGCCAATGCAGGGGACATGGGTTCAATCCCTGATCCAGGAAGATCCCACATGCCGCAGAGCAACTAAGCCTGTGTGCCACAACTACTGAGCCCACACACTGCAACTACTGAAGCCCACACGCTCTAGGGCCCACATGCCACAACTACTGAGCCTGCATGCCTACAGCCCGTGCTCCACAACAAGAGAAGCCACTGCAATGAGAAGCCCATGTGCCGCAACAAAGAGTAGCCCCCGCTCACCACAACTAGAGAAAGCCCACACGCAGCAACAAATATCCAATGCAGCCAAAAAAAAGAATGCTTTTAGTTTTACAAGATGAAAGGTTGTGGGGATGGATGGTGGTGATGGTTGCACAACTGTGTGACTGTATTTAATACCACTGAACTGTACAGTTTAAAATGGTTAAGAAGGTACACAAAAATATACTCAAAATAGCTTAAAGCCTTAAATACAAGACAAGACACCATAAAACTCCTAGAAGAGAACACAGGTAAAATGTTCTCTGACATAAATCGCAGCAATGTTTTCTTAGGTCAGTCTCCCAAGGCAAAAGAAGTAAAAGCAAAAGTAAACAAATGGAACCTAATCAAACTTATAAGCTTTTGCACAGCAAAGGAAACCATCAACAAAACAAAAAGACAACCTACAGACTGGGAGAGAATATTTGCAAACGATTCAACCAACAAGAGCTTAATTTCCAATATATACAAACAGCTCATACAGCTCAATATCAAAAAACAAACAACAATCAAAAAATGGGCAGAAGACCTAAACAGATATTTCTCCAAAGAAGACATACAGATGGCCAACAGGGACATGAAAAGATGCTCAACACAGCTAATTTTTAGAGAAATGCAAATCAGAACTACAATGAGGTATCGCCTCACGCCAGTCAGAATGGCCATCATTAAAAAGCCTACAAATAACAAATGCTGCAGAGGGTGTGGAGAAAGGAAACCCTCCGACACTGTTGATGGGAATGTAAATTGGTGTAACCACTATGGAAAACAGTATGGAGGTTCCTTAAAAAACTAAAAATAGACAACCTAAGTGTCCATCAACAGATGAATGGATAAAGATGTGAGATATATATATATATAAAATATAAATATAAAAATACTCATACATACACACACACACACACACACACACACACATGACATAATGGAATATTACTCAGCCATAAAAAAGAGTGAAATAATGCCATTTGCAGCAACATGGACAGACCTCGAGACTATCATACTAAGTAGGACAGAGAAAGACAAAAATCATGATATCACATATGTGGAATCTAAAAGATGACACAAATGAACTTATTTACAAAACAGAAACAGACTCACAGACATAGAAACAAACTTATGGTTTCCAAAGGGGAAAGGGGAAAGGGGAAAGGGGAAAGGGGAAAGGGGAAAGGGGAAAGGGGGAGGGATAAATTAGGAGCTTGGGATTAACAGATACACACCACTATATATAAAATAAACAAGGGGACTTCCCTGGCAGTCCAGTGGTTAAGACTCCACGCTTCCACTGCAGGGGGTACAGGGTCGAACCCTGATCAGCTAACTAAGACTCTGCATGCCTCATGGCGTGGCCAAAAAAAATAATAAAGTAGATAAAATAAACAACAAGGACCTACTGTATAGCACAGGGAACTATATTCAATATCTTATAATAACCTATAATGAAAAAGAATCTGAAAAAGAACATATATATAACTGAATCACTTTGCTGTACACTTGAAACACGTTATAAATAAACTATACTTCAATAAAAAATAAATTAAATAGTTAAGATGGCAAATTTTACATTATGTATATTTTACCTCAATTAAAAAAAAAAGGAAAAAAGGGTTAACGCCCTACAGGGCCATAAAACTGACCTTTGGGTTTATCCTCTCTAAATGGACAGAAATCACCTGTAACTAAACAGTCTTCTGCAAGGGAGCATGCAGCCTAGAGTCTAGGTCCTAAATGATCAAAAATAATGAGTCAAATAAAATTACCTTCCCCTGGAGTGTTGGTTGACTGTAGACAGGCTTACATTATGCAGACCATTCTCTAGTGAGACTTTGAACACCTAAGTCATCTTTTGCCTCACTAGTAAAGATTTGATAAACAATACTGCTTTAGATGAGACACCAATGAAATCATGTTATTTTCTGAAAAACTAAGAGTAATTCATAGAATTAATTCATTTGCTTAATCATTTATTCAGCAAATACTTATTAAGCACCAACGATGTGGCCAGCCCTCTCCTAACTGTTGAGGATACAGCAGGAAAAAAAAAAAAAGACCAAGCTCCCACCCTCAGGGAACTTGCAGTCTACCTTGAATTCATGTTCAGTATAAAAGGATGGACAGTCATAAAAGCATGATAAGGTATCATCAGACACCAGCCCATGAGGCCCTAGAACAGGGGGCTCCACCCACTGTTCTGCTGAGATGTGCATGAAGATGTACATTGGCCTGTGGGACACACTTCTGAGAAGTGGGTTCAATTCCTTGTTGTGCTGCATGCCACCCTTTTTTATCCTACACAAGGAAGGAAACAAGTGACACATTATTATAGGAATAACTCAGCTTTTCTTTTTAAAGAAGTATAATTACCAAAAGGAAAATTAGGATGACCCTGGATGTTATGGTACATGCATACAATTAGAAATGGTTAAAAATTGTACAAAGAAAATAAAAGGAGGGACTTCCCTGGGCCCAGGTTCAATCCCTGATCAGGGAACTAAGATCCCGCAAGCCGCGTGGCGTAGCCAAAATAGGAAAAAAAAAAAAAAAAGGAAATCTCAGGGAAGTGTAACCATTCTCGCCAGTGAATTCCTTTTCATTTCATCTTAACAACACTACTGTTACCATCCAGCTGTCCCCCCACTGCAGCAGGGGAGTGGCTGTGGATTTAACTCCCCAGGTCGAAAGAGGCTAACCATGCTGAACTTTTATCACAGACTTACATTGCACACCTCTGTTAAAGAGAGCAATGCAAGTGAAGACTGGCAGGAAGTGTCAACAATTGGCAAGCAAGAACTCCATCAAGAGGCTCCTGGGAAGCCAATTTGTCCGAATCTTTCAACCTTAAAACGTGCAGGATAGCCTAGTGTAGTGGACCCTGTGATGTGCCACACAGATTCATTCCCTCTTCAGGGCCAATGCACCCATCCCCCCATAGCTGTGCATCCTCAGCTGTGACCTTCACAGGGCATTGCCCCAGCCTCAAGGGGCTGCCTCCCCGGAGGCTCCACCCTCCCCAGCAATGACTTGCTGATGCAGGGAAACAGGAGGGGAAGAATGAGGTGGGAAACGGGCACATAGATAGCCTCAGTGGAATCTGTGATATTTAACTCCTTTAAAAAAACAAAAAAGGATCTTAAGTAAATACGGTATAATGTTAAGATTTGATAAAGCAGAGGTTAAGACACGAACATTCTTTATTTACTCTCTATCTTGCCTGTGTGTTTGAAACATATCATAATTTTTAAAAGACCAATGAATATGGGGATAAATGGGCATCTTTGTGCTTATTTAATTCCTTTTCCCATCTCCAGGCAGGAAAATTGTGTTTACTGAGCACCCCTATATGCCAGGCACTGTGTTAGGTGCTTTCCAAACTGAAATATGAATTAACTTACATGTTCGGCAGGACTTCGTTTTTTTCAAGGATCTTCCTAAAGATTACACGTTAGCACCAGGTTCTATTCACAGTCACACAGGCCATCAGATTTCATTCTAATATCAGACCTGTGGCCTCCTTGGTACAACGTGAACCTGTTTCCTCAATGTGGTGTTCAAATCAAGCCACAGACTCTTTCGAGTCCTCGTGGAGGATTTAGGGGACCCCCCCCAGCTTACCTGAGCTCCCCAAGATGCACATGATCTGCCCACTCTCGACGTACAAGGAGACATCCTTGAGGATCTGCCTGGTCCACTTCTGTCGACGAGACGCGATGTCCCACCAGGGCCCCACGCGCTGGCTTTAAAGGAAACCCCGTGAGGGAAAGGCAGCATGGGGTTCTGGAAGGGTCCAGCCCCTTGTCCCCCAGCACCGATCCCAGCTCTGCCCAGCCCAGGTTGTCTCTGGACAGGCTCCTAAGTGTGTTTTAGCCTCAGTGTCCTCCTCTGTAGACCCTGGCAGGTAGTGACAGAAGATCATCTCTATAAAGCACCTGTCTAGCAGCTGCTCTGAACACCAGCTCTCTCTGGCTGGCTGGCAGATGGCAAACAGGACACTGTTAATTCCTTCGGTTGACGCTGCGTTCCTTCACCCGGTTTCATTACACCTCATGCTCCCAGCACCCCCGTTCCCCAAGCGCTCGCCATCCAAGTAGGGAAGGCCATCAACAAGGGAGACACGGGGGGAAGGGGCATAAAGCAGGGGAGGGGGGCAGAGCACAGTTGCTGCATCTGTCGTTTGTCATAGCTTCCAGTCCTGCTGTGGACAGAGGGGCTGTTCACCATGGCCCCTCACTTCCCTCTGGCAGCCCTTCCCCTCTCCTCTCTCTACCTCCACCCACTAGAGAAGGAGCCCAAGCCTCCATGCATGCCCCCCCTTAGTGAGGAAAGCCAGCAGAGGGCAGGGAGGCCCACTCACCTCAGGCCATGCCTGTCCCTGACCACAGCTCAAAGCTCCCAGCAGATGAAAGAGGCACTGGCCTTACCTGACACTGTAGGAGGCATGGAGAATGCCCAGGCTGTGTCGAGGCTTAGAAGCAGCTGCAGGAACCTCCTCTAGGGAGCACTGAGAGCTTCTGTTTACCTGGAGTTCCGAGGACCCCGCAGGGGTCAAAAAGTGGAGTTCACTCATGGCTAACGGGCCGCAGAGACAGGGGAATTCTCTCGCCTGACCCTCCCTGGGGCGGCTTCAGCCGAGGAGCCAGAGGCAGACAGTCCCGCCTGCCCCTCACCTGGCCCTGGAGCCCCTCCTCAGGCCTTCCCCGTGGCGGGCCTGGGCTTTGGCCGTGGATGCCATTATCTGATGTACCTTTAGCCAGAGTGTGTCTGCGTGTTATCTCGGCAGCGGGCAGAGCACACAGCCCGTGTTTGTGGCAGGGCTGGCCAGAGAGGAATGCTGGGAGCCAGACCAGAGGTTGCCTAGCTCTGGGAGACAGAGAACATTGGCCCTGGCCGGCAGTGGTTAAGTCCAAAGGAAGCTGCAGAGACAGGCGCAGACACCACTGGGCCCCATGGCTGAGGAGGCCCCACAGGAGACAGGGCTGGGGGACAGGGCTGCTCCCCAGGATGACTCGGTGAGTGATGGGGAGTCACCACAGTCCTGGTGGGAGGGGGCACATTGGACCTTTCTCTCCCTCAGGAACTTTCGGTCCTAAGTCACCAGCAGGACCACAAGCAGAGCGAGGACGTGACAGCAGGACTCCACTTCCTGGGCATCAGAAGGCTGAGGGGAGCAGACTCAGGGGCCAGGGGTTGGTGGGGGGCCTCTGAGGTCCCTTCCTGTCCTAAGACGTGCTCCTACAGGGAAATGATGTTCTTGTTTGCGACCTGAGCCGATCTGGCTTCTTTCCAAATGAGACTCCATCACGGAAATGCGCTCGCACCTCGCGGGGATGTTGCAGTGTCTCCTCTGTCCGTGTGGCTGTCAAGTTCAGAGCCTCAGTGGCAGCAAACTGATGAGACAGGATGGCAGAGGACTCTGTGGGAACATCAGAATTTATGCTCCAAATACAGCAGGCGGTCGTAAGATCCCGGAGAGAGCTGGAAGGAATACACGACGCGAGGGGGCCAAGAGGTACAGGGTCTCCGCCGTCATTTTACATGAGAAATGTTTGCCTGAAAAATGGCCTTTGACTGAAATCAGGATGTGGGTGGGGTTTGAAGCAAGAAGTGAAATCAGAAGACAGAAAGGAAGCAGATGCCCACCTTCCACGCCCACCTCATGCCACTGTCCCATCTGTCTTCTCTGGCTGTGGGTGGGCTGAGGGGTGGGGACAGAAAGACATGAAGGGCCACAGGCCACCTGGACTGGCCTTGAGTGGCTAGGACCTGACTTCAGCCAGGGCTCGGGAACCCACCACTCCCAGTCAGCTCTGCAGACACAGCAGGTGACAAGCTGTGCTCTGGGAACACCCCCCGGGGCCGACCCTGCCGGGAAAGGATTCCTAAGAGCCGTGGCTGCAGTGCTTGCTCTCAGCCTGAACAGGAGACAAAGTCCCCCGTGGCTTTGGGGACACTTTCTAGAAGGTCTGACAATTCAGCCACCACCGCTTGGGATGCAAAGAACTGCCCGAATCTGACATCCAGGAATGTGTGCGGGCCCTGCCATTTCCAATTGCCTTTTCTCCACTCCCGTTATTCAAGGTGCCAAGCGACAGTTTGCCCCTAACATTTATGGAGCCTGGAATAAGAGGCTGAGGGCTATGTACCCTATGTCTAGATATTTAAAAGTTACCAGTCAAGTTAAAAGCTATTAAATAAAATAGTTTTTAATCCCCTTAGCTTGACATACCTTCTTCACAATGTGCAAGGCCAGGTGTAAATTGAAAAATTCTAGGATTTGTGGCTTCCAGCCCAAGCCACAGCCTGTCTCCCTTATCTGCCCACACCCAACGCCACACATGACCACACACACCCCTACGTGGTCACCCCATCCTGCCCACCCACATTCCATCCATACCCTCCACAAACAAATGCCCCTCTGGCCTGGGGTGCCCAGGAGGATAGGCCTGAGACGAAGTTCATGCAGCCCTGGGAGTGGGCTTGTGGCCACCTGCACAGGGAATTCTGGGGTCGCAGGTACGTAGAATGGCAGGCGCCCTCGGCCCATAGGCTCTTCAGTCTGTGGGCAAAAGCCCGTCCAGAAGAGGACAAGAGGGACTGAGGCCTGTGTGTGGAGTCCTCAGCATGACACTACTTTTCCAGGGCACGGGTTCCTCATCTCAGAGCAAGGAACTTGGGTTCTGCGCTCCCCGAGTTTCCTTCTCTATGCTCCTGACTCAGGAATCTGATCAGAAGTTAATACAAGGAGAAATTACAATGTAGCCCAGCAGCAGCCGAGCTGGTTACCTACAAATAAACCTGCTTTTGCTTTTCTGGGTGTCACCTGTCAGAAATTCAAGTGATGTTCTGACAGTCATACTGATTAAGATGTCAGCTGAACAGATATTTAAGCATTTGAAAAATACAGAGAGTTTGTCAAAACCTCAGGAAGCCTCTAACAAATCCTTCCTGGGAGCCAAGGAAAATATTTCAAAATGGAACAGAGGTGGTCCCCAGCCTAGCCACGAATTCTCTTCTTCTGAAAGTTGAGTGTTCTACGCAGCTCTGGATAGCACAGGCCCTTGCTGGTGGCCGGGGCCCCTGGCTGGCCTGCGCCTGCCGACTTAGCCCAGGAGCAGGGAGCATGCACCTCTCTCCTTTCTTTCATCTGTCTTCCCATCTGACACCTCTTTCCCCAGGGCCCCAGCATCCTCCACCTCCTCCAAGCTCCCACCTGGAGAGTAGAAGCCTCTAGGCTTAAGGTCACCACCACACACTGCTCCAGACTCCAAAGTGTCCAGCCCTCCTTTCTCAGCAGCACCTCTACCTCCAAATCTAACCTGGGGAGATTCTGGCCCAGCTGTTTGTTGCAGAAGCAAATTCTGAGCTAATTCATACCTTCTACAATTGACTAATGTTCCTCCTGCAGATATTTACCTTTTAAGAACAAACAAGCAGGATGCATGTTAGCCCAAATGAGTCTCTCAGCAATGGACAGACTTTCTGATGGTTTAAGCAAATACAATAGGAAAACTAGGCAGTGGGAATGCCCGTTGTGCAGGTGGTGACTGAGGGGCAGGGCTGCAGGGCTGACCCGCCGGAATCCAGAGCTACCCATGACCTCCCCACCAGCTTCATTCTCCATCTCTGAGGGCGTGACCCTCTCGCCTCCTGCAGCTGGGGGTCGAGGTGAGAGCGGAACTCTGGACTTCTCCTCAAGGACACACTCTCTCAACTTGACAACATATTTTGAAATATTTCAGACAAAGCAGTTTAAAGAATGGTGAACTAGGGCTTCCCTGGTGGCGCAGTGGTTGAGAGTCCGCCTGCCGATGCAGGGGACGCGGGCTCGTGCCCTGGTCTGAGAAGATCCCATGCCGCGGAGCGGCTGGACCCATGAGCCATGGCCGCTGAGCCTGCGCGTCCGGAGCCTGTGCTCCGCAACGGGAGAGGCCACAACAGTGAGAGGCCCATGTACCGCCAAAAAACAAAAACAAAAACAAGAATGGTGAACTCCCATACCCATCACAAATTACCAATAGCTTTGAAGCCCATCCACTCCCCCTACCCACCGTGGACCCTTCCCTCCTGTAACCCTTCCTATACCCCAAAGACAGTCCTTCTGCTGACTTAGCTGTTGATCTTTCCTATGTTTTTCTATATAATATAGGATCTTTACTGTACTAGTTTAAACATTAAACAAAGTAAGGAGCTACGGTCTGCTGTTTCCACACTCTCCCAGAACTCTGGGGGCTCCTCACAGTGAGCCTGCAGCAGACTGTCCCCCGGATTTACTTCCCTCCACTTCCATTGGTCTCAATGTCCTTTTCAAGGACCTTTTACCTCCAACATTGCAGGGATGCTTTGACAAAGACTGCTGGATGTTATTTTCACAGAAGTCACAAGCCATGTTGTTGCCACATAAAGCACACGGACGCTGTGGAGACAGTGAAAATATAGCCTGATTGGGTGCTCAAGGTCAGCCTGCCTCTACGTCTGCCTGTCTTGCTCCATCCTCATCACCTGTCTCATCCACTGAAATCTAAGCTTCTCAAAGACTGTTCTTTTCACAGTCACACCCCAAACTCAAGACTAAAGCATGATGTGGGCCCCCATAAGTATTTGTTGGATGCTTGATTGATTGATTGAAGGAACACATCAGTGGGGGAATGGCAGCTCTGAGGGGAGATCGGAATCAACAGGAACTTATCAACAGGAACTTATTAATGAATGTGTACTTTCCCCTGCACTGCTGCAATGAAAGAAAAATTGAATATGTTAAAAAAAAATAACAGAAATCTTATGAGGCAGGTTCTTCCTTGCTTGGGCCTCAGTGATTTAAATGATTGAATTAATAAAACAGAAGGAACTCAGATCTGCAGATGGTTAATATCATTCGAAGTTATCAGCTGATACCATGAAGCATTGATTTGTTTGATGTACATTCAAATAAAGCAGCACTCCAAAAACAGCAACAAGATGGTGATGAGGAGGAGGATGACAACGATGGTGATGACAGGGACTTCCTCTAAAATCTCCCAACAGCATTTTGAAGAGCTTTGTTGTGAAAAATCGTTACCAAGATAAGATGCAACTCCTCTAATGGTAGTGTCTTCACAAGTACCGAGCACTAGCTTGTTGACAGCGGTCTTCCTCTCACATGCTGGGTATGGAAAGTCTGTTTGGCATCAGGAGATACTAAGCCAGATGCAGGGAAGAGAGAGTTAAAGGCCAGCCCCCAGCCCAGGTCTTCTCTGAGCACAGAGGCTCACGAAGCTCTCTCCAGTCCAGGGTCTGGGTCTCTTCCAAGAGAGATCTGCGTTCAGCTTCCAGCAGCCTGCGGTTGAGCTTCTCTGGGGCCAGAGGCTGTGCTGGAGGGAAGCCCCAAAGCTCTCTCTGCAGGGAAGCGGAGCCCTGCCCTCATGGATGCTCCTGTTTTCTCAGAGCCCTTGGGTTCCTCCTGCAAATCCATCTCTTGTCCACTCGGAGCTCACCCACGCTAGCTCCTGCTCTCACCTCTCTGGGTCTCCTCTCTCTGTTTTCTCCTATGTCCTCCTCCTTCTGAAGGAGCCCCTCACCTGTCATGTCTCCCGGCAGGGCCTCCAGGACAGCGTGTTCTCCTCTGAAAGTGACAACAGCCTGTACTTCACCTACAGTGGCCAGTCCAATACCTTGGAGGTCCGAGATCTCAGCTACCAGGTAGAGGCACACCTGAGTGCAGGTGGGAGGAGCAGGCAGGGAGGGCCAAACAATTCCCCAAGTGGAAGGGAAGGGTGAACCCAGCTGGGGGCCCTCTGCCCTAAGGACGGAGTCCAGGCCACAGTGATACCTCACGTTTTGGCTGCAAGCACCACGGAGACGTCCGTCAACTACACATATTGGAGCTGGGGGTTGACAGACATGAAAAAGACAATGAGACCTTTGTTAAAACATAAAGCCAACCATGTGAGCCCGTGGGGGAAAATCTCTAAAACTCATTTTTAACTTTATATTTTGAAATAATTTTAGACTTTTGAAAAAGTTGCAAAAACAGTGCAGAGTTCCCATATACACTTTGCCCACCCTCCCCTAATTTTAACATCTTGCTTACCCGTAGCACAGTGATCAAAACTAAGAAATTAACCATGATATAATACGATTAACCAAACTACAGACTTTATTCAGATCTCATCAGTTTTACATACATATATACACATATGTGTGTGTGTGTGTGTGTGTGTATATATTTTTTCTTTTTGTAAAATGTACTTCCCTGGAGCTAATAAAATATCAGAGTGCAAGGACTGCTGCCCTTTCAGAGGCTGTCAGGAATCTCCTGGTCAGATTCTAGGACCCCTATTTCCCATGCCTCCCCAGGGCCAGATACGAGGTGGCCCAGGCAGAACATGCTGAGACCTGGGGTGGTAAACCTCAGAGGCCCAAGTCTGGCTTCCTGGGGAAGTGAGTTAGAACAAGCTGACAAGCCCCACCATAACCTTTCTCTGCTCTGCCACTTACTAGCTGTGTGAACTTGAGCAAGCTACTTCACTGCTCTGAGCCTCATCTGTAAACAGGGATTATAACAGTACATACGTTATAGTAGGTTTGCAATGAGGACTGAATGATAATGGATATAATAAGCAGATGAATACAATGCCTTGCACACAGTAAATGCCCGGTAAGTTATTAGTAAATTACTATTAAATAAAAACATTGTTTTGCTCCACGTTGTGTTTTTTTTTAAATTTTTTTATGTTGTGTATTTTTTTTTAGGCTGCATTGGGTCTTTGTTGCTGCACGCAGGCTTTCTCTAGTTGCGGCGAGCAGGGGCTACTCTTTGTTGTGGTGCGCGGGCTTCTCACTGCGGTGGCTTTTCTTGTTGCAGCGCATGGGCTCTAGGTGTGCGGGCTTCCGTAGTTGTGGCTTGCGGGCTCTAGAATGCAGGCTCAGTAGTTGTGGCTCACGGGCTTTGCTGCTCTGGGCGGCATGTGGGATCTTCCCAGACCAGGGATCGAACCCATGTCCCCTGCATTGGCAGGAGGATTCTTAACCACTGGGCCACCAAGGAAGTCCCTCCATGTTTGTATTTATTTCTGTTCTGCTATTACACATGCTTCCCAAGTCTTCTCTTCAGACTTGGAAATGGCAGCTTCAGGTTCTCAGCATGGTGGGGTCCACCTCCATGTTTGGTAGAACCTGAGTGGGGGACCCCTCAGTCCTGTTGTGCATCAGCAGGAGGATGTCTCCTGGAGGGAGCTGAACAGAAGTGAAGCTCTCTGAGGAACCTTTTCATGTCTCCCCACAGGTGGACATAGCCTCCCAGGTGCCTTGGTTTAAGCAGCTGTCTCACTTCAGGATGCCCTGGACATCTCACAAGGACTCTTGTGAGCTAGGCATTCAGAATCTGAGCTTCAAAGTGAGGAGTGGACAGATGCTGGCCGTCATAGGGAGCTCAGGTACCAATAAGGGCAAATAGCTGGGCAATGGGTTCTCTCTCTCCTGGGATGCAGAGTGGTCCCTCAAACAAACAGATGCTCTTTACAGAACGCTTTGCTGACCAGTAGAATAATATAGCAGAGTGATAAGAGCACAAGTTCTGGGTCTGACAGCTGGGTTCAAATCTCAGCTCCTCCATTTACTTGCTCTCAGGCAGTCACTGCCCTTATGAATCATGAGTGGGCCTCTTACAGCTACAGTCAGAGTTTTGGTCCTTCATTAATATCAAGGTAAGGCCTTTCCAAAAGCATCATGCAGCTTTGGAATTGAATATTCTTTCCAGGGTACTCCTCCACCACAGGAAGCACTCATTGATTGCTCCCCCTGAATCAGATCCCTGTTTTGGTCAAACAGTGGGTAGGCACAGCCTCTGCCACAATTCACTTCTCAGATACCCCAAGTCTTAGCTCAACCTTCAACCATCTGCAAAGATCCAGATTTTTGGAGTGCTTCAAAAAGTCACTTCTGGGCTTCCCTGGTGGCGCAGTGGTTGAGAGTCTGCCTGCCGATGCAGGGGACACGGGTTCGTGCCCCGGTCCGGGAAGATCCCACATGCCGCGGAGCAGCTAGGCCCATGAGCCATGGCCGCTGAGCCTGCGCATCCGGAGCCTGTGCTCCGCAACGGGAGAGGCCACAACAGTGAGAGGCCTGCGTACCGCAAAAAAAAAAAAAAAAAAAAAAAAAAAAAAAAGTCACTTCTGCAGGCCAAACTTAAAAGTGTAGAATGCCAGAACTGGAAGGGGGCTTGGAGAACAGAGTTCTTTCCCTTGCACTGTATTCTACCTTTCTTTCTCCTGACCAGCCTGGAAGCATCTTTAGAGGAGGGTTTTCAAACTACCTAGTTCTCAATATTGCTAGAGTATCTTCCTGCCCCATACCACTCCCCCTTCATCTGACAGATGAGAAGACCAAAGTTTAGAAAAGAGGAATGATGTCTAAGGACATACATTTAATGCAGAGCAAGAACTAGAACTCTGGTTTCCTGGTTCTCAGATGATGAAACAAATTCAACTGATTAAATTTTAAAGATCTTACTGACTTTATTCAACGAGTCATGAATTGGGCAGCAATCCAACTGGCAGACAGAAAGTAGCACTGGAGAGCTGTACAAAATGAAAGACTTTTATAGGCAGAAGGAGGGAGGACAAGGAAGTTATTCTAGCAAAGGGCTGATTGTTTTAGGCAAGGTCACCTTCCTTTGGGGGACAGTAGGGGTCCGTCAGTGCTTACCAGGTAATGTCAGATGGGCTGGTTTAAGATTCCACTCCCGGGAGAGATTGAAACTGTAATTAAGTTAGGTATTAAGTCTCAGTCCGGTGGTGTGGGGCTTAGGACAGGTGACTCCATTTGGGGTTTGCTGTTTCTTTCTTTCTTTCTTTTTAAACACAGATCAAGGCATTTCTCCCTTACACAGTGTTAGAGGGAGCACTTTATACCTTTCAATTAATCATTTCCAGAAGTAGAGATTACCCAACTTTTTGACCATTTTAGTCTTTAGTCTTCTGATGCGGAAAAGTTCTGTTATTGTCTAACCGAAGATCAAATGCGACGATGTGTGCAAATGCACTTTGTAACCGAAACAACTCCCACAGATCAAATCCCGCCAACTTCTGGTCCTGCCCCTGCAATTCGGATCTAAACGAGAAAAATGTGGAAACTTCACAGGCCAATTTTGGTTTTGTCTGTAACACCTGGTGGCTTTTCTGGTTATACCTGCTTTTCCTCATGAACTGAGAGTCGAGGGGGCATACGGGCCTTACTAGGCACTTCCACAAAGCTGAGAGTCATGATTGTTAATCCTGGCCACACACAGTCCTGCAGCTGTTAGCAACCCTGATTTGCGGCTGAAGAAAAGGGCAGTGGGGAGAGGCCAAGCAGGAATCACACTGAGCATCTCCAGAACTTTCGACTCTAGGCTCAGTGTGGTTTAGCTGCAGGTTTACTTGGCTGAAATTATTTAAATGATTTCTTAGAAAGGTTTACCAATTATACCACCTGTGATCAATACTCCGCGCACCAAAATTATAACAGTAAAGTGAAATTAATTAAAACAGCCCCCCAGGCATTTTAGCTTCTTCTATAGAATCAGCAGTAGTGCCAAAGGCGAATTAATTTACTGATTTGGAGATTCCAGCCATTTTATAAGGGTCTTGAATGCCTGTGGGTGTTTTCTCCTGGTTCACGGAGGATCTCCCCAAATATACTTGGCAACCTCCCCTGGAAAGGCTGCCCACACCTCCCACGGTTTTGTTTAGGAAATGTAGTCACCCTGCTCCCTGACTGGGAATCCTAAGGTCCCTGTAAATGTTAGCAAAGTCCCCTGCGCTCCCAGAGCCTGGACCCTATGATGTCCGAGGCTGAGCCAGGAGCAGGGCCAGAGCCCTCCCCTCTGGTTTCTCTCCTGGCTATTTTGTGCCACCTAAGTTCTCAGGGACCTTGAATGAGGTACACCCAGGAGGCAGCGTACAGGTCCCCTTCCACCCTGAGAACCTCCAGTAGGTAAGCAGCCGGATCACCGGGAAGGCCTCTGGAACTTTGTTTGTTGCACTGGGGGCAGGGGGCTGCCTGCGGAAGGCCTGGACTTGTGGTAAGGAAGCGCTGTTACACTGTGTATTGGAGTTTTCCCTGTTTAAAACTACTTGAAAAATTCGCCCTCCAAAAGGAGTTTGCAGTAAGGAAACCAAAACCCCACCTGGGGGAATTGGACTGCGCTATTCCCAGCACCTTTGCAAGAAGGCCTTCTCAGAGCCTGAACCCTATCTGCATTTACAGTTCAAATGGCTGCCAGAGAAAGAGTCTCGTGGAATCTCATGGAAGCTGATCCAATCTGACACTTACTTCTCCAAATTGATAGCAATCACTATGTCATTCAGAAGTGGATGGTGTTAATTTGCGTGTCATGGATCCTTTTTTTTTTAAGAGTGGAAGGTACTACTGAGAAAAATGAGTGCAGAGGGTGTAGAGAAATTCAGAACCCATAGGCACACTGTACTGTCGTTTTAAAATCATTTCCACATTTATTACTTCTCTGTTTTTCTCCCTTTCTGAAAATACGTTCCAATTTTGCATTTTTAAAAGACACCCTATTAATTCTCCAAAATTAGTTCTTCCCACAATGCCAGCTTCTGAGCCAAATGATGTTTGAATGATGAAATGTTGCCGGCATGTTTGCCAGGCAAAAGTAGTTAAGCTTCACAGTGCAATTAACACCAGCCTTGCTTGGAGGAGGGGGGGGCATCGCTCCAGGCACAGGCAGTCATGCGGCAACTAGGACTCTAGCCTTCTGTCACGCAGCCACAGGCCGACGTGGCCTGAACACCCCGCACCCCCCAGAATGTTCAAGTTGGCTGCCCTAGGCAGGTCTGAGAGCTGTGCCACCTTCCCTGAGGGCTGGTTACATCTGCAAGGACAGAGCAGTCTGGAGAGCGCACAGGCGGCAGTGGCTTCCAGGCTGGCCCCCACAGAAGCTCCGCTCTCAGGGATACTTCTGGTGGCTTCTCAGGCTGTGGGAGAGCCTCTTTGCTGGATGTGATCACCGGGCGAGGCCACGGCGGCAAGATTAAGTCAGGCCAAATCTGGATCAACGGGCAGCGCAGCACGCCCCAGCTGGTCAGGAAGTGCGTGGCCCACGTGCGACAGCACGATCAGCTGCTCCCCAACTTGACCGTCCGCGAGACCCTGGCTTTTGTTGCCCAGCTGCGCCTGCCCAGAGACTTCTCCCAGGCCCAGCGTGACAAAAGGGTAACTAACAGACCCCAGTGACCCCCAAGGAGCCAAAACACCCTTCCCCTCCCCGTCCCTCACTTCCTGCCTCAGGGTCCGGCCACAGGTCAAGTTTGAGCGACCCAGCTCACCATCTGTCCGTCCGAAACGTCCACCGTGCGCTCAGCCCTGCCCCTCCATCCCCCGTTTTCCTTGAAAGTCCCATCTCAGCCCCAAATGTGTGATGAATATTTGCTCACTTGTTTTCCGGTTCTCCGTGCGGGCAGAAAGCCGGGGCATGGCCACGTTCCCAGTAAGTGGTGCTGTGCTCGGCACGTGGGAGCTGCTCTGGATGTGTGGAAAGAATCAGGGAACAAACGTTGAATCGGGGAAATGAAGGCTGGCGCCGTAAACCCAGGCGTCTTTCCACTGTGGGTCGCCACAGGCCAGGCCGCGAGCAGGCCGGCGCAGCCCTCCTAAACCCGCAGGCCCCTGCCTCCCAGGTGGATGACGTGATCGCGGAGCTGCGGCTGCGCCAATGCGCCAACACGCTCATGGGTAACTCCTACGTGCGGGGCGTGTCCGGGGGCGAGCGGCGCAGAGTCAGTATCGCAGTGCAGCTGCTGTGGAACCCAGGTGAGGCAGGAGGGGCCTGCACCGCCCGCCTGGCTTAATCCGGTCCAGCCGGAGCCCTGCCCCTTAACCAGGCTTCTCTTTGTTGGGAAGGAATCCTCATCCTGGACGAACCCACCTCTGGGCTCGACAGCTTCACGGCCCACAACCTGGTGAAAACCCTGTCCAGGCTGGCCAAAGGCAACAGGCTGGTGCTCCTCTCCATCCACCAGCCTCGCTCCGACATCTTCAGGCTGTTTGATTTGGTCCTCCTGATGACGTCTGGGACCACCATCTACTTGGGGGCAGCCGAGCACATGGTCCAGTATTTCACGGCAGCCGGCCACCCCTGTCCCCGCTACAGCAACCCTGCCGACTACTATGGTGAGCCAGCCAGGCCAGAGGCAAGGAACAGGGCTCCCCTACACCCCGAACCCTGCCAGGAGAGAAACTCTCAGAAGCTTCAGGAGAACAGGACCGAGCATGGAGATGGGGGGCAGATGGGGTGTATTACAGGCTTCAGCTTGCCAAGCATCAAATGCTAGGAATGGGGGCCTGAAGAAAGCAGCTTCTGACATAGCCACCCTTGTGTGCATGACAGATAAGAACCTTCGGAGAGCTCCAAACCGGAGGAGATATAATCCAAGAGAGTTTGGATCCATTTCTGGAACTGTGGTCTTCATTCAGATTCTGTAGGGAAACAGGATATTAGAGGTCGGAAACCACCAGGAAATCTTAAAGCCGTGCCCTGGTTCCCCCACAAAGGCAGGGAGCCCAGAGGCTCTGGGTGGTGGAGGGGGACCCAGGGCCCAGGCCAGCTCAGGGCTTTTTGGTGGTCTTGGCCAATGAATCTCTAGGTATGAAAATTGCGGTCAGCACCAGAGATGCCTTTCTGCTTGGGGTCCTGAGGCCTCAGCATATGGCCCTCAATTCTTGTGGGGACAGTTGCCTTTCCAGGTGCCCACCCTGAAAGCAGGTGCCTGGATCCTGAGTGCTGAGGAATGCTGTGGCTGCCGGACAGGCTGCGTGGTTGTACCAGGGCTGGGGAAGCAGCAGCTGGGGCTTGTCCCAAACATAGGTCACCTGGAGCCCAGCCTTCCTCCCAGGATGGCCTGGTGTAGCAAGGGCCTCCCCAGTAAACATGATGACAAGGACCAGCTCCTTGAGGGCAGACACTGTGCCCACAGGTGCCAAGCACCAGAGGGTGTCCCTTTGACCCTCACAGCCCTGCCAGGCCACGGTCATCTTCGTCCTTATAGATGAGAAAACTGGAGTCCTTATAATCAGGCGGCAGAACTGGGCCTCCCACCTCCCAGCCCAGCCCCTCCCAGACTCCAGGCCCTGCTGCCCACACCTTCCTCCCGGCATCTACCCTCCAACTCTCCCCTAGGAGGACAGGCCACTCTCTCTGGCCCACCAGCCCTCGCGCTCTGCACTCACTGCCACTGTGTGAACTCACCTAGAGGTCACCCTCCCTCCCTGTGCCCACGTGCCAGTTTGGCTTCCTGCCAGTGTGTCATCCTCTGGCCGGTCACCCCCAGATAAGGGGGTAGAGGGCACCTGCCAGCCTGGCCTTTGGGAACAATATGCTGTAGCCCTAGAGAGAAGTTACCAGAAGTCAGGTGCCCAGATCTGAAAAAACAAATTTTCTTTTTCTTAATTTTATATTATTATCATTTTTGGGTGGCGGGGGGAGCTCTTGCCCACAAACCCTGGGGCAGATAGCCCTCACGGATCCGGGCCCCACGGTCTGGCAGAGAATCTGGCGTTTGAAGCTAGGGCCCCACACACTGAAGGGACCTTTCATGGTTTACAAGGCCTCTCCGAGACGTTATCCCGCCTTGAGATGCGTCATGAAAATGGGAGGAGGGAAGGGGCAGAGAGGTTAAGAGGGATCCCCTGACCAAGGGAGGGATGGAGGGAGGAGAGGCCTAGGAAGGCCCTGGCTGTGACTGGCGGGTGTGCCCTTCTGGCATTTCAGGGGCCCCGGGAGAGGAGGGCTGTGGTCTGGGGCTACCAGGTGCTACCAGCGGGGGTGACATGGAGGTGCGTGCGGCCCAGCCTGTTCTCCAGCTGGTCGTGCTGGCTCCCTCCTCCCGGGGCACTGAGAATTACACTTAATATTTGGCCAGACCCTGGCACCCTCCAGCCAAAACATTCTTCCCTTTTGGGCAGGCTGCTTGGGAAGCCAAAATGACTAATTTGCATTGAGAACTAGAGCTGCTGGGAGCCAGACTGCTCAGCCTCCCCGTGGCCAGCCCGCCTTCTCCCCATGGTGGGCACGCCCGGGAGGCTGAGTCTTCATCACAAGCTTCTTGGACGGCTGGAGTTAGAGCCAGGGCATAACTGTGCTGTGGCCTTGGGCTCCAAAAGCCCAAAGCCTCCTTCTCTGTCCTGGGGATGTCCCCATAATAAGCCTGCTTGGTGGGACCAGTGCCAGTGTTCACTGGCCCTTCTCCCGAGGAAGGCTCTCTGTAGACATCGGGGACAGTCCTGGGCAGCTCTCTGCCTCTCTCTGCTCTGACCGTCACTTCATGGTCCACTCTCAGAAGGTGGGGATCATGTCCCGGGGGCCCCGGGGGCTGACCAGTGTCATGGGCTGTGAGCACCTGCGGGGCCCGGGTCGCCCTCTGCTTACAGTGGACTTGACCAGCATCGACAGGCGAAGCCAAGAGCAGGAAGTGGCCACCAGGGAGAAGGCTCAGTCCCTTGCAGCCTTGTTTCAAGAAAGAATACGTGGCTTCGATGACTTTCTGTGGACAGTGGAGTCAAGGGAGCAGGGTGTGGGCACTTACGTGCAGAGGTAAGGCAGCCAGGTGGCCCTGCGTGAAGAGCGCCCTGCAAAAGGTGGCCGCCCCCAAGCCCCCATGACACTCTCTGTCTCCTGACAGCCCAGCTTCCCCGAGGGACACCAACCCCTTACAGCCTCCCACTAAGCTGCCTGGCCCCCTACAGCAGTTTGACACGCTGATCCGGTAATTGCCATTTCATCACACACACACACACACACACACACACACTCCCCAAAAGTCTTTGTTGTATCAAATTAAGCCCTTTGGATCTAAAGTGAATTTGAAAGAGGAATTTGAATTTGAAGAGGCAGAATCATTTGAAAAAAACCAGCACCAGCCCTCCATGTGCTACAGAGCATTCCTCTTACTTTGATTATTTAAACAAAATCAAAATTTCCTTGATAGCCAGATGCTCGTAGAAATCACCCAGAATGACTATGAAAAATTCAGTTGACACAGGAGACTCTCAAGTAGAAAGGGAAGGTTCCTTGATCCACCGGCCCTCAGAGAAAACCAGACCTGAGTGTTTGGTGTGAGTCTAAGATGTTTCCATGCACATAACCATTTTAATACATAAATGGGATCACACGTGTTGTTCCGTAACCTTTTCCCCCCCCCCCGCCTTAGAATAGCGCCTCTGCCTCTCATCTGGTTAGGTCTTCCTCAGGGTTTCCAAATCTAGCCGTAATTCATTTACCCATTAAGTCCATATTGATGGTCAGATTACCTTCAGTCATTTGCTATTACAAGTAACTCTATGACAAACATCCTTGTACATACACCTTTACGCTCTTGATTGGTTATTTCCTCGGGATAACTCTTTAAATAAAATAGCAAGGTGATACAGTGGTGATAAAAGTCACAATCATTGACTGAGTACCTACTGTGAGACAGATGCGTTCATCGATTTTCTCGTTTGATCCCTCACAGTAACTGTGAGGTGGGCACTGCCCTCCCCACTGTACAGAGGAGAAAAATGAGCCTTACGGAGATTCAAGGACATTGCCAAGGTCACAGTGCTGGTGCCTATTGTCCCTTGGCACATCTTTATTCTGTTTTTTAAGTCGTCAGATTTCCAATGACTTCCGAGACCTGCCAGCCCTCCTCATCCACGGGGCAGAGGCCTGCTTGATGTCCCTGATCATCGGGTTCCTCTACTATGGCCATGGAGCCGTCAAGCTCTCCTTCATGGACACGGTGGCCGTCTTGTTCATGATCGGAGCTCTCGTCCCTTTCAACGTGATCCTGGATGTCATTGCCAAATGTGAGTGTGGCCTGCTCTCCATGACCCACACCTGGAGCAGCGTCAGCCATGCAATGAGCTGGTCCAGGGCCGGCCTGAGTTCCTCTGAGCTCCTGGAGAAGACGGGTTTACTGAATAATTTCACCCTGACTGTGAAATAAAAGATGATGGTTGTTTTTCAAGTTCGAACATTAGTATTAGTATGCAAATGAGAACAAATTACCAAGGAGTCTGAGGCATTCCTGTCCTGGCAGGAGTTATACTGACAGCAATGCAGAACTCACAGAATTACAAACATCTAAATTAGGATCTAAAATTGCCTGTTTTTTAAAAAAAATACATGACATTGAGGCAGTAAAACTATTTTTAATTGTACTAAGAGAGACTCAGAAACAGAGACACTGTAAATTAATTTCACTTTTTCATTCTCCTTTTCTCCCCTTTCTAGGTCACTCAGAGAGGGCGCTGCTTTACTATGAACTAGAAGATGGGCTGTACACTGCGGAGCCGTATTTCTTTGCCAAGGTGACTGGTCAGGCCTGAGAGTGAGTGGCCACCCTGGGTAGGAGGAGGAGCAGAAAAAGCTGCTCCACGTTGTACAGAAGTTACAGGGAAGCGTTTTGCTGAACTGTGGGGCCATGCATCATCTGTGGTTACAAATGCCACGTTGCTCTGGGGAGTTTCAGAGACTTGATATTGTTTAAACATTTACTACAAGGCCAGGACTATGGACCAGGAATGACGTTTTTCTGGTCCTCAGAAACCTAACAAAGAAGAGGTGGGAAACACCTAGCATACTTCACCTCTCCAGTCTCACCACTTCCCACAACCCTGGGAAGTGGGTCAAGCAGGTGTGACTGTCCTCATTTCAAGGAAGCAGAGGCTCAGAGAGGTTATGTGGCTGTCTCAAGGCCACACAGCTATCAGGTCTGGGCAGGCAGGGTGGGGACTTGAAACCAGGTCTTAGGAGCTCTGAACTGCCCCAGAGGGAGCACATGACATCTGCAGGGGGAAGCCAGCAGTGAGCTCATGCTTGAGAGTCCCACACACCCACGCCCACCAGCCCTCCGTGCTGCAACCCCGATCAAACCACCAGGAGGGAAGGTTGGTGTCACTGGGGGCTGCTACTTTTGAACATTTAAAGAACAGTAGCAGATGAAGGCATTGGCTCCACATCCTTGCAAGGTCTGTCCTTCGCAGATCCTAGGGGAGCTTCCCGAGCACTGTATCTACATCATCATCTATGGGATGCCTACCTACTGGCTGGCCAACCTGCGCCCGGGCCCCGAGCCCTTCCTGCTGCACTTCCTGCTGGTGTGGCTGGTGGTCTTCTGCTGCAGAACCATGGCCATGGCCACCGCCGCCCTGTTCCCCACCTTCCACATGTCCTCCTTCTTCGGCAACGCTCTCTACAACTCCTTCTACCTCACTGGGGGCTTCATGATAAGCTTGGACAACCTGTGGACAGGTGAGGCCTGCTCCCCTCACCTGGTCAAGCTTCTTGAGGCCTTCTGTGGCTGGATTGGCCTGCTTTCCCCTGGAGATGAGAGCTCAACCCTTAGGTCCGACTTCTGGGAGCAGGTGCCAAGGGAGTGGCTCCACACAGGGGGAGTGGGGCGTGGTGCAGATGACACCTTCTCATACAGCCCGGCTGACACCCAGGGCCCACCCTTGACTCTCCCTCACCCTCCACGTCACCAGTGAGCCAAGTCAGTTCTGCCTCCTGTGTCTTTCTGAAGTGTCCTCTTGCCTTACCCCCCAACCCTGGCCCCATCAGCCCATCGTGGGCCACTGTGATAGGCCGGTATCTGTGACCCTGGTTCCTCCATGTCCCCTCTCAACCCTCATCCATGCAGCGCGAGCTTCCTAAGGTGCAGATCCAGCCACTGCTTTCCCCGAGTGTTCCTGGGGCTGCTCATTCCCTGCTGCCTCCCCCAGCTATTCTGAAGCCCCCAGGACACTCCATGCTCTCACGATGGAGCCTGTGCATCCCTTCTCTATAGGAATGCCACCCGCTCCCATCCACAGGCCTTTCCTGTCCTGTGCGATCAGGGTTCCTTCCTCCTCCTCCTCCCTGAACCGTGATGCCTCCGCAGGGTCAGGGTGCAGACTCAGTAATCTCTGGCTTGGGGCTGCTGAGTCTCCCCCGTCCGTAAGCTGTGTGAAGCTGAGCACATGCTGGACACCTGACACCTGACACTCTCTGGGGTTATTATGGGTCAAACGTGCGGTGATCCTGCAGCCACTAGGTCCCTCTGCCCCAGTCCATGTCCCGAGCTTCCCCTCTGCCCGTTCACCCTTTTGTTCTCACCCCCACCCCTCCTTGCTCCCTCAGGGGACTTGCTGTCCTTGGGTCAGAGCCACCATGGCCACTCTCCAGGCTTACTTCCCAGGGAGCAGATGATTAGACTGTGTGAGTAATGTGACTCTCACCGCCTCCAGTGCCCGCGTGGATTTCCAAGATGTCCTTCCTCCGATGGTGTTTTGAAGGGCTGATGCAGATCCAGTTTGGTGGGCACACGTATCACCTGGCAGCTGGCAACATCACCATCCCTATCCCGGGAGACATGGTAAGGAGCCAAGGCTTTGGACGCTAAAGAGATGGCAGCCGTCTGAGCATGTTCTTAATGAGCTCACTGATGTCTCTTGTCCCCAGATCCTCAATGCCATGGGCCTGGGCTCATACCCTCTCTACGCCATCTACCTCTTCATCATAGGCATCAGTGGTGGCTTCATGGTCCTGTACTATATGTCCTTAAAGTTCATCAAACAGAAGTCAAGTCAGGACTGGTGATTCACGCCCAGACTCCTGCCCGCCGGTGGGGGACTCGAGAAGGCCCTTCCACTGCACTTTCTCCCAAGGAGACCCTTCCCAGGCACAAAGAGGACCGTGAGAACACAAAGCTCAGCTACATCCTGTCCACAGTGCTGCAGTGGCACAGGCTGGCCACAGGATGGCAGTAGAATAAAGACAGTCGAAAGATATTTCTGATCCCCGGCCAGAGCTTGCGATTTACTGGGAATGTGAAAACCATACTTGGGGACACCTACAGTGTCGCTAATTTATTTCCTTTTGATATGTATTTGCATAGGCAACTAATACAAGACAGGAGCAAATTAGGTATGAATCGAGTAGTTAGGCTATGCGGAAACAACAACATAATAGTTAGTGGAATATTTGGCTTCATCTTCCAGGGTCCTCAAACTCTGTTGAGCCATTCTCAGTATAGAAAAGGACCTAAAACATACCAGCGAGGTACCATCCCTTCTTTCTGGGTGAGGTAATGGGCTCCAAAAGCCAAACTGAACAATTAAATATTTACTGAGCAATTGCTCCACACCAGGTTCAGGGCAAAACACTTTATTTATTTGGATCACGTCATTAATTTCTCTGTTAAAACAACCCTTTGTGGTGGACAGTATCCTGTTTTATAGATGAAGAAAGAGAGGCACAGAGTAATTGTCTGCTAAGTAAGGTCACAGGGCTACTATGTGGTGGAGTCATGTGGGGTCAGAAAAGCCTTCGAGGCCTTTAGGAGTTAGTGGGCAGAAGGCAAGTCTGAGCCACTGTGAGGCTTGGAAGCCAAGGAAGGCTCCAGAAGATGAAGAGGTTTATAGACACTGTGCCAGCTCAGCCAGGACTCTTACAGTTGCATCTCACTGGCCCTGGCTGAGTCTCAGAACCAACCTGGAACCTTCCACAGTGGCTCAGTACGGGATGGAGCAGGCCCAGGTCACATGCTTCATGCCTGAGCCTTGAGGACAAGCTGACCCAAAACAGGTGCACAGAAAGCAGGCAGGGAATGATCCCCAAAGGAAAACCAGAGTCTGGAACCAAAAGAAGGGGGAAGGTGGATGTTTAAGAGGCAAAGAGTGAATGTCCTCCATGGGTTTCCTAGGCCCTTGCTACTTTGAGTGCGGTCGCTGGGCCAGCAGCATGGGTGTCGCCTGGGAGCTAGTTAGACTGACAGAATCTCAGGCCCCACTGAGACCCGCTGAATCAGAATCTGCATTTTAAAAAGATCCCCAGGAGATTTGAATATACATTCAGACTTGAAGAGCAGTGCTAGCACACTTCCCTTATACAATACAACCATCAAACTTGGGATATTCATGTAGTGAAACTGTAACACTGCACGTGTGTCACTTTTATATCGCCACCATCCAAAGGGCAGACATCATTCAAGACTCACTTACTTTGGCTATTTTGGCTATTGTGAGTCTTGAATGATGTCTGCCCTTTGGATGGTGGTGATGTAAAAGTGACACATGTGCAGTGTTACAGTGCCAAAGCAATCTTGAAAAAGAAAAACAGAGCTGGAGGAATCAGGCTCCCTGACTTCAAACTATACTACAAAGCTACAGTAATCAAGACAGTATAGTACTGGCACAAAAACAGAAATATAGATCAATGGTTCAGGATAGAAAGCCCAGAGATAAACGCACACATATATAGTCACCTAATTTATGACAAAGGAGGCAAGAACATACAATGGAAAAAAGACAGCCTCTTCAGTAAATGGTGCTGGGAAAACTGGACAACTACATGTAACAGCATACACAAAAATAAACTCCAAATGGATGAAAGACCTAAATGTAAGATCAGACACTGTAAAACTCTTAGAGGAAAACATAGGAAAAACACTCTTTGACATAAACCACAGCAAGATCTTTTTTGACCCACCTCCTAGAGTAATGAAAATAAAAACAAAAATAAACAAATGGGACCTAATGAAGTAAAAGCTTTTGCACAGCAAAGGAAACCATAAATGAGACAAAAAGACAACCCTCAGAATGGGAGAAAATATTTGCAAATGAAACAACAGAGAAAGCATTAATCTCCAAAATATACAAACAGCTCATGGAGCTCAATATCAAAAAAATAAACAACCCAGTTAAAAAATGGGCTGAAGACCTAAATAGACATCTCACCAAAGAAGACATACAGATGGCCAAGAAGCACATGGAAAGATGCTCAACATCATGAATTCTTAGAGAAATGCAAATCAAAACTACAGTGAGGGGGGCTTCCCTGGTGGCACAGTGGTTGAGAGTCCGCCTGCCAATGCAGGGGACGCGGGTTTGTGCCCTGGTCCGGGAGGATCCCGCGTGCCGCGGAGCTGTTGGGCCCGTAAGCCATGGCCGCTGAGCCTGCGCGTCCGGAGCCTGTGTTCCGCAGCGGGAGATGCCGCGACGGTGAGAGGCCCGCGTACCACACACACACACACACAAGAACTACAGTGAGGTATCACCTCACACCAGTCAGAATGGCCACCATCAAAAAATCTACAAACACACACCTGGAGAGGGTGTGGAGAAAAGGGAACCCTTTTGCACTGTTGGTGGGAATGTAAATTGATACAGCCACTATGGAGAACAGTATGGAAGTTCCTTAAAAAACTAAAAATAGAACTACCATATGATCCAGCAATCCCACTACTGGGCGTATACCCTGAGAAAACCATAATTCAAAAAGAGACATGTACCACAATGTTCATTGCAACACTGTTTATAATAGCCAGGACATGGAAGCAACCTAAGTGTCCACCAACAGACGAATGGATAAAGAAGATGTGGCACATATATACAATGGACTATTAGCCATAAAGAGAAACGAAATGGAGTTATTTGTAGTGAGGTGGATGGACCTAGAGTCTGTCATACAGAGTGAAGTAAGTCAGAAAGAGAAAAACAAATACTGTATGCTAACACATACATATGGAATCTAAAAAAAATTAAAAAGGTACTGATGAGCCTAGTGGCAGGGCAGGAATAAAGACACAGACATAGAGAACAGAGTTGAGGACATGGTGGGGAGGGGGAAGCTGGAGCAAAGTGAGAATAGCATCGACATATATACACTACCAAATGTAAAATGGCTAGTGGGAAGCAGCGACAGCACAGGGACATCAGCTCAGTGCTTTGCAATGACCTAGAGGGGTGGGAGAGGGAGGGTGAGAGGGAGGCTCAAGGGGGAGGGGATATGGGGATATATGTATGCATACGGCTGATTCACTTTGTTGTACAACAGAAACTAACACAGTATTGTGAAGCAATTATACTCCAATCAAGATGTATTAAAAAAAAAAAAAAGAAAGACTCACTGTTCTGACAATGTCCTTCATAGCAAAAGGATCCAGATCAGGATCAAGCATTGGATCTAGTCATCAATTCTCTTTGGTCTCTTTTAGTTTAGAATAATCATCAGCTTTCCTTAACTCCCATGACCTTGACACATGAAGATTTTGTAGAATATATCTAGATTTGGTTTGTCTGATATATTTTCATGATTAAATTCAGGTCACGCACCTTTGGCAGGAATATCACAGAAGAGATGTGCTTTTCTCATTACATCCTATCAGTGGCGCTTGATTTCGATTTGTCCCAAACTGATGTTGTTCACTTTGATCACTTGATCAAAGGAGTAGTTGCCAGGCTTCACCACAGTCAACCATTTGCCCTCCTTTTGTAATTAATAAGCATTTGTAGGCAGGTATTTAGAAACTGTGTAAATGGCCTATTCTTCATCACTTTCCAGTAATTCATTTTTAAATTTATATCAATATCAACTTGTGGTTTCCTGGTTTATTCAATGGTTGTAATCTTTTACCATCAGTATTAACTTGGATGTTCAGATTGTCCCTGATGTGGCAATGGGAGCCCATTCAAGCTGGCTTCTGCCTCCTTTGACAGGTCCCCATCATTCTCTGAACACTTTCACAACAAAGTGTTTCAGGCTCATCATGTACTTTCCCAACCCCTAGTCATGGAAGCAGACATTTCTCTAAAGAATCTTGGTTCCTTTCAGTGGAAAATGGTATTTAGAAGCCAAGATCTGAGTGATAAGTATGCTCATTGGTACTGGGGCATTACTGTTCCCAGGCCCTCTCAGTGGACAAAGCTAGGGACTATATGTATGCATATATATGTTTATGTGTATACATGTGTATGTATGTGTGTACAGACATACACACACAGACACATCTGTCCAAATTTTTATATATATATTTTTTCCCCACATTGATACATCCAATTCCAATCTACCACCACAGAGTTGAGTCTAGTTTTTGTCCCTTTTTGCAATTATAACTCCCTCCTCCAATTGTAAGAAACCTGGCTTCCACTAGCCTTAATATTTTCACTCATTTAATTAACCTCCAATACGTAACCAATCTCCCAACTCCACTGCATGTCTTCCCCTGTGTGGACACCTTGCTAAGGCCCTAACTCCCAAATCAAGTTGTCCCTAAGTCTGCAGAGGTGTCCTTCTCACCCTACTCTGGCCCACCACAGTTCTCCCACCCCAACACACACCCCACAGCCACTCCCAACCACAGTGTGGTCAGCTAGTGGCTTTAGGCCTGAATGGAGAATGGAGAAGGAGGAAGAAGACTGGGTTTTTTCTTTAACTCTCCAGTGATTCCAGAGTGAAGTGAGGGTTGACAGGCACTGAGGTACATCATGGTGACGTCATGAGCGTTAGAACCATTCAGTCTTTTCTTCCTTTCTTTCTTTGTCTCTCCCTCTCTCCCTCCCTCCCTCTCTTTTTTCCCTAGAGCAGTGGTTCTCTACCTTGGAGCTTTAACAGATGCCAATATGGACCCACGCCCAGAGACTGGCTCCACTGGTCTGTTTTAAAAAAAAATGCTCCTCAGGGCATGTGAGGCCAAGGAGAAGAACCACTGTTCTAGAGGCGTGCACACAGTTCAGTGAGCCCTCCCTGCATTAGAAGGGTAGAGATCTGCTTCTGTGTAATTACCACAAACAGGGGTTGTGAAGAGAACATAGGAAAAACATCCTTGGACATAAATCATAGCAGTATTTTCTTAGATCAGTCTCTCAAGGCAAAAGAAATAAAAAGAAAAATAAACCAATGGGACCCAATCTTTTGCACAACAAAGGAAACCATCAATAGAATGAAAAGACAACCTACAGAATGGGAGAGAATATTTGCAAATGATGCAACTGACAATGTGTTAATATCCAAAATATACAATCAGCTCATACAACTCAACGACAACAAGAAACCCAATCAAAAAAATGGGCAGAATAGTTATTTATTTCGTAAATAATGGACATTATTTACGAAAACAGGGAGCATGCTGGCTTTGGCCTGAGGCTGTAGTTTTCAGACCCTTGGTCAACAGGCACATGAAAATATGCTCAACGTCGCTAATTTTTAGAAAAATTCATAGCAAAACTACAATGAGGCAGCACCTCACACCAGTCAGAATGGCTATTATCAAAAAGTCTACAAATAATAAATGCTGAAGTGGATGTGCAGAAAAGGGAACCCTCCTGCACTGTTGGTGGGGATGTAAATCGGTGCAGCCACTATGGAAAACAGTATGGAGGTTTCTCAAAAAACTAAAAATAGAGCTTATTTTGATCCAGCAATCCCACTCCTGGGCATATACCCAGAAAAGATAAAAACTCTAATTTGAAAAGATACATCCACTCCAACATTCATAGCAGCACTATTTACAATAGTCAAGACATGGAAATAACCCAAGCGCCCATCAACAGACGATTGGTTTAAGAATATGTGGTGTATATGTATACACAACAGAATACTACTCAGCCATAAAAAAGAATGAAATATTGCCATTTGTGTTAGGAAACTGTTGACTGAAACCACCCACCTTGGCCAGGCACAATAATAACTGCTCTATGAGTTGTCTCACAACAGGAGGTCCTGATAAAGAACTCGGTGCTGCCCCCAAAAACTAACCAGAAGAATTCAGGAGGGGCCAATAGGAGGGAGGAGATGCCAGTCCATAATATGTCCTGCCAAATTCCTAGAAACCCTCACGATGGAATCCATCTTGGCTGAGAGATGCACATGCCACCAGGAAGGACCTTGAGTCAGACCACATATGGGCACGAGGAAGATGATTGGCTAGAAACAACCCAGAAACTAACCCCATTACCATAAAACCTGAGACTACAAGTCACATGGCAGAGCAGTTCTCCTGGGTTTCCTTACCCTGCTGTTCTTCACCCAGGCGGCCCTTCTCAATAAAGTCTTTTGCTTTGTCAGTCCGTGTGTCTCCTCTGACAATTCACTTCCTAGTGTTATACGAGAGCACACTCTCGGGCCTCAGAAGGGGGTCCCACTCTGGTAACATTTGCAGCAGCCCAGATGGACCTAGAGAATAGCATACTGAGCCAAGTAAGTCAGACAGAGAAAGACAAACATTACATGATATCACTTACATGTGGAATCTAAAAAATAATACAAATGAACCTATATACAAAACAGAAAGACTCATAGACATAGAAAAACTTACGGTTACCAAAGGGGAAGGGGAGGGGGTATAAATGAGGAGTACGGGATTAGCAGATACAAACTACTACACATAAAATAGATAAGCAACAAGGATTTACTAATATAGCACAGAAAACTATATGCAATATCTTGTAATAACCTATGACGGAAAATAACCTTAAAATATATAAATGAATCACTTTGCTGTACACCAAAAACTAACACAATATTGTAAATCAACTATATTTCAATTTAAAAAAAAAAAGGCAGGGGTTGCAAGTTTTTCCCATTAAGGGTGAGACAGTAAGTATTTCCTTTGCAGGCCATACAGTCTGTCGCAAATACCCAAGTTGGCTGTCGTAGTGTGAAGGCGCCACACACAACTCTGAAGTATGGGTGGTGTGGCTGTGTCCCAGTGAAACATTATCTATGAAAACAGGGAGCATGCTGGACTTGGCCCGAGGCTGTAGTTTGCAGGCCCTTGGTCAACAGGTAAAGGTTTTGAAATTGGCATTTTAAGCCCTCCAATTGCAAGTTGTGCTGACGGGGAAATTTTAATCAAGCAGAAAATAATTACCTATATTAACTCAAATATTTCCTGAAGTGATTTTTTTAAACGGCTTCCGTTCCTATAAAGATTATTTAAGACACAATCATGCCCTTGGTCAAGCTGATCTCCCTGGTCAGGCTCACAGAAGTAGATCTTGCATTTGTTTTCTTCTTTTCTTCCACTCTCTTGTTTTGATCCCAGATGAAACAGCTAGCAGCAGTGCTCTTTAAAGCTACACCAATCCAAGTGTTAACTACAGACCTGGGGCTATAGGGGTTTCTACTGAGATGCACATTAGTCACTTGGCAGAGTTTAGCACAGCTGCCCTGAGCCACTCTCCTTTGGGTCCAGTCATGGATCTGGAGCACCGAGCAGACTCCGAGGAAGAGAGCGAGGGAATGGGATGCTAGGATGCAGGAGTGAGGAAGCATCTTACTGGTGGATCTGTGCTTATTTGGAAAATACATCCCATGCTCGTGCCTGAAAGAAGGCATCCTTATTTGCAGATAGTCTAAACTAGGTAATTCAAATCTCATCTGTCATTTGTTTTTGATAAAATGATTGGTTCTTCTAAAGTGGCCAGGCGATAGAGCAATATCCTGTCTTTATTCCATGGTCTGCCTGAGACAGCCTGGGCGGAGGTAGGCAGATGGAGCACAGCCCATTTTCTGGTGGCGGCCCGGGAACAGCCATGCATGTGGTGTTAGCAGCTTAACAGTTAAAACAATGATGTTTTAAGCGGTGGGTTAAGATTTTAATACACCAATTCAAAGGATGGATAACACTTCGCAGCTTTTCATGTAATAGTCCTCACAGTTACCGTTCGTGCGGTGGTCTTGTCTTTTCGTGAAATTGGAGGTGTTCCTTTTTCCCCCAAACTCTAAAAAGCTCTATGGCCCCATGTTAAAAACAAAGCTTTGTTTTTGTTGATTCCACTCTTGCACTGTACTTGTACTCAGCTTGAGTTGTCTGATTTCATCCCACATTTGAGAGCCCTCTTCCTCCTGGCAGCAAATCCAGAAATGCTAACATGTGGGCACACAGAGTTTGAAAGACTTCTCAACTCTCAACCCCAGTATCCTAGATCTGAGGTAAAAAGTGGCACCTCTATCTCCTATAATTTGTGTGAGGAAGAAACCCCCCAATGCACACAAACCATACGTCTCAGAAACAACATGCCTTGGAAAGGGGGACAGGTGATGTGCCCACTGATTCAATCAGTGATGCTTATTGGGCACCTACCAGTGCCAGGCTGTTCTAACTGGTGGGGCTGCAGAGCACTGGGAGAGCTCAAGTTCTTGGGGGAGGAAACTACAAAAAGAAGTAAATAATTAAGAGAATCTCAGCAAGTGCACACAGGGGGCAGGGTTGGTGAGATCTATTCTCTAGTGAACTCTTGAAACATGGATCCCAAGAGCCAACCGTTGTCCAAATGAATGTGCAGAGGTGGTAGATCTTAAGTTGGTTAAGTGTTTTTTGCTCTACCTGGACCTGATGTTTATTTCATGCAAAAAAAAAAAAACAAGAAGTGCCTATTTTGAATTTGCTAATGCAGCTATCTTATTTGTACCAAGGCTGCATAACGTGGACTTTGTAGAGTCCACAAGCCTGAAAGGATACGTTTCTGTTGGAAACTCAAGCTCATGATGTCCAACAGCAAAGTGGTAAGTTACCATGATTTTGCACCCCCTACGCTACTATTTTGACCATACTTCAGGAATGTTGCTTTCACTTACAGAAACTCTACAAATATTGGTTTTTCAAAAAGGCAAATACTAAATGAATATTGTTTGCTCGAAGACATGAGGAAAAATGTGCACAGCACACACACTGCAGACAGACTGGAGAAATAAATTGTACCGGGAAGCACAATTTGCAATATAAAGCTCGCTTAATAATTTATTGGAACTTGAAAACTCAGTGATTATGCCAGGCACTGGGTATTTTGATTAACTGGTAGAAAATACAGTGCTAGCTGTCCAGAGACTGCAAACACTTGTATTAATGTGAAAGGTTTTTAAAAAATATTCCTATAGTTTAGAGATTCCAATTTGATTAACTGGATTTTTAACTGAGTTTAGGCTGGATTCCATCGGGTTTTTTGTAACCTCAGAGTAAGTACATGACTCTCAAAGTCCTGGCCATGTGATATTATCGCTGTGATTCTGTGCAAATTAACTTCCCTAAGTTTCCTCACTGTGAACATCAGGCAAGAGGGGCACCTGACACACGGTAGAACCCACAGAACTGACCACTGACAACTCATGAATGTGCTAAGCTGGGGACACACAGACAGGAGACAAAGAACTGATCCTCAGTGAGTTTACCACCTGTGTGGTCGGTACCTGCTGCGTTTTCAAGTGGCTTCAGGGGGGCCCTGGAGAGAGAATTAATACTCCTGGTAGGAGAGGGGACACTGAAGCGGCCTCAGTGAGCATTCACAAGCGAGGAACAGGAGGAAGAGGGGAGTGTGCTGAAGACAGCCCTGGTGGAGTGGAGCCCAGTCATCCGTGCAGCTGTAAAATGCTCCCTCTGTCTGACACTTAGAGCAAGATAAAACCCCCTCTGTTGTAAGTGTCATTCACCACACACCCAACTCTAATTCTTGCCAACTTTGTACCTCAGAGATCTCAGACTGAATATCTGTTTGTCCTTAAAGCAGATAAGCAGTGACTTCCCTGGTTCCCCACTCACAACCTGTACACCATTTAAAACAAGGAAATTCCGGCCACAACAGAGGCCACCACACAATTTTTAATTAAAAATTTTAAGACTCAAGTCCTTGAAATGGCTTAAAGTGGTTATATAAAAACATAGTAAGATAAAAATGAAGAAGCCCACAGGTTGCTGGAATACAATTTATTCAAAGCATTTCACATTAAAATTATATTAGGTTTAAATACACGAACATACAATTACATATAAAACACTATACTTTCCCAAAGTTTATGACATTTACTTTTTAGAATTAGCTGTTTGCTTATAATTTGAATCTAAAAGGTACCATTGAGTGCTGCTATAATTGTGTTTATATTTCTATTTATTTCAATTTTGCTATTAGATATTTAGAAAGCATTCATAAGCTCACCTAGAATATACAATGATTACATGTTAAATATTTACATTCAAAACAGGAAGCCAATACAGTGCTACAGATGCATGACTTGATAGTTCTTTAATGTATGTAATATATTGAATGGTCCAGCCTGCTGTTCAGAATGCTAGAGATGTTATTAAGCAGTAGAAAGCTCATTGAGGGATTTATATCTATTTCCTCTGCACTAGACCCACATTTTACCAGAGTCCATATACAAGGCTGGCTTGGAGTCACTTCATGCAAATGAGATTGTACTCTGAGCTTCCCTAAAGATAACTGGGAGGTCCAGATTATGCCCCAAGGTCGTTCCAATTTAGCTCAACTATCTTATGGTTGGCATTAACTACAAAATATAAACCTGCTTCAGTGGAATCCCTAATAGAGTGAGGCTCATGGCAAATCAGTAGTGTCAAAACAACACGTACAGGTCCTGCACCTGAGGAGTACACAGAGGAAAGCTTTACTAAGTCCTCTAGGCTGGGACTCGGCACTGGCCGAGCCCGATTCCTTAGGTCTAACTCTACAAAACAGAGATGAAGCATGGTTGATGCCACGATGACATTTATTTTTTGGCTTCCCTCCATCTACCCTCCCTCTCACGCCATCTGCAGGCTGTAGATGCAGAATGGTTGATCCCACAAGACACAGGTTAGCAGCATAAACAGTGTGAGGCTGGCTTACTCCCCAAGGCAAGGTCTCCCTTCACGTAAACGGTGGGAACCAAGTAACCTCACTGAAACCAAAACAGTAGCTAATCACCAATTTCAAATGAACAAGGGATACACCAAAGTGGGGATAACTCTCACACAAAGCATTTTCAACTTTTTAAATAATATAATCCCCAAATAGATTAACATTATATTAAGATGGTAAACTGTCTTGACTACCTATCTTAAATTCTTTTATAGTAACTATTTACAGTATAGATATTAACAGGCATGAAGGCCAATTTGAGGATAACTTTGATAAAACTGAATACAAACAGAGGTTTCACTCCTTCATATACTTACTCACATATTCACTGATATGCAGTATGAAGTAACAAGTCCAGTGTAGGGTGTAGCTTGTGCTGATGAAGACCTGAAACCAAGATGAAGGAAATGCATTGCTCTTACTTCATGATCAAACTCACACTCAGATGCAGTTTTGGAGACTTCAGTGAACAGAGGTTTGTGGGAGCCTCTGTGGTAGAAGGGAAGGCATGGAGGGAGCACCCTGACCAAACAAGTCTCTTTGGGTCTTAGCTTCTCACTGGGAAATGAAGAGTGCTGGATTTGATGACTCCTGAGATGCCTTCTGGCGCCAACATTTTACAAAACTGGAAAAGTACGCAGGGCTTTACACTAATAAAGAATTGTTACTTCATAGAATATTAAGCATTAGAAAGCCCACTAAGCATCATTTTGTCCAGCTCCAAAATTTTTCAGATAAACAATATTGACAAGCAAGTCTTAACTAAAGGAACAATCTTTTTATGAAAATAATAAATGAAATAGAGCCGGGAATCTGAAAAGTCAAATGGGAGAAGAACCCTGAAAAACTATGGCTTCTTACACCAGGAGCCTCAAGGAAAATGCCATTGATTTACATTGTAGGCAAAACCCAAAGAAGTCTAGTGACTTAGTATACACAGTTACTGTCAATAAGATGTTGAATATTATCATATATTACGAATAAATAAAAGTACATAAACAAAGTAACTTTTCATTTGTTTATTTTGTCCTCTCAAATACATTTAAAAAGTAACATTTTAGACACAGAATCACAAATACACACAAAACAAAGTAGTGCCGGCTTGCTTCACAAAGGGTTTTCCTTTGACTCTTTTAGCTGCTTTGCATAAAATTCAAAGCTTTCCTGTAGAGGAAAAAAAAAGGGAGGAAAGTTACAGATAAAAGTTACCAGCGGGGCTCCCCGGGTGGTGCAGTGGTTGAGAGTCCGCCTGCCGATGCAGGGGACACGGGTTTGTGCCCCAGTCCGGGAGGATCCCACATGCCGCAGAGCGGCTGGGCCCGTGGGCCATGGCCTGCGCGTCCGGAGCCTGTGCTCTGCTACGGGAGAGGCCACAGCAGTGAGAGGCCCGCGTATCGCAAAAAAAAAAAAAAAAAAAAAGTTACCAGCAAGAGGTGATGGTACAAAACTTAAAAACATAAAGTACTGCAAACTGGTAGCAAAGACTGCTGGGCCCACAGCGGCTGCAGTCTCCTCAAGCTTCAGCACTCTTCTCTATTTCATGAAATCACCAGTTCAAGGGCCCCCAACTGAGAATTAAGGCACCAGGAGCCTCTCCTGTGTGTGTGCATGGGCAAGTGCATGCAGGTATTTACACCTGGGTATGGAAGGTTGAGGGGTTTGAAATAAACATGTTTTAGGTGACTTTCAGTTCAATGAAACAATAAAAAGGAATTTTGCACTCATGATTTCTCTTATTAAACAAAGCAAAGTAAATAAAACAAAATTTCCTAGGCAACCTACTGAATGGGAGAAAATATTTGTAAACATATATAGCTGATATGGGGTTAATAGTCAAAATATACAAAGAATTTATATAACTCAATAGCAACAGGGGAACTGAACAGACATGTGGCCAAAGAAGAACTACAGATGGCCAACTGGTACACGAAAAGTTGCTCAACATCACTGATAATCAGGGAAATACAATTAAAAAACACAGTGAGATATCACTTCACACCTGTTAGAATATCTATTATCAAAAAGACTAGGAATAACAAATGTTAGCGAAGATTTGGAGAAAAAGGAGCCCTTGTGCACTGTTGGTGGGAATGTAAATGGTGCAGCCACTACAGAGAACAGTATGGAGGTTCCTCGAAAAATTAAAAATAAAACTAACATATGATCTAGCAATTCCACTTTTGGGTATTCATCCAAAGAAAATGCAAACACTAATTCAAAAAAGATATATGCTCCCTCAGGTTCACTGCAGCATTTACAATAGCCAAGACATGGAAACAATCTAAGTGTCCATCAATGGATGAAGGATAAAGAAAATGTCACACACTCTCACACACACACACACACACACACAGAGGAATATTATCCAGCCGTAAAAAGAATGAAATCTTGTCATGTGCAACATGGATGGACCTTGATGGTATTATGCTAAGTGAAATATGTCAGACAGAAAAAGATAAATACTGTATGATTTCACTTATATCTGGAATCTGAAAAACACAAACAAACAGAACCGAGCTCATGGATACAGAGAACAGATCAGTGGTTGCCTGAGGCTGGTGGAGGCAGGTTTGAGGAGGAGGAAGATGGGTAAAGAGGTTCAAACAGCACAAATTTCCAGTTATACAATGGGTAACTCAAGGGGATACAATGTACAGCACAGTGACTATGGTTAATACTGGATTGCATATTTGAAAACAGCTGGGAGAGCAGATCTTGAAAGTTTTCATCACAAGAAAAAAATTTTTCTTTTGTGACTATGTATGGTGGCAGATGTTAACTGGGCTTATTGTGGTGATCATTCTGCTATATATACAAATATTGAGTTATTATGTTGTATAGCTGTAACTAATATAATGTTGTCAATTATATTTCAATTTAAAAAAATCCTAGATAAAGAGAGAAAATCCAACTCACTTAAACTGGAAATGAACAAGTAATTAACAGTGACATAATATGCTTAGCTATTGAAATACAGGCCATTAAACCCTATTTCAAGTTGAAATGAAGAGGGAACTGCCCCAAGGACATTTGATAAATTCATACCTACAGTTGAAGGTCTCAGACTGACCTTGTATTTTAAACCTCAGCCCCAGAGGGCTATGTTCTCCTGCAGCCAAACCCATGGCATGACTGTTCAGTTCCCAAAGCCCTCTCTGGAGGATCCTTCACAGAGATCTAATCCTCATGTAATTAAGTATTCAACTTATTCTTTACACATTATTATGAAGCACACACAAATCTTTAGAGGTATTTTTTTTCCCTCTTAATTAAGAAATACTCACAGGGGGTTCAGTGAAAGGGACAGACTCTCCAGCATTCTTCAGCAAAACTGCATAACGCTTTAGAAACAGATCATTCAATTTTACATCCTTCGCAGTCAAATTTTCATATAGTGCTTTAGCAGATGCAACATCACTGTCCAAGACTAGAGAAAAAGATATTAATCACAGATAAAGCCAATTTATCTTCTTCTTTTCCCAAAACACTTAGCCATTCAGGGACTCCTGGATCCCTTTATCCCAAAGCAAAGGAATACTTAACTACCTTCAGCATTCATAATCTACAAGCTCCGCCCTTCCTTCCCCACACCTCTCATTCAGCATCACCCGCTATGAAAGAGAAGGAAAATGACAAATAGCTATTTTAAAGACCCATGCTAGTTAAAGTGACCACAAACTGAAGTCTTCAATCATAAAGTAAGCATACACCATTCAATCTTCTGCTTAAAACCACACTTTGAAATTAAGCTAATCCAGGGACTTCTGTGGTGAGGAGTGTGTAAAATAAATTATGTGGAAGTCTGTATCTACATCAACATCAAGATCAGCAGCTAAACACCACCAAAAGACTTTCAATAAGGGAGGGTGGGAGGGAGGGACACGCAAGAGGGAAGAGATATGGGAACATATGTATAACTGATTCACTTTGTTATAAAGCAGAAAGTAACACACCATTGTAAAGCAGTTATACTCCAATAAAGATGTTAAAAAAAAAAGACTTTCAATATACTCTCCTATCCTAAAATAAGCAAATGAGGAATACAGTTAGCTGCAATGACCAAAAAAAATTTTATATACATTATTAATATACATTAAAAAATCTACATACATCTATACAAGTTACACTAATACTTCACTTAACTGGATGATGAAGTAGCCTAGGAGCTAACTTCAGCTGGCTTTCTACTTGTGGCTGATTTGCAAAAATTTTAATATCTTCCCCTTTACTAAAACTTCCTGATCTCCCTGCTCTTCTCCCTCCCAATTCCCAAGTGGGATTACACAATTTAATAGTAATTTTATGCTGTTTTACACTACTTCATCTTAGTTATTACTCAATGTCTGCCAATTCCTCAAACGAAACTTTATGATTATAGCACTATTGTGAAATATATCATGTTCCACTCATAAGGGTAGAAAAATGGAGAATTCTGATTGCTCAGTCTGGTGTCCTGCCAACAATAAAATCGACAAAGCAACTCTTTACTTACCCATTAAAAAGTGAGCAAATCAGTGGGTGTCAGATGGACAGGTGATCATAATTTACAATGCTAACATTTATCTTGATTACTGAGGAAACTTTAGACTGGTTCCCTTTCATGTGTGATTGCCTGGCGATCAGGGAGGAAACTGCTTAAAAGACTAGAATTTCAGTTGTGACTGCAGGTAAAACCTTGGGGCTCACTTTTCAATTAAGGTGATTGTTATTTCAAAGGAGTAGGTAGACCACTGAAGGAGTAAACAGGCAAGTCAAGTGGCAGTCTCAAATATGTACCCATTTTACATTGTATTAGGTTGGCCAAAAAGTTCATTCAGGTTTTTCCGTAACATCTTAGAGAGACTGGATTGGTTCCCAATGTGTACAGCCAAGTGGACTTCTAAGTCCTTCCAGGAACCTGGGATCTTACTCAACAAATCAGGGCCCCTCAAAAGATGCTCAGAGATACTTTACGTTAACACTACATGAATAATTTCATATTTTTCTTAAATACAATTTTAAAACATATCCTAAGGCTAAATAAATTTTGTACCATAAGCAATTATCTGATATTTAGGATTACTGCCTTTGAGCTGAAGACTTAGCTGACTATACTACAAATATTTAAATCACTTAAATAATGAAGTCAGATTAAACTTATTACCATAGCTTTTCATGATGGAAGTGTATGCTTCTTCCTTTTCAGTTAATTCAGGAATCAATTCTAACAAAGACTTCACAGTTGGTGCCTAGAAAATTAAATATAGGTAACATTACCATGACTCAAAAGAACAGTGAAATAAAACACTGATATATGGACATTATACCAAAAAAACCTGACAACAGCAACAGAACTGCCTATTCAATTTAATGGACTATTTTCCCTTTTGTATATCTTAGTACACTTGGCCCCCTGTATCCAGTGGGTTCTGAATCTGTAGATTCAACCAACCACAGACCAAAAAAAAAAAAAAATCCAGAAAGCCCAAAAAAGTAAACATTGAATTTGCTGTGTACCAGCAAATACTTACATAGCATTCACATTGTATTGGGTATTATAAGTAATCTAGAGATTATTTAAAGTATACAGGTGATGTGTGGTAGGTTATCTGCAAATACTACACCATTTTATACAGTCTCTTTGAAAGGAAAAAAAAGGACAACTAAATATTTTCTAAATGATGTTTGTTGTAAATAAATACATGAGTCAGAGATAAAAAGTGCAATTAGGTAAATTATTTTTTAAAGTGTGTGTATGTATGGGGGAAGTATGTGAAAATTAAGGAAAACTAGACCTCCCAGAGTTGTAAACAACCTAAATGTTTCACATAAAACAAACATTACAATTGGTGCTCAGTTTAAAACTTCATAATATGCCCAAATAAACTAAGAACAGGGTTTCTGGTGCCCACTCACCATGAAAAATCAAATCTAAAAAAAAAAAATTTTGAAATATGCTTTTATTCTTTTTTTTTTAAACATCAAAAATAAGACTTGGTTCTGTTTCACACATACACACACACCTTTTAGTGTAAATAAGGTAACTGTACAAACTGAGAACATGAATCCGTGGCACATACCAGTTTTAAAGCTAACGGGTTCATCTACCTCATGGTTTCTACCTGAGCCACCTGACAGGAGACACTCTGCAGTAGGTGTCTCCCTCAGCAGTGCTTCTGCACTGTGAAACTTACCCAGTGACCCAAGCAACGGGATTTGTTTCTTACATTTCTAAGGGCCCTTTCTTGGGGCTCAATGCATAACTACAAGGATAGAGAATTCACTGTATGAACTTGTTCTGCATTTCCAATACAACCAAGGAGCCAGAACTGACTCTGCATCAACATCTAAAGAAGTAAACAAGTACAGACCAGCAAGTGTTCAATCTCTATAGTATTTTTAGAAAACATCCTGAACTGACAAGCTCTTACATGATATTCAATACCTCTGAACAAGACTAGCTCATAGCATTATTGGTTTGTCAGCAAGTACAATAGCACCGTACCTTTCCCGATCTCCGAGAATTCCTAATACAGTACACCAAGAAAATTGGGGTTTGTTCAGCAATTGCACCACATCTCTAAAAATTGAAACATTATTTGGTAAGTGAAGGTTTTTGATAAACAAGCAGACCAAGGTGAATATTTCCAGTTAAGAAAGTTCACAATAATACAGTAATGTATCATTACCAACAGGAAGGTCTAACAGTCGACCAATGTTTTTTAAGGCAAGAAAAAAGAAAACCAAGTGCAAGCTAGGCCAGGCTTTCATGCATGTTGTCCTTGGCGCTGCAAGTATAAGGTCTGTTTAAAAAGCAAAGGGAAAAATTCAACCAACGCTTCCACAACCACAGAATGAGGTTTAGGACTGCAAAGAAAGAGGGAAAAAAGAAACACTATTCCCCTCCAATTATACTGCCAAGCATTCACAAGTGAGCTAGGGATCATAAGGTTAATTATACATTTAATAAGGTGTCAGGGAGATAACTGCTCGTTTCTTTATAAAAATTAAAATGTACAAAGCAAGTTCTCTTTAAAGTATAATTACCTACACTTACGCATACAAAAGGACTGATTTCAATCTCTCTATTTTATAAAAGGCTTTCATTGCTATAGACAGCCAGTGCTTGAAAAAGAGACAAAAGTTAAACTCAAAAAAAAAAAAAAGTTTATATGACAGACCAGATAAATCAAGTGTCTATCCCATCTTAGATGCTATAGTAAAATCAAATATGGCAAGACATTATTTTAGTTTACACTCATCACAGATGTCATTCTCTTAAGTTTCTAAAAGCACATTGCTCTTTCAAAGCTTTAAAACACTGTCAATACTAAAATGACTAGCATAAAAAGAACTTTTGGGGACACACAGAACATTTACACTATAAACTGATGCTTTCGACATCTGTGAATAAAGTATTCTTCACTACAGCAAGAATAATCTTTTACTGTTTGACAAGCAGGTAAAGAATGGGTAAAGGGTTTATCATCTGAAACCTCAGTCTACTGAAGGGATAAAAATGAAAAGACAGCTGTTGCAGCAACGCTCGGCTGTTGCCAAGAGCCCTACACAGGCCACTGTGGGTACATGCAGCTCTGAAGGCGGCTGCCACATCCCCACTGTCTCGCACTCTGGACTGCTCGCTAGAAAGAGCCTTGATCAACAAGCTGGTAAATGAAATATCAAGTGTGACTTCCTAAGGAGCTACCACATGATGTGTTAAAGCTGAATGAATACTATCACACGTCCAGCTAGACATGCATATACCCTGAGTGGGTACACTTAGGTATGTACACACAAACATAAAGCATTAGAATTTATTCTTTTCAAGATAAAACTTGTAATACTAAAGGCAACAAAACAATGAAAAGATTCCTGAAATCCCCATCATAAATTGCCTTTTCTGTTTAAAACAAAAATTTTTTTTAAGGAAAAAAAAAGGTAAACATACCAAACCAATCAAGAAAATTCTCAACTAACTAGCATTTCTCTCTCTCCAGGAACAAAAGTAAAAAAGCCTTAGAGGCAGTGCCAATTTACACGTTTTACAAAAATGTTAACACAGAGAAATTTCTCAGGAATTCCTTTTAAAAATGACTTGGATTCTACTGTCAAACTAGATGAACTTTAAGGATCAAAAGCAGAGTTCCAGCAAATGAGTACAGTTTTACCTTCCCTATCTACTACTTAAGAGGTGCTGCAGCTTGCAAAAACGTTAAGTGAATATAATACTATTTACTACCAGAAATTGGTCCCAGGCCTCAATTTGACACAGGGAGTCTATACAAACACAGCCGTTGGCGGGATCACGGTGACTGTTTGACTGCCACCTGCTGGGAAGGGGCTCCCCGGCGGTGCCTGTTTGTGCACATTAACAGTGGCAGCTACGATCACCCACTGGTGGCGCGCTGCTTTATATTTAGTGCTGTTAAAATGGCATGAATGCAGTTGTCTCCTTCCCTGAAGATTGCTAATTTAACAGAGAGTGCGGGCCACAGAGACCTGCATTTGTCATTTAATGTGTCTGTGACACACAAGTGAATAGAAAGCAAATTCTTAATAAATCTTGAATAAGGCACTGAGAATGTTTGAGTATTCAAGAGAAGCTGTACTTGAAAAGCAAACATTTCCTACTTTTTGTTTGCAAACTGTGTTGCCATGGTGATGCACAGTATTTATAGAGCAGCGTTAGAGAAATTAAACTAGGAAATCAAAGGAATTGTTTTGCATTACCTATCTGCACAGAAACATTTGTCTTTAAATCATTTTGGCAAAACATGTCTTCCCCCACCCCCACTTAAATCTAAAGACATTTCTAGTCTGATTTGGCATCTTTAAAACCAGCAACCTGTAACTTACAATCCAGTCCCTGTCATGTAACCTTGATTCACGTTCAAATTTAAATGTGCAGGCAGCACCACACTTCATTTCCGGTATTCTACCACACACCTAAGTCTAGTAATTTCTTAACTGACTTCTCACAAGCCACAAGCCCCACTGCTCCATGTGTGGTGGGTCATTACCTGTAGGAGAGCTCTGGCATCATCCACCTTGCCTGCATCCACAAGCTGAAGGAAAAGATCGGTGACAGGTTTGTAAATTGCAAACTGATTGGCCAATCTCTCCGCCATGATGCTTACTGAAAAAAATGACAGGTAAGAAAAATCTTTCATTTAAACAGTGGTATAACTAACTCATCCACCAAAGAAAGTCAGTCCAGACTCACTAGAGAGAAAAAGTGCTTCTGTGTTCTTTGGCTAGAACAGCTAACTTACTCTTTTCAAGTGCTGGTTCCAACCGTTCCTCTATGACTTTTCGGAATAAGTATGCCAAGCCAAAGTACTGAAGTTCCATGGTTTGGTTCCCTGAAGTAAGCATATTTTCAATGTTTTCTATTGCACCATCTATGTTACTACTGTAAAAGAAAGTAAAATAAATTATAAGGAAATATTTGCTTTTAGTATTAATATTGCAGGCAGTTTCAGTATGAGTACTTTGGGATTCACACATGCAAGCACTTTAGGAAAAAAAGGAAATATATTTACAATTAACCAGATAAAAAACACTATGCAAGCTGAACCCAATCACATTTAGGTGGCACCAGCAATCACTGGGTGCTTTATGCTACAGTAACTGAAGTAGCTGCTTATTTTAAAAAACTGCTCTAGAGACAAGATCAAACAACTATATAGAGAAGAATTAAAGACAATAACTTAAAAAATTATTGTATCTCAAAGACTTGATTCTGCAGCTGTTTGGAATGTAAAATGAAAACTTGTTTAAATGCTATATAACTCTGGCATTATAATCTGCAACTGGTCACTAGTGCATGAAGTAAAGATAATGTATTACATCTCAGGATTCTTAAAAATGCTGATGATGTCTTCAAAAGGTATATTTTCATGTCTCTCAACCCACAGTCACTACAATTTGTTTTTGTCAGGTAATACATAACATTTGAAAAATATTCAATTTATACTAAAATTCTCAGAAAAAAGTATCTTCACACTTTTTATTTTAAAAAATTAATTACATGGCCTTATGTAGCAAGTTATGATAAAAAATTATCTTTATGACTATCTTTTTGGTTAAGATGCTCTTTAATTGATACTTTACAGTTATGATATGGCACTCGAAATCCAAATAATCAATTTTATGTTGGAATTATTACCTGAAACAAGAATTCTCTAAAAATGAGTACACCATTACAATAAAGTTTTCTTATGAGTTTTAGTTAGAGAATTATTTAATAGTGAATAAAAACATATTCTCGGCCTCATATAAAACTCTGTTTATATGGTAACATTTAAAATTTCATCCAGGGGCTTCCTGGTGGCGCAGTGGTTAAGAATCTGCCTGCCAATGCAGGGGACACGGGTTCGAGCCCTGGGCCGGGAAGATCCCACATGCCGCCGAGCAACTAAGCCCGTTCGCCACAACTACTAAGCCTGTGCTCTACAGCCTGTGAGCCACAACTACTGAAGCCCGCGTGCCACAACTACTGAAGCCCGTGCGCCTAGAGCCCATGCTCTGCAACAAGAGAAGCCACCGCAATGAGAAGCCTGCGCACCGCAACTAAGTAGCCCCTGCTTGCCACACTAGAGAAAGCCCGTGTGCAGCAACAAAGACTTGGATAATTTTTTGGATCTTCTAACTTAAAATAATCACATTTTCTTATTAAAGGAAAAGTTTAAAGTTCTATTTGGGGAAATAGTTTTAAAAGGGTGAAAAACAAAACAAAACCTCTTCTCTGCCCAAAGAAAGAGGAACAAAAAGCCCTGTAAAAACCAACATGACATTTTCGTATCACAACCCATTAAATGTATGTAGGATTAACTGCTAAAGAACATTTTTTCCTAAAAGCATGAAAAATGTCAATTCCATTATTACCCCCATGAATCTTTAACTTTGCTAGTGAGGTTAATAAAAATCAAGTTCTTATTTACTTCTACAGTAGTGATCCTCAACAAGGAATCTAGAAATGGTGGTATGAGAATCATCTCTAAATACCTCCCTTTGTGTGGATGTGTGTTGACACAGGTGGATGGGTAGGAGAAGATGGAAATGTGTATTTTTAACAAGCTTGCTAGGCCTTCCATTTCACTATGTACTGGTAGAGTGTCACCTTCAAGTGTTGCTAACATTCAAATGAACTTATTTTTCACTTTTGCAACCAAGTGTTTCAATAAGGGCCTGGAATGTATGAATGAGAGTTACCAACCGTGAAGCAAGTTCTATGAATTTGAAAATTTTGATAAATGTTGATTTAAGATTTAATTTAAAGCTAAAACATATTTTGTTAACATATAATTATTCCCTGATAGCTACAGAATAATCAGCAACTGGCATCGATACTTCCTCTGTAGTTGATACGGCTTCTAATACCCTAGTTTTACAAAAGGTGGGATTTGAGATAACGTTCCTTCCAGTATCCAATGGAGAAAAAGAAAGCTCGAAAATACTCACTTCTTTATTTGTGCCAAAGCAATGTTATTGATGAAAACCATACGGGAAAGTCCAATTGAATCTTCGAGTCCATTTACCAACTTCTGAATGTCTTGTATGCTTTCTGTATCACCCTTCAAGGCACATGCCTGAATAAGGCGGGTCACTGCTATCCTAGAAGGTATCTGCTCCAGATCCAAGGCTGTTTTTAGTGTTGTTAGAGCGTCTACAATAGAAGAGCAGGTGACAGAGCTTTTTTTATATGAACCGTACTGACTTTAATGTGTTTTGAAAACTAGCTTTTAAATATGAGCACAAAATGACTATACACAAAAAGCTATGAATAATTTATTCTATATTACAGAAAATATTAATACTTTATGAGAAACCTAAAAAAAAAAATAAAGATTTATTTGACTGTAAGATATCAGAGACCAGAGAAATTTCTTCTTTAAGTTACAGAGAAAATGCAGATGTTACTGACAGAATGTGGATTCCATTCAGGGATAACATTTAGTGACTAATTTCAAAGAAGTTGACAAGTTCAGAGAAATATAAATAAGGAAAAATTTTAAAAATTAAAGGCCTTCCAAAAATATGTAACCTCTACCCACATTCATACTTTCCCAGATTTTACTACACTCAAAAGATTCATGATTATCAAAATCTTCTAATACCGCAAAGATTCTTTCTTGAAAACAATGTCGCTTTCTAATCCAAAAAGGACTGATCATACAAGAAGAGCAGCCAAACTGGAACACTCAAGTTACACACTAACAAATTTATTTTACACGATTACATATCTTGCAGATATTTTCTTACACTGATTTTTCGGAGAAAATAAAGCTCACCAGATTCCCAGGGAGAAACCCCTCAGGAGTTTCTTTTTTTTTTTTTTTAAAGTATCATACTTACAAGTATGTGATTATGGATAAATATGGAATATCCTTCTGATTTACTGATTTAAGTGCCAGGGTAGCAAAATCATTATATTAAATAAAATGATGGACTGCAGGGAAATTGCAATACTTAGCACAACAATCACTGCTACCAAAGAAAACTTCATGGCTCTATAGAAATTAAAGCAGTGTAACCTACACAAAACTAAGACCCTCAAAGCAGCTTTCCAAATAACAGTCTATCTTTAACAGAAGAATGGGGAAAGGGTAATAAACACTCTATTAAAAGTGATACAGTAAAAGACATCATGAATTTAAGTATTTATTACTGAATAAACAATTTATTATTACTCCAAATCTACATTCTAAACCAGTGATTCTCAAATGGGGAAAAGGGAAAATAGGCAGTTTAGAAGGCATATTCAATAAAATTTTATAAATACACACGAACATACAGGAAACAAAAAATGTTATTTATACTACTTTAATAATATTATCTATAGAAAATAAACTTGATAAAATCTTAACTGGTGGTCATACACAGATAATATGGAATATTTTTATTAGCCAAGAATATCGTCAGCCAGGAGGATCTTCCCACACCAGTGGATCAAATAGCAACAAAAATAAGATAACAATGGTGATGATAGTAATGCGCATTTACTGAGCTTTTACTACATTTGTTGAGCACTTACTACATGCCAGACACAGTATTAAGCAGTCACACTCACAACTACCCTCTGAGGTAAGTAACAAATTTATATGTGGGAAACTGAGGCACAGATAATTTAAATAATTTCCCCAAGGTCATACTGTTAAGACACCAACCCAAGAATCTGACCACCCCAGAGCCTTCATCTATGGGTGCATGTGTGTGTGAAAGAGTGGAGGATAGAGGAGAAGAGATCATTTTATGTCTATCCAAAGGGAGCATGGGACCTTGGAACCGAAATCATATTCCCATACAGGGCTGGACTTCTGGACAGTTCATGATTTACTGCTTTGGGACACCAAAAGCAGTATCCATCCACACCCCTCCCCGAGTCCTTATCACACTGTCACCTAATTTACTAGTAATATTGATTATACTGCGACAGTGTGATGTATCAGCTATTAATATTCCAGAACAGCATTTGAACTGGCTTTATTTTTCTTCCTGCTTTAGATGGAATTGAGAAAAAGCAACCTGAATTTTTTAATTGGGAGCTCTAGTCAGCCATGGAACAAAATAAGGAGATGTGGATAGTGCCAACAGCATTCCCGTCCTTGACAATGACCACAGTAGGTTAGTCCGTGGCGAGGCACTGGGAGGTGGGTTCATAGCTTCTACTCTCAACCAACCTCCAGGTGAACAGCTGAAAACAGATGTGAAATTATATCATAGTTTCTTGTTGTCTTCACAGGGTACCTAACATACAAGTGGGATAGCAGTCAAGTTAAACACTGATTAGATTCAGCTCAAAAATTAACTCCTTGAAATTAAAAAAGTGTTTTATTCTGATCTCCATGTCTACAAAATGTCATTTATAAAAATGAACTTATTTATATGGGAGCAAGTTTAATTTTTCAATGTTTTAAAATTGTTTATCAGGGACTTCCTTGGAGGTCCAATGGTTAAGACTCTGCACTTCCACTGCAGGGGGCGCAGGTTCGATCCCTGGTCAGGGAACTAAGATCCCACATGCTGCGTGTCGTGGCCAAAAAATAAAATTTCAAAAAGTAGAAAAAAATTGTTTTTAAATATCTACTTGCCAAAAAGCCTCTTCTATTGCAAAGAAAATGAAAGCTTTTAAAGTTTTAATAGCAAGCCCTACAACACTCAATTATGACTGAAGCTGTCTCTAACAGGCTGGTCCTGCCTGTAGAATACTGAGGCAGCAATTCTGCATAGGCAGAAATGATCACTTACATACTCAGTCCTAACCAGTTAGGAAGACATCCAAAGACCAATACCTCTAGGCATTACAGGCAACATTAAAGCTGCACAATTAGACAGCAACTTTCAGAGATGTGATATTATTTTATAAGCATGCAAGTGAGGAGTATATACAGAGTGAGGAAAAAACTAGGCAACATATTTAACGGTTAAAGAGCTGTTTCAACCTTCCTTAAAGAGTTCCTAAGTGTCTTTTGTTGTATCGGCAAAACCATGGTGTTACTGTATCAACTAAAATTCAAATGTAAAATTAAATGTGAAAAGATGCTTATCTAAATTTAAAAGATTCATCATTTTTCCCCTTGGGAGCTCATTCATAAGACTATCCAATCCAAATCCATTCCTCTGCAAACCCATAAACAGCCTCTACCAAACAAATGGCCTCATCCCAACCCTCCCCAAAGTCATCTCCACATTTTTCTGATGTTATCCTCTTAATTCAAAAGCTCGAAACTCGAAACTCCAAACAAACACTGTATCTTACTGCGGTTGGCATTACGAACTATTAAAGAAGTATTAGATTAAGTTTTAAAAATCAATATTATAATCACTTGGTGCACAATCCCACACATTTAACACTCAATTTAACTCATTTGCTAACTCACATACAACCAACACAATATGCAAGAAACAACTGCTGGGAATTGTTTCAGATGCTCTAAAGTATGTTAATTTCCAGAGCAAAATGACTTGTGCTGTGAATTTTAACGCACTTGAAAGCCTGTACTTTCTCTCCTTCTGCAACACAAATTTTGCATGTCTGAAGAGCTGTGATTCATCTTAAGAAAACCCATCTTGTGTTAAATGGAATGGAAACTGGACTAAGTGGTCAAATGACAAGTACATTCATATTCAAGCTGTATTATAAATGCATGTACAGTAATTTACGTCTCTCAGCTACCACAAAAGGCTCTTGATAAGCAGGTAATTTGCTAAATGGACTCCTTTATCCAAGTATTCGAAGGGCGTTACAAGAAAAATCTGCAGAGGCATTAATGTGACGTAAAGGTCAAGCATTGTGACATACCTTTCAAATAATCCCGCCTAACTTGCGTTATGATGAGGCGGCTGTTGGCAGCATCGTTCAGTGTGAAGCCCTTGATGTGGGTCTCAGCGCTAAAAGAAGCAGACATTTAGAAAGGAATTACTGACATGCTTCTGATACGATAATAAATGGTTGAGCACCAAGGTGAAATTATAAAAACTACTGTTCATATGTTAAAAATATTGCTGCAAAATATCGACCTGGAGACAGCTTTTGTGTTATCCTGTCAATGGTTATAGAAGGATAATTTTTTTTTGCATTCTGACAGATGACAAAGTTGGAAATGAGCAACAAAAGAAACAAAGTACAAGATTTTTTTTAAACAATCGGTTCAGATTCTTGAATGCTGACATATTAGATGACTAAAATAACTGCATGCCCTGCATTGTTCTGCTGTATCCTAAGCTGGATACTTTTTCCTCTTTTTTCTACACTCACCATAATTATAAAATGTAAAACTATTCTTTCGGCAACAAAAATGAGCATTTATTTTCAGCACTTTATATTTTAAATATAAACTAAAGCATATTACTAACACCATATCATTTGGCTGATTAATTTTCAAATTTCTGTCATCTAGATACATACAATTTTTAAAGGTGAACATACTGCAGAACTAAAACCACTGCTACATTAAAATGTAAAATTTCACACAATCTTGTCCCAGCCTTAAATTTGAAACCCAACTTTTTTTTTTCCCCCGGTACGTGGGCCTCTCACTGTTGTGGCCTCTCCCGTAGCGGACCATAGGCTCCGGATGCGCAGGCTCAGCGGCCATGGCTCACGGGCCCAGCCGCTCTACGGCATGTGGGATCTTCCCGGACCGGGCACAAACCTGTGTCCCCTGCATCGGCAGGCGGACTCTCAACCACTGCGCTACCAGGGAAGCCCAAACCCCCCCAATTTTTTAAAACTCAAGAGCAAAAACTCGCTTTTCTTATGACTAAAACCTACATAATTTAAAAAAAAAAAAAAAAAGAAAGAAAGAAAGAAAGAAGAAGAACCCTAGCCAGAGATGATTTGTTTGCTACATTGTTTGCATATCTCCTGTGATGAAATTTCAGCATCCTTAATGCCCCTAGGCTTTATCTCCCAATTAGGAAATCTCCACAGGTCAAAAGGAGCAAAAGCAATTGCTGCCATTTGCCTTATCAAGCTCAGTGATGATCTTGCTGCCAACAACCTCGGCCTACCCACATGAACATCTAAGCTGAGCAGATTGCGAGAAAAGCAGGGTCACTGCTAAATTACTCTCGTCAATCCCAAGAAAATCCTCCAAAGACACCATGATGTGCCCATCCTCTCAGTCACTTTCAGCCTCTGAGGTTCCCCCCTACTGTTCCTGGGGGAAGGATTTTTTTATCCCCCCAACGATCCTCTTAATCCCACCAAAGCACCCACTGCTCAGTTTGACTTTTTTCCTTTATCCCATCTGTCAAAGCTCTTAAGTCAAAAACTCATACATGAGACTATAAACTGCAGAAAATAAAGGATTTACTTTCTCAATCTTTAGCATGATTAAATAAACAAGCAGACACTATTAAAATTAAGCTCATTTCTTATGCCAACATTATTACATGTATTATACCATATTTACTTGAAAATATTACCTAAAATTCATTAAAACCATAAGGTAACAAAACTTCTGACATCACACTTGATTGTCAAACCTTTTGAAAATCTCAAAACACAGAACATTTTTCTTTTAATAATCTCTTGCTATCTCAAGGTGTGTATTCAATATATATTTGAAAGTGAGGATAAATAGGAAGAAAACTCTCCCCAGTTCTATTACATGCTGAACATATATTACACATGTAGAAACTGACCAATCACAACCAAAATATATTCCAAACTGGTAAAGGGAGAAAAACTACAGAAGGTACTGGTGATTCTGCAGTGTACTCATTCATACAATAAAATAAGAGCAGTTTACTTCTGAATCATAATTTTGATCTTTCCTTTTGGAAAAAAATCTAGTACAGAGATGCCAAATCAAACTTCCTTGTGATAATGAGAATATTCTTTACCCATGCTGTCCAATAGGGTAGCCACCAGCTACATGTGGCTACCTGGCTACTGTGATGGAGGAATGGAAACCTTAATTATATTTAATTTTAATAATTTAAATTTAAGTGGGCACTTATGGCTAGTGGCTACTGGACTGGACAGCACAGAATTCCAGACATTTTCTTTTCTTTTTTAGAACTGCTAAAATAAAGGAAAAAAAAATTGCAGAGTGAAGGGGTATCAATCTCTTAACTTACAATCAACTGCAAAAATTACTCTGTCTTAACCAAAGAAGATAGTATCACATGGAAAGGTTCATATTGGAGATTTCAGAGCTATGACTGGTCTATGGATTGTACTTATATAACACACACATAGGACATTAGGCAGTGATTAGAATTTATCTTACTTTGGAAAACAAAAACTGGCCAATCCAGTAAAAACCATCAGTTATTAATTTAGCATTATTTTTAGACAGAATAAAATAAGAAGCTAGTAGGAACAAGAGAAAATGAAGTGCTATTCTTGAAAGATAAAGCAGAGCTAATCACCACATGATTCTCAAATTTCCTAAGAATAGAGTTCAGTGTTAACAGATTTAAAATAACAATTCATAACCATTACTGCTCTATGAATAAGCAGTTCCCCTCCATTGAAAGAATTCACTATACCTAAATTTTTATTTTGAAACACAAGGAAATGTTGAATTCTAACTAAAAATGAAAGAAAGTCATTCTTTTTTTCTTTCAAAAATTTTAAAGGCATGTGTTACTTTTGAGGTTCCATTACTTGTTGGGAAGGTTAAGTAACCTTCTTAAACTGCAGAAATCTCACTGGTAGTCATGTGAATCCGCAATACATTAGAGACAGCAAAGGTACAGCAAAAGCAAAGACTGCATTAGTTCACAGAGAAAACAACTGCTCTTAAGATTGAACAGGTGGCATCATGTAGGTAACTGTAACAGACTGCTATTTATAGAGTATATTTATAGCGTAATAATAGAGTAGTAGTGCCAGAATAATACTGGGGGTACCACCACTTGCTACAGTAGCTCATTTGGTCACACCATATTACAATAAAGATGCCTCTAAAAAAAAAAAGCAACAATTATTTTTCATTCTGATCACTGATGCAGAGCCAGAAGGGGAAGAGATGACCTAGTGGAACACTGGCAACGCTGGAACCAGGAAACAAATCCAGAGAAGTTATACGACATTCCTCCAGTAACAGAGAATTGGAACTCTAACTTCCGCTTCTGAATTCCCAGTCCAGAGTTATTTTCAAAAGTACCCAATGTAGATCTAACCCAAGATACGATTCTTCATAGTCAGATATAACGTTTTATTGGTTCAAAGAAAAGGATGTGCACAGATCCCCAGATTAAGTGCCTCTGGGCATTCTAAAGCTTGGAATCTAGGAATCTCTTTGGGCCCACACAACTACATGGGGAAGGCAGCTACAAAATACTCCTGGAAGATAACACAGGGGAAGATAAAAGTAACCTCAGGAGTACAGAAAGGTTTCATGAACATCTAGAGAGGGAGGGAAGAAAAGAAGATAAACCTACATTTTACAGGTTGTGGACATAAGTGTAAATAGAAGGGCTGTGCTTATAACCATCTTCTAGGTCAACAGCTTTCACACTTGTTTGATCAAGATTCTCAGTCAGACATAGTAAGAAACGATGTTTTATGGTACATACCAGTGCACTGATATACAGATGCACATATAACTGAAAGCAAATGTTCACAAAATATCTCTACTACATGGAATGCTTTGATATTTTCTATTCTATTTAACTAAAAAAGATGTTGATTCTGCCCCACTAAAGAGAGTCCATGATCCACTAACAGGTTATAAATGCAATTTGAAAAACTACTCTAGATCAGGGGTCTCCAGCAAGAGGTATGCACACTGTGTGAATGCTCTAGGGTGAGACAAGAAAATGTTTAAGTTTCTATTTTTAAATCTTATTCTCCAAAAAACTGCTATTTTTGGAGTATGTTCTATAATATACTTACATATCATATACTTACAGTAGTACAGCTCACTGATAATGGTAATGTGGTCAAAATGTTTAAGACGTGATCCTTGACTCACCTGGGGTGTTTAGTAAAATGCAGATTCCTGGGCCCCACACCAGATCAGGTGAGTCAGAACCTTTGGGGTGGGTGGTGGGTTATCTGTTTATGCTACCAGAATGTGAGGCTCACCATTCTAAAACAAGCCCAATTAAAATGAAAGAATTATAATTTGTACTTTTGGGAAGTATTTCAGAGGTCTCTGTGACCAACCTCAGGACTAAAAGACTTGAAAAAGATTTCCTTCTTTGCTTCCATCTCCTCAGTTAATCATACCCAATTCTCAACACAAAATGTTCCTCTCTTTTCTCTGCCACCCTTTCCTCCCAAATCAGTGTTGTTTCAAAACACCTTTGATAATTGTGGACAGTGTTTAGATAATAATTTTCCAAGAAAAGTAACTGCAGGAAAAAACCTGCACCTCTTGGATGACTTCAATGGTTATAGATGACAGGATGCTGTTCAATGTCACATTTTCCAAGTCACTAATTGAGGATGTACTGAGTATTCCAGAGAGAGATAATTTAATTAGCAACTGAGTAAAAACACAAATGAGACACAATGCATTAAAAACCTGAACTTAAAAGTCTCAGTGTGACCATCCTATATCAAGACATAGAAGTGATTCAAGATCATAGATATATATGGTATATGTGTGTATCCATACATATATAGTACTTATATGTATATATATGAATTATATATACTCTGTGTGTGTATATGTCAACAGATACAGATATATTTCCACAGACAAGTACAGTCATACACAACGTATTTTTCAAAATGTACTGAAACATAAACAGTAAACACGGCCCTATGGTGCATAACTTTAACATAACACTAATATTAACGCCAGGTTTTCCAGTGAATTCCAAGAATGGCAAACATCCATTTTCTATTCAGGATTCTAATATTCCAAAAGTGCTGCGACTTAAAAATTTTGAAGGCCAAAAGTTAGCCAGGAGAGATTATTTCAAAACTTACAATATACTAGGAAAAGGTTGACCTTTGCCATTGAAAATAAAGCTATTGACTCATCAACAGGACAGGTGTACCTTCCAGAGCAGGTGACCTTGATCTTCTCCTTTCTAGGCCCTTTCTGATTAATTACTTAACTTTGAAGGTAACTCCTTGGGGATAAGACAACAGAGTCAGTTAACTGACACAACACCAGGGAAGAAAACTGTATTCTCGTTCTGATTAACAAAGTATTTTACTCTAGGGAACTAGCCAGAGACAAAACCACTACCGCCACTAACACCAATACCACTAAACAGATTACAAAACAAGAAGGGGAAAGAGAAAAGGTATTTAAAATGTGTTGAGTACCATATATTTTCTCTACTTCACTCTATCTCCTTCAATAGCTAGAAGAAATCATTAATGTAAGACTTATTATCATCTACTCATTATACAGAAGAAAAACTGAGGCTCAGAGATAGGAGGAAATTTTCCCACGAGCTTTCAAGTAAGATTCAAACCCTTGCCTAAGTTCAAAGCCCTTGATGTCTTCATGTATCAGGCTGCTTCCACCATAAAAGGTACACAGATCGAGTTGCTGAACAAGAAACAGAATATGATTTAAAAAACTACTTTTCTATATATGAATAGAATACATGAGTTGTGACGTTACATAAAGTAAAATAAAATATACTGCAGTGTGCAGGGCTAATAAAAGTTATATTTTTTGTAGGTTAAAAACCCCCATAAAATTAGAAAAACATTTCATATAATTTTTGTGACTAGTTGAAGACAATTAAGCAACTGCTACTACAATATATCAGAAAAATCCTAATGATAGTTGATATTTGTTTTTAAGTGTGAGGTTTAATAGATGAACTAATACTTACAAATCTTTCACTTGCACTGCTTGTGTAGGATTATCCTTCATCAACAGTAAGTTTATAAGACTGGCATAAGTTTCACTATTGAAGACAACGTTTTGCTTTTTTGCTTTCAGGAAAATATTAAATGCATCTATGAAGGAAAAAAACAACAAAAAATGAGATGACATTATTCTGAAATGGCAAAAAAGGAGGGGGAAAAGCCCTAAAACAAAGCCCGAAACCCCCATATTTCTGCTTCTTTTAATACTCACTCACTGTACCACTCTACAGAGACACACACACTGACCAAGCAAGCAGATGTTATCACTCTTCTAATCTTTAAAAAACAAAGTGACAGTTATGAAAACTACTACTTAATCCAAATGGATGGTACCAGAAAGGGCTTCGTTTTAAAATTATTTTTCATACTAGCTCTCTAAAGTCAATAAATTATTTTCATGCCAATAAAAACGAAAAAGAGCTCTTCTGAATTTGTTTATCAAAAGATGATCCCAGTTTCCAGTTTCAAAATAAATTGCAAAACGTGTGTTAAAGTCCAAATAAACCAGGGGTATAATTTAGATTGAGGGGAGCAAAAGATTCACTTTAAAGCGATCTTGAATCTGTAAGTGGGTGGTTCCTGCGGTTAAGATTCCAACACAACAGCATTACAGTGAGTATAGCCTGTAATGCTAAAATTAGGAGATCAAATTATTTGGCTACGACAGGACTTATACAAAAACATACAATTTTCAAATATACAGATATCTAACAAGTAAACTAAGCAACATTTGTTTGACTGATTAACAGTTTTATTTCACTTGTTCACAATAACTGTCAGTGAATGAAAAGATGTTACCAAAAGAGAAGTAACTACACTTTTCAGTCACTTACTTTTCTGAAATAAAATTGCCTGGCTATAAACATCCAACTGAAACTACAATCCACACTCTGGTGTGTATAAACACATCACAATAAAGAAGGGGCATAACTGAACTATCACATAAGAACTTTTATGGATATAAAGCTCCATGTAAAGAAATACAGAACACACAAATAGGAATGAACATGATATTAACGCTCAGAAGAACATTCTGAGCTACTTTGGAGGTTTCTAAACAAGCAGAAATTATGCTTGTGTTTACATTACAAGTTAGGGGAGTTTGAATTAGCCCTTCAATTAAACTGAAGTGACAATATCAAAAACTTAGTTAACTTTCAAGCTAAATTCAGAGAAACAAGAGAAAAAGGTTATGATCTTAATATTTGTATGTTAACTAAGAAAAGACAGAATCTATCATTCAGTACATAATGCATATATTTTCCTTTTAATAGAGCTTAGACGTTATGATGTACTGCAACTATTGGCTACATCCCAACAAGCGTATATAATAGTTCACTACTTTGCTGAATGAAAATACACAGTAAGTACAATTTGAATATTTAAGGTAACAAAATAATCTAGAAAAGCTTACTAGTGGTTTTCTAAAACTGTAGTCTTGAATTCAATTTTCAAAATATTCATATTTTGCCAAGCATTCAATTCTGAGATATACACAAAAGTAACTCAAACCTCTGCAGAATTAACAGAATGAAACCAACTAGATAAATGTAAATTGTATATTGAAACTAGAAGAGGGGACTTCCCTGGTGGCACAGTGGTTAACAATCCGCCTGCCAAGGCAGGGGACATGGGTTCTAGCCCTGTTCCAGGAAGATCCCACATGCCACAGAGCAACTAAGCCTGTGCACCACTACTGAGCCTGCGCTCTAGAGCCCACGAGCCACAACTACTGAAGCCCGCGTGCCTAGAGCCCATGCTCTTGCAAGAAGAGAAGCCACTGCAATGAGAAGCCTGTGCACCGCGACAAAGAGTAGTCCCCGCTCGCCGCAAATAAAACCAGCGCGCAGCAATGAAGACCCAACACAGCCAAAAAAATAAATTAAATAAATTTATTTTTTTTAAAAATTAAAAAAAAAACTAGAATAGGGGTATATCTTTACATTTATAATATACACTGCATTACATTTAGTTAGCTGGTTAAAATGTTTTTACTTAAATAAAAACAACAATTAAAAAAAGGCAATATATGGAGCTTTGGAATCTTTAAACAGGAAGTATACACTAACCTTACATTCATTTCAATCAAATCAAAATTCCATTAGAATATTTAAATAGCATTGATAATAATGAACTTTATATTTAGGTTTAAGAGATACATGGTGAAAGACTCAAGGATATATAGACTGAATATGCAACAAAGGAAAATGACTCAAAGAATAAAGTTACTCTGCAGTATTAAGCAAGCTTAAGAGCTTAACTTAATTCCTCCTTCAGACACTTTATGTCAGTGTCACAAAATTTCTAGTTAAGAAATTAAAGGGTTCGGACTTCCCTGGTGGCGCAGTGGTTAAGAATCTGCCTGCCAATGCAGGGGACACAGGTTCGATCCCTGGTCCAGGAAAATCCCATATGCCACAGAGCAACTAAGCCCGTGTGCCACAACTACTGAGCCTGCGCTCTAGAGCTGGCGAGCCACAACTACTGAGCCCACGTGCCACAACTACTGAAGCTCACACACCTAGAGCCCGTGCTCTGCAACAAGAGAAGCCACCGCAACGAGAAGCCCGCGTGCCACAACAAAGAGTAGCCCCCGCTTGCCGCAACTAGAGAAAAGCCAGTGCGCACCAGAGAAGACCCAGCGCAGCCAAAAATAAATAAATAAATAAAATTAAATTAAAAGTACAATATTAAAAAAAAGAAATTAAAAGGTTCTATAAATTTCTAAATTGATGACTTCCTACTGAAGGGAGCTCAAAACTGTCAATACTAAAATGAAAAGAAAATCTGCTGCATAATGGTTAAATTATCATAAAGCATACTTGAAAATGTACACAAAAACTGGAGGAGTTAAAGGTAACAGTAGCATTCTATGAAGAAAAATTAACAAAAATGAAGGAAACAAAAGTAATATATGATCTGGGGAGAGTACAACGAAGTCTAAATGAAAACATCTAGAATGTGATAGGCAAGCTTGTATCAGAGGGCTCAAGATGGTCAAAGAAATTTTAAAGTAGTCACAATAGAGGTAGGCATACCTTCAGGTAAGTTTACCGCTGAAGAAAGGGAAGAAACGCAAGAAACAGGGCTCATGACCTGCCTTCAACCTCAAGATACAGCTTAACACACACTAGTATGATGGTTAATGCCCTAATCATTTTTTGCTTTCACGTAAAAATATGTAACAAATACACTTGCCAAAAAATTAATGATAATGCAATTTTCAAAGTGTAATTTTTGAAAAATGCACTATTTTAGTTTTTATTATGAAAAATTTCAAATGTACAGAAAAATATAAAGAATAGTATAATAACCCCCTCCACGTACCCATCACCTACACCTAATAATTAACATTTTGCCAGATTTGTTTAACCATTTTTTATGGCTTAAGTACTTTAAAATAAATTACAGAAATCTTGATTTTTTTCCCCATTTCTCAATTCTTCATTATAGATCTCAAAATTTAAGGACATTTTCCTATAAATCATAATGCTGTTATCGTATCTAATAAAATGAGTGATTCCTTAATGACCCACTACTCAGTCGATATTTAAATTTTCCCAATTGTCCCAAAATGTCTTTGTTAACTTAAAAAATGAAAGAAAATAATTAATATATACAATTTAAGTTCCATCTCTACCCGAGATCACTAATGATTTGCTGGGCTTAGATCCCATGTTGCTATCAGAAAGAAGACCCCAGTGTACACGTTTACCTTTGTCTTTCTTCCTGTGGCAGGCATTCAATAGCTCTTTCTGGAGACTAACTTCTACAGGTGAGGGTGATGAAGTCAGGGAATGTTTTTCATCCTCATACCACAACTTAAAAATAAAATTATTCAATTAAACAAAAAGTGGTAAACACAACAGTGACCTTTTCATTGTAAAGCTGGGCTAATCTATAACCTAAAGTTATAGACAAACAACAAAATCTGTTATGCTTACAGTTAAAAACAAATTACCTCAGGTACGTCAAATGGAACCTCTTGGTTACTGTTCCTAAGGATTTCCGCTAATAACCTTAATGTCCTTCCACGAGGAATAATATTTTCTTCTTGCATTTTATTCCAGACAGCATCAGCTCTTTGCCAGTCACCATTCACTTCTGTAAAAATAAGCAGAAATTAATGAATGTACTCAATAGAATTCATGACAATATTTAGAACTATTTTTATTTGATGCTGAAGGAAGTATTCCAAACATTGCCTCCAGGGAAAGGACCAGGGTGATTGTGGACCAAAGGTAAGAAGACTTCTTTCTGTATACCTTTTTGTATCTTTTGAATTTTAAACCATAGAAATTACTTACCTATTAAAAAATAGAAAAAAAATCCACACTTTATTAAGAACTTTGAAAATCATGTTGATACAAAGTTTACCTTTTTAAAGTAACTGAGAAATTGCCCACTGTTAAAATCAAAATCAGAAACAGGTAACAATTCAACTATGACCAGTAGACTTTGGAAAGACGATGGGATACACATATACAGTACAGTACACAGCTGAAGGTCTAAAATGATTGAAAGTGTGCAAATGTATGATTTTTGTCAAAAGTGACAAATCAACAAACCTTTTTCCCTTAGTTAAGTAGGGAGAATTCTGTCTCTTCTGTCAACTTGAAGAATTTCTATGTCAGTGTGTAATAGATTTCTGATAATGCCCTCAGACTAAGTAAGATCACAGGAAGTTTACTGGAAAGAAATAGGCAGCTTCCTTCATAATGAAATATCTAGTTCCTTCTATGTGGTAACCTAGTCTTCACAAATAGCAAAGACTTAAGAATCAAGAACTTATTTTTAAACATTCTAACGGGTTTTGAAAAAAGAAAAGATCAAGCCATTTCTGCTTGTGAAAAACTAGAGCAAAATACGAAAAATGTCTTATGACAATAAATTCAATATACCTATTAGGCACAAAGAAGTACTGTTTTAAATGTGGCCTTTTTAAAAAAATTTGCTAATATGAATAAGGAATATCTTAATGGTGTATGGTCAGCTCCAGGAAGAGGGTGTGTTTCAGGACACAAATGTTCCAGAAAACATGAGTAGATTTGTTTCTCAAAAATACCAAAATACTAAAACACATGGAATTTTCCTAGATTTCCCTCCCACCCTAAAACTGAAAAGCTAAGCTTTTTGATAACTGACTCCTGGCAGTAAAAAACTCAAAGAACAAAAACAAAACACATTCACACTCCATCAGAAACCTGCAATAAAGAAAAAGATAACAAGCAGAGTATTTCCCAGGGGTCATACAAAGATTGCAGCCCAAACTTTCATAAGGAATATGCTGAAAGGTGGCCCAAACAGTAGAAATTAACCTAAAGTTCAGAGTGATTTTATACATACTCTGACAATAAAAATCAGCCTAATATAAAACCCTTATTAAATTTACAATCAATTTTCAAAGCAAGACTCTCATAAGATAATTATGCTTTTCCTTCATTAAAATGTTCTCATGTAATGTAAAATTCAAGAGTAATTTTTCAAGTACGTTAATGTATAAAACTTTATACATAAAGGTTATCAAATACACTTTAGTTTATTTGATTAAATAAATTAAAAACAAAAACCCAAGCCCCCAAATCTGTAATTCTGTAGAAGGGGAAAGGGGAACCACTTTTGTTCTGTGCCAAAGAGTACTATGGACTGTGGGGGACACAGGGAAGATTTCCAAGCGCTGGGAACAGCCCTGCTAAGGTGTTTTTTAAAGAGATTAATTTTTAAGCTAACATAACTATTATGTTATGTGAAGAGGTGGATGAGGTACAACTCTGCCTTCAGACTGAAGGAACTCTGGGAAGGTAATTCTTTTTAAAAAAGCACAAACTATATGAAAAGCTTCTACTTTGGGAGGACAAGATATAACAGAGATGCACCTATTCAAATGGACTAGCAGCTTGTAACAAGAAAATTTTTTCAAAATACAGATGAGAACTAGACAGTGCATACAGCATAAAACAACTGAGATATAGACACTTTTTTTTTTTTGAAAAAAAAATCTTGGAAATGTACCTGGATCACAGAATACATAACAAAAATTTGAGGCAATCAAACTAGTCAGTGCCAAAATCTGCAGCCGTGCTCTCACGAAGGCACAGAAGGGCCATGCCTTTCTTTCATAGTATCCCTCTGGGGCTTAAAATTCCTTCAACCAAGACAACAACAATCATACTTGTTATTTGAAGAATCAAACAGCCACAAACCTGGGCTGTGACCAGGGAATGGACACTCCCTCAATAATTCCATCACTTTCCTGGAACTCACCGTGTCCTCTTTAAAGAACAAGAGCGCTGACTACTAAATGATTTGAGAACTCTTAAGCTATAAAACCAAAGATTTTTGACACTATCAGTGAATTTTACAGGAACAGACATAGTTATGGGGCTTCATTTATGGCTATCTGACCAGTGTGTAACAACAGCTGGCACTTCACATGGGGTTTCTATGGTATTTAAACTAAGAGATGAAGATTTCTAGAGATCAGGATTTTAATTACAAAGCTGATAAATTTTTACATATTACTGATAGGATGGGGCAATTTCTAAATTCCCCATGTGTCAATCACCTGATAATGGTCTCTAAATATCATTCCCCTCTAAAATAAGGACTCCAGGTTTGGGACAGGAATTATGCCACGTAAGCCTGGATGGTCTTGTTTGGCCTGGAAATAAGGACCTCTCAAAGACTAATGGGGTTATGACCCAGCAATCCCACTACTCGGCATATACCCTGAGAAAACCATAATTCAAAAAGAGTCATGCACCACAATGTTCACTGAAGCACTATTTACAATAGCCAGGATATGGAAGGAACTTAAGTGTCCATCGACAGATGAATGGATAAAGAAGATGGGGCACATATATACAATGGAATATTACTCAGCCATAAAAAGAAACGAAATGGAGTTATTTATAGTGAGGTGGATGGACCTAGAGTCGGTCATACAGAGTGAAGTAAATCAGAAAGAGAAAAACAAATACTGCATGCTAACAGATATATATGGAATCTAAAAAAAAAAAAAAAAAAAAAAAGGTTCTGAAGAACCTAGGGGCAGGACAGGAATAAAGACGCAGACGTAGAGAATGGACTTGAGGAGATGGGGAGGGGGAAGGGTAAGCTGGGACAAAATGAGAGAGTGGCAGTGACATATATACACTACCAGATGTAAAATAGATAGCTAGTGGGAAGCAGCTGCATAGCACAGGGAGATCAGCTCTGTGCTTTGTGACCACCTAGAAGGGTTGGGATAGGGAGGGTGGGAGGGAGACGCAAGAGGGAGGGGATATGGGGATATATGTATACGTATAGCTGATTCACTTTGTTATACAGCTAACACAACAAAGTAAAGCAATTATACTCCAATAAAGATGTTAAAAAAAAATTTTTTTTTAAAAAAAGGTATTTCGGGCTTCCCTGGTGGCGCAGTGGTTGAGAGTCCGCCTGCTGATGCAGGGGACACAGGTTCGTGCCCTGGTCCAGGAAGATCCCACATGCCGCGGAGCGGCTGGGCCCGTGAGCCATGGCCGCTGAGCCTGTGTGTCAGGAGCCTGTGCTCCGCAACGGGAGAGGCCACAACAGTGAGAGGCCCGCCTACCGCAAAAAAAAAAAAAAAAAAAAAAGGTATTTCAGGAAAAAAAACACAACAAACTAATGAGGTGTGTCAAATGACACAGGAGCTGATGCAACGGGGTTCCCAGTGGCCAAAGATGGGACAATTTGAGCACCCAAAAGAATAATGGCTGCGACAAACTGAAAAACAAATATACAAAAAAAAATTAATAAACTCATTAAAAAAAATTTTAATGATCAACTTAGGAGGTTCCAGGGACACCAGCACTGAAGCTGGTAATTAAAGGGAGAAAAGGCAGGGCTTCTCAGTAGCGCAGTGGCTGAGAATCCGCCTGCCAACGCAGGTGACACGGGTTCGAGACCTGGTCCAGGAAGATCCCACGTGCCACCGAGCAACTAAGCCCGTGCGCCACAACTACTGAGCCTGCACTCTAGAGAGCCCGTGCGCCTAGAGTCCGTGCTCCACAACAAGAGGAGCCACCGCAATGAGAAGCCCACACACTGCAAGAAGAGTAGCCCCCGCTCACCACAACTAGAGAAAAGCCCGCGCACAGCAAAGACCCAACACAGTCATCAATAAATAAATTAATTAAAAGAAAAAAGAGGAGAAAAAGCAAGTATATATCTTTTCCTGTGAATTTATTTCATAATAATTTTTAAAAAGCCACAGAACACAGAGCATGAAACATGTAGAGCATTAAACAATCAAAATAATAGGTGTATATGTAAAAAAAATACATGGATAGAAATGTAGAGAGAATTAATTGGAAGGATGGACACTGACAAGTGAACTCTAAGGTGTGGACGCACAATGACATTTCCAAATTTTGCTCTGTACACTACTGTACTGCTTGAATCTTCAGTAATTTAGAATATATTCATGTTGTATTTGTATAATACTGGAGGGGGGGAAAAGACCACACAGTGTAAAAAGAAATGTCAGTGGTCATAAGTACCTGAAGAAAATAGCACATAAATAACTTCTTAGGATAAATGCTCAGGTTTTAAATGTTGGGGTTTTAAAAACAGATTCAAAGAATTTTTATTACAAAATTATGAATGTAAGACAGCTTTAGTTTTGGCTAGAGTACTGTATGTATACAAAGAATAAACTATCTTTACTTTGTATATGTAAAGAAACTGAAGTGTTTCAAATATAAGAAAATGGTTAAGAAGGTGAAAATACTGTCATTTAGAAATAAAATATTCCTTATAGTATTGTCATTTAGAAATAATAGTACATATGCAGGTGAGGGAGTTGTTTCATTCATGTAATGTTTAGGAACTAATTTTACAAGACTATCACAATGAAAGGTCAAAATGTATTAGAAAGGATAGAACTGAAGTTTGAATTACGGCTGATTCTTGTAACAGACCACCTATGAACATCATATTATATGGAACAAGTAGAAAATGAAAACAGGTTTAGGTCGGCTAGTATTTAAAGGGATGAAAAGAGTTACATTTACTATTCCTTAATCTAGATTATAGTCATATGGATGCTGCTGTCATAAACCATGGAGCAATGTATCTTTGTCTTGTGCATGTTTCTGTAGTATGTTGTAACTCACAACAAAATAAGTGTGTATACCTGTGTGAAAGGTACTGTTTTAAAATAAACAAGCAAAACTGCTCTTTAACAAATAAACCCAAATAATTAAATGAACTCCTTTCAAGGGTGAAAATTACATCATGAAAAAGAATGAGCTCATAAAAAATTCCAATAGGTGAAACAAATCATTTTCTCAGAAATCCACAATCTAAAACATGGATTTTTTTCATGTGTTACAGGGCCACATTTCATATGTCATTCCATACTGTATGTGCCTTTTCAAATAAATTGAGTCCACAGTGCTTTATTTAACATATTTAAGTAGTGGTCCAAGTCAGAGGGCAACACAGAGGGGGCCAGGTCTCAGGAGGAGAAACCTTGCTTTTTCTTCAGAAAGGGAAGGATCAGGGTTATCACAACCACATTATTGATTTATAGCCGTATAGAAGTTGGGAAGTAAACAAACTGGGTTAAAAAGTATACTTCCCTATAATGATTCCTCCAGCTTCCAGTTCCATGAGAGGCCACCCTCATGTTACCTCAGCCTCAGAGGCTCCTCAGCTAAGGAGAGGAGAGCGCCTCAGACTACTGGCTCAAATACAGAGCTGGAAGCAGGTTGTCCATCAGAACAGATAGAGGGGATTAAAGAAAAGAAAAGGGTAATAAACCTCAGAGTTTATTTATAAGAGTTCCTGCTTATCCCTAAAGGAAATTTTAAGATGAATTTCAAAGTTGTTTTTTTCTTTTCTTTCTTTTTAAAAAAGCAACAGCAAAAGGTCATCTGCAGAGGAGAAGGAAGTCCGTAAGGCTGGCTGCCTCTCATCCTTCCCTGGACTACCGCTGTACCTCATGCATCCTTACAGCTGTTCTTTCACCCCAAGGTATTCTCAGTGTTGGTTCAGGTCTAACTCTTCTGAAGAGCACTACCTTTCTATCTGCTGTGCCTACCTCAACGGCTAGCACAGTAAGGGCTTCAGAGTATTTCTGAACGAAAGTTTATACAGTCTTCTTATGGGGATGATTTTAAAGGCTGAGATTCATCTGGACATATAAGTTTAGTATTTTTTTTTAGTTTGCATAAAATTAGAATTTAAGCAAGAAACAGTTCTTCAAAAGTAAGAAAAAGCAGGGGAAGGAGGGAGAATCAGCACTCAAATACAGGTTATAATCCACTAATTAAGGACTAAATACCTAAAACCTAAGTTTTTAAATTCTATACATTCAACAACAGCCTGAGCATTGTGTGCCAGAATCTGATCATATTCAAGCCAAAGTTTTAAGAATTACATTGTGGTATGTCAATGCAACCAACAAATGAAATGTAAATTTTACAGCAAGTCTTATTTTACATACACCATCAAGATGTAAGACAAAGCTTCCAATGACAATAAACCCAAGTTCAAAAAGACAAATAAAATCACCTTATTCATTGCTGTCTGTGTTTGGTGAAGGAAAACTTCCCAAAAGAAAAAGAGAAGAAGAAATCTAGATCAAATATCTATGAAGAAAAAGAAGGAAGGAAAGGAAGGAAGAAAGGTCACTGACTATTCTAAGTATTGTTCCTCTCTACCCAAATACCCTAAGAGACTGCACAGTCCTAGAGTAAGTACTGTTTGACAATAGAGGTCAAACGTTTCAGAAAAGTTCATCACTTTTAACCCTTAATAAAAACACAAATTCAGCCTAGGGAAACAATTAAGGGTGTTAACGAAGATTAGATGCAAAGATGACTAATGCAGTGTTATTTTATAATATGGAAAACTGAAATCTATTCACTTGTCTAGCAGTAGGAGACTGGCTAAGTAAATTCTAGTATATCTGTTCAATGTAGCCATTTGTAGGTGAAAAAATGTAGAAAAACATTTTTAATATAGAACTGAGTCAAAACTATATTATAATACAATCACATTTTAAAAAGTAATTGTTCAGCAATGAGTTTGTACATCAATATGCATTTTTCTGGAAAAAGATCTATATACATGAACATGTCAATGATTACTTATTCATAGAAGTGACTAATAAATCTACTAAAGAAATTAAATTAAAAGAAAACAAAGAATAGTCTCTCCTCAAAAACTCTAAATTCTGTGTCTCTGATGAAGATTTTTCTCACCTTCTCATTATTGCAGCAAGAACATCAGAAATTATGAAGATGGTAGGGTGTCTAGTGATACAATATAACATTTTGTGAGAAAATTCAATCTGGCCTCTACGTGAGCCTCTGTTTAAGACTCCACATTTGACAACCCCTAGAGCTTCCTCACAGCCTGATATTCCTTTCTGGCCACTGCCTTCCATAGAATAAATGTCTCAAAATGAAAACACGAGGAATAGTCAGCTTACTTACTGTATAGTTTTAGCAGACTGTAGTATAGCTGGTCTCTATCACACTCAAATAGCTTCTGTGTCAGCTCCACTAATTTCTCTAGAGTTTCAACCTTAAAAATAAGATTAACAGATGGATCTAGATTGTGTAAAGGACATTTTATAGTTGACAAATCACAGTTGAATAATCCTTCAAATTAACTTTACCCAAAGGGCAGATTAACTTCACTTCAAAAGTTAAAGGACTGAGCACAACTTCGTAAATGTACTTAATGCCACTAAACTGTACACTTAAAAATAGCTAAAATGATAAACTTGATGTTATATGTATTTTATCATAATTTTTTTTAAATGTTAAGTTAAAGAGCTGAAGGACACTTTGGAGTCAATAACACACATGAATAATTATCTAGTTGAGGGAACCTCCACAAAGGAGTATTCTGTAGAATTCAAAGATATTTAGGGTGGAGGACTCAGTGAGTATATCTATATTTGTTCATAGGAATATTCCTCCACGCAAACTTTAAACTCCTCTTTCCCTGTGGCTTTTTCTTGGCAGGATGTAAACAGATATCTGTGCTGGAGTAGAGGTAAAGTAGAAACTCCAATGGGCTCCCATCAAGTGACTCCTCTGGTCACTAACGACTGAGCAGATTTAAATTGCCAAAGAAACAACATTAGCTTGCTCAAATCAACAAGTAGAATGAAGCAAGCTAAAATCTTCAGAGCCAAAGTTAAAATTTTTAGGGATTCCACTGGACCTCAGAAACCAGAATTAAGCTATTGCTTATTTGGAAAACAACCAAGATAAGCAATGCTGCATCACCTGAACTCCCCAAACGCTCACAGGACATGTAGGACACTTGCTTTCTACTCACAGTTTTAGGTGAGTGAGACCAGAAATTAAACACAAACCTGATTACTTGCAATACATCTATCACAAAACCACTGAAGTCTTGTGGGCCGAGCTCTAATGCCTGGAGTCTGTAAAATAAAATAATCATACAGCACACAGGTAAGGCTTTAGCTAAATGTTAATTTTCCCTCAAAGACAAATAGTTTTCCTTCTAATGACCCTGCTTCCTCCCTGCCAAATGTATATACTAAAAGAAACCTATAACTTAATCCCACAGTTATCAAAGACCTTTAGGATTAGAACAACCTATACTTAACCAGTGTCTAGAAGATTCGGGTTATTTCAAAACGTTACTTTGTAGGTCAATTTTCATTCCATAAATCTTTAATTATTAAAAATGGCTAAGCTTTCTGTAGCTCAAAAAGAAACCTTGAAATGATGGACTAAAAAACTCCAAAATATGTCAAATTAAACACACACACACAACTTCAGAGATCCCAATAGATTCAGGAAGCAAAAACTATTAATATGTTATGTTGACTTATTAACAATTGTCACAATGATAAAACCAATGGCTTTTAAAGAAACATGCTTTGTAAAAATCAGTGATAAAAGTATTCTGATTACCACACATTTGCCTAGTATCTAAAACTAAACGTTTAAAGAGCTAAGTACTAAAAACAAGCTAAGTACTTAAAATTAGTTCATAGTCTTAGTTTATTTCAGTAATTGAGATGTGTGTTATAGCCTCAATTAGGAATTACTAAGGTTTAGTCAATAACTCTGGCTTCAAAACAATTACTTTACAATTTTGGATACTGAAATAAAAGACAAACCACTTCACATATAATTCCAAGGATCTGTCACTCTACTTCCAGTATTTTCATCATCTGTAATAGGGCTTCCCTATTAAATACTACATTTCCCAGCATTATGATAAGAAAACAATATACTCATTACCCTGGCTGCTCCAGTCCAGAGGACGTACATTTACTGCTTTCTCCACTCAGTTTTGTGGACGACACCAGGCAACCCTCACACCTGATCTCTTATTTATAAGTCCTCATTACCTCATTACTTTTTTTTTTTTTTTTGGTGGTACGCGGGCCTCTCACTGTTGTGGCCTCTCCCGTTGCGGAGCACGGGCTCCGGACGCGCAGGCTCAGCGGCCATGGCTCACGGGCCCAGCCGCTCCGCGGCATGTGGGATCTTCCCAGACTGGAGCACGAACCCGTGTCCCCTGCATCGGCAGGCGGACTCTCAACCACTGTGCCACCAGGGAAGCCCCCTCATTACTTTTTATTTCTTAAAAATAGTATTGTAGGGACTTCCCTGGTGGTGCAGTGGTTAAGAATCCGCCTGCTAATGCACGGGACATGGGTTTGAGCCCTGGTCCGGGAAGATCCCACATGCCGCGGAGCAACTAGGCCCGTGCACCACAACTACTGAGGCTGCGCTCTAGAGCCCGCACACCACAACTACTGAGCCCGCGTGCTATAACTACTGAAGCCTATGCACCTAGAGCCCGTGCTCCGCAACAAGAGAAGCCACCGCAATGAGAAGCCCGCGCACCACAACGAAGAATAGCCACCACTCGCTGCAACTAGAGAAAGCTTGTGCACAGCAACGAAGACCCAATGCAGTCAAAACTAAATTAAATAAATAAATTTTAAAAAATAGTATTGTACAATGTTAAATTAAAAACTGACACAAGAACTAACATCTCAGAGCTTTGGTAGAATGACAGAAAAATTGGTACAGAAGAAGTTGTATAAGTGTTCTCATTCTAACTGTGCAAGTACCCACATTTTGCGATACACGAAATAAATGCTGAATAAATTAACTGTTGATATATATTCTCAAACATCATTAATATTTACATTTGTACCCAATTTCTACTCAAGGATTTTCTCACATTATCTGTTTTGTTTCACATGCATTACATTGAAAATGAAGCCAACATCAAATGTATACAAAAAGCCCTTGAAAAAATACTAGATAATCCTCTTTAGAACATGGCAAAATGCAAGAGCTACATTCACTTATAACTTTCAATATTATGTCTCATCCAAATGCCAATGATCTGACTAGCACAACTTTTATGGCAAACTCTTCCTTTTTGTGGCTGATTAATCTGCCTGTCACTGGCAGGACAACTGACTTATACGGCAGCTGTGTGCTTCATTCTGAAATTGAGAACTATTTTCAAAAATAAATCTCAATCATCAAAACAACATCTAGGTCAGATTAACTAAATCTCCTAGGCTTCTGTAATAGTCTACATTTCTGGCTTATCTCTTAACATCTTATTGAATTTTAAACATTGCAAATTTAAAGTAAAAATGAAAAATGTAATAAAACATGGAGAAGAATAGAATTTTAATTGGGATGCTAAATGTAACTTATCCAAAACCAGTTACTGCTTAATTAAAACAATGAACTCAACTCTTAATTTTTCCTGTTTTTGTTACATACAATCTATTTAATAGACAGTGAGGATAAAGTAATTACTGTAATTTAAAAAAAAAAAAAAAAGGGACTTCCCTGATGGCGCAGTGGTTAAGAATCCACCTGCCAATGGAGGGGACATGGGTTTGATGCCTGATCCGGGAAGATGCCACATGCCACGGAGCAACTAAGCCCATGCGCCACAACTACTGAAGCCCGTGTGCCCTAGAGCCCGTGCGCCGCAACTCCTGAGCCCATGCGCCTAGAGCCCGTGCTCTGCAACAAGAGAAGCCACCGCAATGAGAAGCCTGCGCGCACTGCAATGAAGAGTAGCCACCACTTGCCACAGCTAGAGAAAGCCCACACGCAGCAACGAAGACCCAATGCAGGCAAAAATACAAACAAACAAACAAATGAAAAAAACACCAAAACCAAAATACAGCATGTTTGTTTCCACCTGGGTTACTGTGCTTCAAAACACTCTTTGTGCAGTTCCAATTCAGTACTAGGTTCACTTGTATAAGAAAAAAAGTAATCCAAAATAAAAAAATAATTTTCATTAATTTCATTATATTACCTTGATGTAAATTTGTTGTTATCATAATAGGCTTCAATGTACACTAGTGAAAATAGGTATCAAGTAATTATTACCTTTAAAGTGAAAACAGATGAAGATTCTTCTACTTCAAACTCTATCTCAAAGGCAATCATTTTAAATTTAACTAAAATAGTGATTTTTACCTGCTCTGAGTTTTCTTACCATTACTGCTAGAAATGGAAAATAGAAAACAAACAACTACTCTGGCTTCATGTCCTTTAGCTGGAGTAGTAGGAGGAAAATCAAGCGCACGAGGTGTATGGGACAAACAAAAACAGCAAGAACGCAACTACTTATCCCCACAGCCAGGAGAGCAAGGAGAAAAAGGGATATCATGGAATTATTAAACCTTTCAATAATTGTCCTCTTCTGTAAAATCTCCAGAGACAGACTTAAGGACCATGGTCTAGTAAGGAGGAAAATATGTCTGAGCAAGTCAAACTAACAGTTTAACTATCATTAACTAAATATGATCCAGGTGTTACAGAAAATACTAAGTAAACTAACTCATGGGAGGGGGTATGAATTTGCATGAGAACTGACATCTCTTGAAATTCTAGGGCTGGAGGGGGAAACTACCTCTAAAATCCCTTCTTTATATGTAAGATCCATTCTGGCTTATTAAGGAAGGCAAATTAGGATAAAACCCTGAATTTGATCTATTAAAGAACAAAGGGAAGAGGAACAAAGGTTGGGAGATTGCTGTAATCCAAACTTTTGGTCCTAAAAGCAAAGACATAAAAAGAAGAGTTTTGCCCCCTGAGAAGACAGAAAATTTACTCTGGCTGAAGTGTGATGGAAGGGTAATAGCAGATAAGACGAGAGGGAAAAGTCAAGAAAGAGTAAGTTTGGAGAAACGATAAGTTGTTTTGGTGGTTCAGATATTAAGGGTCGAGAGATCATGGAGGTTGTATTGAAATACATAAATATATCAAATAAACACG